>NC_045551.1:42109680-42432180 GCF_009769535.1 Thamnophis elegans
CTAATTTATAATTTGAGGGCTAATTTTTTTTCCAGAATAAAGCTATGCCTGAAAGCATGGACTAATCATTTTTATTAAAATTGGATTAGTGAAGCTCTTGGACTTCTGGATACATCTGGTAGCTGATCAACAGCAAAACAAATTCATCCACAATGCAAATAAACTGGCATGAATGAAATGTTCATTCACATCTCATAATCTCATATTCCAGAATATCATAGCTTCTTATTGATTTTAGGGATATCTTTGAAAACTACAGAGAAATTTCAATCCAAATTCTAGGTTAGATAAAAGTGTAGAAGGCAGAATTCAAACCTGGATGGATTTAAAATATTAGCTTTTTCAGTTAACTTCAATTATTTTAAACACGTCATTTTTGAAAGCAGTGATTTTAGTGAAAGTTAGTCTCCTGAAGTATTTCAAAATAGAAAGAAAACGAACATTGCATTCCAAGTAAATGGATCAGGAACAGAACAACAGAGTTGGAAGGGACCTTGGAGGTCTTCTAGTTCAACCCCATGCTCCAATTTGACTATGGGGAATGGGAAGAGATGAAATGTGTATTGCGATGTCACAACACAAATCACAAACTCCATATTTACACATTTGTATCTGACATCACTATAAAAGTTTGAAAGGTCAGGTTTTATGATGTGATTTGATTTTCGTTGTCCCTTTGACAAAGGGGACAAGAATCAAATTATTTCATTGATCTAATAGCTTCGTAGTACCTGGATTACTGTAATGTATCCTACATAAAAGTACTCATGAGGATGATCCAGAAGCCAATTAGGTGGGGTGCTTTAAAAGGATCACACATAATCAATCCTGAAAGAGCTTCAGTGTTTCCGTATGTGCTAATAGGTCCAATTTAAGGTGTTGACATGATAAAGATTTATTCCAGCTGCCCATGCACCAAAATGAGTTTAGGAGGCCTAACTCAGGATTTCACTAATGAGTTTAGCTCATAGGAGGGCGATAGAAGTCCTTCTTGAGTTTAAAAAGTTTTTAAACTTTTTCCTGAGGGAAGATGAGCTAGTAGGGTTTTACTGACAACTAAAGACATATGTGTCCTTCCAGGCATAGATTGACACCTGTCAGGGTCGGATTGCCCTAATCTGGATAAAATAATTTGCATTTTTATTGCTTTTAGGATTGCTTATTATTGATTGATCTTCTACTGTATATATTATTTTGGGTGCCTTTGGGCGAAAATTACCCTACACAAAAGAAATAAATAGTGTTGGTTTAAACCCCTTGTTTAAATCCAGTATTAGTCATTGAAATTTACCAGACTTCTTTGAGTTAATTATTCTGTCAGCCAACCTATCTCATAGGATTGTTATGGGGAAATGGGATTTTACCTACATAAATTGGAGGCAAGACAGTATGTAAATCTAATATTTAATTAAATAAGCCTGTTGTATAACATTAGTAATAAACATCAAATATTGTGCACATCTTGTGAAGGACAGAATAAAATTATAGCTGAAATGATGACTTGTTGCTTCAACAGTTGACTTAAAGAACAATATTTTAACTCATTAATTTTATTGATCTGAATGAAAAGTATTAATCTATGGATACTTCTTAACTACAGTGGTTGAGAAAATTACCACCTCAGCTACTCTTATGGTTATTGCTTATATCACTTTTTCATATCAGAATTAACTTTAATGTGTCTCTTTCCTGATAAGATAAAGAGTTAATGCACATGCAGCAGTATCTGTTCAGAGCATGAGAGAAAAACCCTGAGGAGGGTACATTTTTGATGCCTCTTTCATAAGTAGGAATAACAATTTGTCTTTGAAAAATCTGGTATAAAAATGTTAACTGGGCAGATTGAACAGCAATCTACACTTATGCACTAGCAAAAAAAAAATGCATTGCACAAAATGTACGAGAACAGGACTGCTTTCTTTAAAAAAAGAAATTGAGGCATGTACTTCTCTTCCAAAAAAATTGGGAATAGTGGCAAGAAATCGGCAGTGGTAACATAAAGCTTCCATTTCTTAGCTCATGGGACGTTTAAATAAGAAGCAATTATTGTAAATCGCAAATGAAAGGTCAGGTAACGGGATTCAGAAAACTGTGAAAGGCTAAAGTTCCAAATGATTTCCTGTCGAGTTTTAAGGCTCAACAGCATTAGCTCCAAAGTTAAACAAATGAGATGATTTACACTTTGGACTTAAAAGGCAGTCAGGAAGACTCTAGAAGAGAAAAGGAAAAGGAAAAAAAGCCAAGATTTCCTGATCAAACTTTTTTTTCAGAAAGGAACTCCTAGCCAAATGAAGCTATTAAGGAGAAAATATTATTTGTAACTAGTGAAAGCAAAGGATGCTCAACCAAAACAAAACAATTTGGAGAGGAAAAAAGCTACAGTGACTTGGTTCAAATAACACATTGTACCACAGCTGAACCAACCCTGTCATAGCCTAGTGGATTGTGAAAAACTGCTGCTTTTATGAATCACTAGGCAACCTTATGGCATAATAAAATACATATTGACAAAAGCTTCGGTAAACAACAGCTCTTATGGCAAGTCAAGTAAACATCCGGCTGAGGAATGGGCTGATCCCCTTTTAAGGGGATCTGCCACACCTCTTAGCCAATGAGATTCAACCTCTGTTCCCACTGGAAGAAAGGACCTGGGTGGAAACCTCTTGCAGCCTGTCAGAAGGGGGAAATATCTAACACATAGCTTTCACTTTCTTGCCATGTTCACAGCCTTTGGCTGACTCAGGAGTCAATAGCTTATCTGTTAATGTAGAATCAATCTTTCCAGCAATCTATAACTTGACTGGCAAGTCTACGTCACTTATTGTAAATCCAAGAAAGGCATCAGGGGGAACTCCTCCATTAGTCTGCATTTGTATTTTGTATTTATTAGTTTGTCCAAACATGTACAAGATAGCAGGTATAAATCTAAACATGGACATGAATGAAAGAAATGAATACAAATAAATGGGACAGTAGGACAGGGATGGTAGGCACGCTGGTGAGCTTATGCACACCCCCCTTTACGGACATCTTAGGAATGGGGCGAGGTCCACGGTAGACAGTTTAAGGTTGAAGCTGTGAGGATTAGAGGATGTAACACGGAGTCAGGTAGAGCATTCCAGGAATGGACCACTGTGTTGCTGAAGTCATGTTTTCTGCAAACGAGTTTGGAACAGTTTTACTTTGAATTTGTATTGATTGTTTGCCTGCATATTGTTGAGGTTGAAGCTGAAGAAGACGTTGTAACAGACAATTTTGCGAACTGTGCTTAGATCATATAGCAGGCAGCGCAGATCCATATTGTCCAAAATTTGGAGCCTGGTGGCTTAGGGAGTTTCCATTGTGAGTACAGGAGTGGAGTACTCTTCTTGTGAAGTACCTCTGAACCCACTCAACCATATTAATGTCCTATATGCAGTGTGGATTCCAGGCAGACGAGCTGTATTCAAGAATTGGTCTGGCAAAGGGTTTGCATGCCCTTCAATAATATGCCTGTCTCATTAATAGTAGTAGTCCTTTCATTATTGTTAAAAGGGAATCTTGCCATTGGCACAAATACACATGCGCGCGTGCACACACACACACACACACAACCCTATGAATTTCTTCTTTTTTCAGGAAAATAACAAGAAATCATTCTTATAATTTCTCTATCTGCAAATCTCACTTCATCACAGCTCTTTAACTGCTATGCATGCTAACATTTGAACTCTGAGTCAAAATTAGATTGAAAAGCATTATAACAGATATGTGTGGGTTTTTTTTTTTCAGACTGAAGGCCCCATCTGGCCTTTCAGTGAACAACCCAGCAATGTGAATCACCAGAAAGGAAACTTGACTTCTGCAGCTCAACAGTTTTTTATTCACTTCTAGATTGATGCTTGGCCCCTTAAATATACATTTTTTTAAAAACTGCTGCCACAGGACATCTTCGGGATGAGCAAGTGGCTCAGCTGATGATATAGTAGAACTGGCAAAAAATTGATTCTATCAATGGTGTGATTGCCACCATTTTGAGAGCTTAGCCTTTGTCTCTTGGCAAAAGACTTTAGCAGGTCATCCTGCTAAATTCACCTCCACAGAATGAGGTGAATATTGGCATAGGCATCTAGAGAAAGATGAGGAATGGCAGTAATGACACCTTTCAAATGATGACAAATCCATAATACTTATTAGGGATGCTAATTATAAAAAAATCTCAACCTTTCACCAGTTTCATGTTTTTTCTCTCTTTTGTGCATCTATCTTTTACTGTGAGAATGAGTAAAACATACACGAAACTCTAGTTTTTAGCCAACTGCTATTACTAGGAAAGTGTTTTCCCACATTTTTATACTGGTTGCTTATCTCCAATATTTTAACATGTGGTCAATATGCAGAAGGGGCACCCAAAGTTTTCTTGCCAAAAAGCCTTAAACAATAAAAAAGTCAAAGAATCCATACATGCTCAATGAAAGCTTTATCTTTCTCAACAAACACTAGTGCATGTATTTTGCCACCTACTCAGAACCAATGTGTCCAACTCAGATAGGCCTTTTGAGAAATTATCCAAAGTTATCTGTGTCTTCCCACAGAAAAGTATCTCTGTTTCTCATTATTTTTATGGGATGAGAGCTTGATGAAGTCTGGTTTTATGGACCAGATAATTATTTTCTTTCTCATGTTTCTACCACATTTGTACAATGGAATCTTTCGGTGCCCATGTGTTCAAAAACCATTGAAAAGAATAACAGGAAAGAAGGGATGAACGAGGCACAGATTTGCCACATTTTTCTTGCTGGATTTTTTTTCTGCTGCTTTTAAATGCAGATATAGTGACATGTTTAACAAATGGTGCTTGTACTTACATGAAGACAAAGAGAAGATGAGGTTTACATCTGTGACTTAGAGATATTATTTTTCCATATTGATGCTAGATATGTTTTATTTTTAAAAGAAAATGTTTTTTTATTTTTAATTTTCAAAACAAACACAACACATAAAATCTTCCTTTTTACATACTGTAGAAAGTGTATCAGTTGGTTACAAAAGACTTTTGTGCATCTCTTCCACAGTCATCAAGCATAATTCATATTAACTCAAGTATTTTAACTCAAATATTTATACATGTTACCATCATCATACCTCCATTTTCATTTGACTATAATTGTTTAAACATCCCATCATAAAATATACCAAGATTTAATACACAACCACATACTGGCATTTCATTTACTATTTCTAAAATCACTGTTTACAATTTACATCCCATTTCCTTATGTTGTACGTACGTACGTACGTACGTACATACATACATACATACATACATACATACATACATACATACATATTATTATTATCATTATCCCTCCTTTATTTGACTATATCCTGCATCATATCATTTTCCCCCTAGTAATCAAGACTTAACTGAATCTAACTTAATTCTTTATTTTTATTATTGTTAACCTTTATATATAATCCAAAAGTGTTTCTAATCTTCCTTTCATGGGTACCATTCAATATTCATATCCAGTTATTACTTATCATAACACTACACATTGTATACATTATTATCATTGTCAATTATTTATTTAACTATATTTATTATCACTAAATTTCATTAAGTTTAGCTAGTTTTAAATTATACTCTTCCATCTATCAACCTGTATCTTTCCAGTTAAAAAACAGTGTCATATCTTCTGCCATTTGTGGCGTCAGTCCTCCAATCATCTCCTTAATCAACTTTGTATGGACTCCTCTTAGCAACTCTTTGCTTATAAAATCTCTCATGTAATTTCGATGCCCTTCTTCTGTTTCGTTAATCAGCTTATCTTTGATTGTCGGTGGTATTATCAAAACTATTGCTAATAAGATTTCTCCTTTTAAATCCATAAATTCTTTTATTTTTTCCTCTTCTGTATCTTCCCATCTGGGGTAGGTTTCCCCTCTATTTAATTCCTCTTTCAGTATTCCGCTCTTTCCATTTTCAGAAACAAACCAATCACCATAAATATCAGCAATTTTAATTTCTTTCTATTCATTTTCCTCTTCGATTTTTGGGATTTTAACTGCCTCTTTTTCCATTTGATGAACATTTTCAACTTCTCCGTCATATTTTGCTGTTAGATGCACTAAGTAATCCATAATAATGTATTTCTGTATTTCTGAGAATATATTTTGCAGACTTAAAACTTCTTTCTGGTGTTGAAATTGCACCATGATTTCCAGCTGACAAACACTGCTGCTCTAGCTTAGAAGATTTTAACAGAATTAAGCATCACAATAACATTTCAGCTTCCTCTGGTTAAAAATCTACTTCAAAGGAACATCTGTGTGCTCTTCTTCTTCTTCTTCTTCTTCTTCTTCTTCTTCTTCTTCTTCTTCTTATCACTCTCTATAAACAAGCTGTGAGTCCTTGAAGAGCCAAGCCAGGATAATCAGTGAAAAAAGTATTTCATTTCCAATACACAAACCTCTAGCCTCAGAGTAGCAGTGTTACAATGTTACAATGTTGCCATTTCTTTGTTTCCTTTTGTATCTTTTTGTATTTCAAGTTTAAAAACAGGTCCGATTCTTAAATGAGTTAGAAAAACACCCATGAAAGAGGAGAATTTTAGTCCATAGATTACAGAGAATAGTCAAAGAAAAAAAAAAGAAGGAAACTTAATCCATTCATTTTAAAAGGCTTGCATAAATTCCATCCGTAAAGGTAGCCTTTAAAAGGTAGGATAACCCACTGTTCAAAACTAGTCCAAATTTAATTCTACCACTTATTTCTTCTGTTCTCCAATTTAAATTAATTTTAAGGTTTTTTTTAAATAGGCAGTCACTTTTAAAACAGTAAAAATTCCTCACCAGCTGAAAACACTTTCTCTTTCTATATCCTTCCATTTGGAGCTGCCCTGACTTCATCAGCCATTTGGCTGGATTTTTTTTCACCGGCTTAAAGAGCTTCTCTTGGATAAATCAGAGACTTTGTGATGTCCCTGTGATCAGCAAGATTTATTCTTTCTGTTCACCATCTCTGCGGGACAGTTTAGGTCTGTTTGAACCACTCAGGGGCAAAAGTATCGATGCTATCTCAGAGCATTGAGATCGCACGTCGTGTCATCATGACTTCGGTCCTCCTTCTTCGCTAGGTTTGTTTTCTGAATGTCTTCCTAACTGGTTTTCTTATACAACTACCCCTATTATTCAACAGCTGCCTAAGGCAGAAGAATTTTAGTATCGTAATGTGTCATCAAGTTGTTATTATAATTGTATATTTACCTCTAGAGACAAGAAAAACTGCTTGAGGGCTTTCTGTTTCTAATGCTAAAATAATTGGGTTGGCCTTAAATGTTAGGTTATGTAAGCGGAGGAAGGATGCTTGACTTCATTTGCTGCTTCACCAAGAGGGAGCAAAATATCTTCAACCATGTTTCCACAATCTACATACATAGTATGTATAATATTGTATTTATTTTGCCCTGATCTAGGGATGCATGCTTCTTCAGGCTAAATCAGGCTAAATGCTTCCTCAGCCCCACACTTCAATCTGCTACACCAGTGTGCTCCAGAGCTGAGAAAGATCTTTCTATGTACACTTTATTGTATGTATATAACAATATATAATAACAATATATGTATGTAAATATATAATATATAAGATACTGTTTCTCTCACCTGCAGCCTATAGTGAGCACCTTTTACACAATTATAAGGTATGTCACAGTGTCATGCTGTGTCATAGTGAAGAAAGAAAAAGGAAATGAAAATGAACATTACCAGCAAATTTTGAGGCAAAAGATATTCAGGAAAACAAAATAGGGGAAAATCATTTGCCTCAAAATTTGTTTGCAAAATACATTAGCTGAACCTTACATCTTTATTGTTAGCTGCATTTCCTTCTTTTAACCTGTAGTTTCTATACACTTACAATAGTGTTGTATTTTAAAGGCTAGAAATAGGATTATGTTTTCTTTTTAAAAATTCCCCATAGAAAATGAAAAAGAGTAAAGCCTCTGCGTATTTTAATTTGTTGCTGAGAATGTGCTAATTGTGTTTGTGGCTCAAAGAGTTTCCTGCCTAATGCTGAGACAGATGTGGATAGGACATTTATAACATTGGCTGAACAATAATGTTGACAACTTATATATGGTCACTGTGTCAGACTTAATTGTTTAAATACGTTTACAATCCTTGGAGCCTTATCATGTGTAAACAGCTAGCTCTTTGGATGATGAAACTGTTGTTAGTTGGGATTTAACAGGGCTGCAGGGTACACAAAGTGATATTGTAGAAAAATATACCTGATTAATCTGCCTCAACCACTGGTGAGTACTCTATCATTAAAAAAAAATACTGGCATACTTGCAGTATTCTATAAAGGTTAAATAGTGATATACAGGTGTTAAATTAAGGTTTATCGAGTTAGTGTACATCAGAAGAATGATAACGTTCCCATAGGAAATCACCAAATGGAATGAGAATCTGTTCAGGAACTGATGTTTGGCAGATACACCATCACAACAGTACTCATCTCAATGATAATGTAGGATGTCTGCCACAAGGTTAACAAATGCCATGTGGAATCTGGCAGGCAAACTTGCTTTTCAGAAAGTACTTCAGTTGTCATTCTTTTCTGTGACCTGGAGTCCCCAGAATGTGGTGGAGAAGAACGAACAAATTTCTCATTGTGAATTGTTGTTCATTAGGACTTTTGACAATTCTGAAATCCTTAATTGTTTGGGTTTTGAAGGCATCTAAAAAAAAAAAGATTGGTGCTTCATATTAATCTGCTGGCACACAGTGGGCTCCTCTGAAAAATCACCTTTCTCTTTCTTTCCTGCAATTCCAGAACTGGATCTGTTTCTTGTCATCCTAATTTTTTCTATCTTCATAATGCGCCCTTATAGCACATCTGATATGTGTATGTGTGGGTGGGTGTGGGTAGGATAGATGATAGATAGGTGATAGATAGGTAGGTAGGTATAGATAGAGAGATAGAGAGATAGAGAGATAGAGAGATAGAGAGATGGAGAGAGAGAGAGAGAGATGATAGATGTTAGATATATATCTAGAGATAGATAGATAGATAGATAGATAGATAGATAGATAGATAGATAGATAGATAGATAGATAGATGGATGGATGGATGATAGGTAGATAGATATAGTAGACATGATACATAGCGAGATAGCTAGATAGCTAGATAGCTAGATAGCTAGATAGCTAGATAGCTAGATAGCTAGATAGCTAGATAGCTAGATAGCTAGATAGCTAGATAGCTAGATAGCTAGACAGACAGACAGACAGACAGACAGACAGACAGACAGACAGACAGAGCGACCAAAGGAATGTTAACCTACAGGATGATTACCATTAATCAGTTGACCTATCAATCATCAGGGACAAAACAGTTAGAAGTTTTTATATCTCCTTTAGCCATCTACTTGTGGCTTAGATTAATGTTAACTACTGGATTGAAAAAGGGATTTTATTTGTTTATCTAAATAGATAGGTTGACCTACCTTTTCAATGCAATGAATTAAGTGATTACCAAAGCTGGGTTTCTAATCTCTGTGTTCGGTAGAAACTCCAGTGATATCCCTGGTATTTCCTCAACCGTGGATACAGTGCCAGAGATATATCCAACCTTTATGCAATTTGCAAGCCCTTGATTATGCATTAAATCACCATCGTTCATCTCCTTGCATCCTTATTATCTCTCTGAGAACGGCCCCTGCGTATATGCCATTTGCTTTTATCATGATATCTGTATTCTTAACTCATGTGGGTAGTTCTTTAACTATAAGGATTATCTGCTTCTTTGATGCTGTAGTTAATGTGTGTGTACATTTTACTTGGGAAAGACGGAGAGTGATACTGGGAATCTCTATTTTAAGAACTCATCATTATGTTATCAATACATTTTATCAACAGGTTCTGTTTAATGTTGAGGATAAATTGATTTTGTTTGTGTTGCTATGTCAAATTATCTAATTTCATATTTTGAATCAATATGTAAAGCAAAATGTAGGGACATTTCTACCTTCACATTTGTTTTTCAATGCAATTCCCCAAAGTATAAAATGGATATATTATGACAAAAAGCATATAGTGGTCACATATTAATAAAAATAGCCTATGAAAGCTTTCTTTTAGACAAATGTATTCACAGAATGGTTATATTAATGAAAATTGCATATAGAAATGGGTAGATGAGGAGAAATATATCCAAAAAATGCATAGATATTGTTATAAGAATTTTTAAATAAGCATAAAACCTAAGCATAAAACAGATAAAGCAAGCAAAATGAGGAATCAAGACAAACTGAAATAAACAGCACTATCAGCTTATCCATCTCTAGTGCTAAAATCCTGACTCTCTTTAAAAAATCCATAATAAACAAAACCTTCAGTTTAAGATGATAGCATTAAGCTCATTCCAATTTCCTCTTGTTCTTCAAAAAGTCAGCAAATTGGAAATTAATCACTTAAGTACCACACAAAGCTGTAAAGACTTTGCTGAGCCTTGTATGCTATTACAAATTGATGAGTGATGCTCTCTTCATACACATTTTGGTCCAGTTCAGTCTAGGGAAGAATCTGTCCAATCAGAAACCATAAAGGGGCAAGATGAGTAGCAGACCTTGGAGGCAGAGTTAAAAGAGGGATCAGCCTAGAAGTCCTACATAGCCGCAAGTGGACAAGGTCATAGGAATATGTAGGGATTCTAGGCTGATCCCTCTTTTAACTCTGCCTCAAGGTTCTGTCACTTCTTCTTGTGCAAAAGCACCTGAATTCTTTCATAAATACTATATTTTTGGATTGTAAGACACACCTTCCCCCCCCCCCAAAAAAGAGCGTGGAAATGTTGGTGCGTCTTATACACCAAATACAGCCATTTTTGGCCTCCAAAGGCATGCCCCAGCATCCCATTTTTGTGAACAGCAGGCGATAAATGGGCTGTTTTTCACAAAAACTGATGTGTTTTTGCCTTCCCCTAGCCCCTAGAAGTACTCTGCAGGCTTCACCAGGGCTGGGGGAAGGCAAAAATGCCCCCATTTTTTGCAAAAAATGGGCAACAAATGGGCCATCTTTCACAGGTGTGTTTTTGCCTTCCCCCAGCTCCCAGAAGTACTCTGCAGGATTCAGCTGGGGGAAAGCAAAAGTGTCCCTGTTTTTGTGAAAAGTGGCCCATTTTCCACCTGTTTTTCACAAAACAGGGGTGTTTTTTGCCTTTCCTCAGCCCTGCTGAAGCTCCTGGGGGCCAGGGAGGACATTTTTTTTAATATTACTTACATCTTCAAAACCTTGGTGGGTCTTATACACTGGTGTGTCTTATAGTCTGAAAAATACCATATATCATTGAAGAAAGTGGAATTAGAAAAATCAGAATCTGCAAAAAGGAAGCCTTAGAAAAATGCTACATGGATTTCTGCATGATTTATATTAACCCAATACTCATTCTAAACAGTATGCTTGCTATTATACTATTTGTATAACACAGCATTAGAGATATACCATCCATGTATAAGAATAATAAATAGAATACACAGGGAAATATCTACTATACTGTATATATTGGGAGAGCACACAATAGAGGAATTAAAGGGGAAAAAACCAAAGAGAAAAATCACCCCCTGGCAGAGAATCCCAAAGGGGGTTTTCAGAAGGCAACTGGATTTTCTTAGGGGTTTTTTTTAATTGACAATGTTTCATTTCATATCCAAGAACCTCCTTCACTATTCAGAACTGAAGAAGCTTCTTGGATGAGAAATGAAACAATTTTTAAGGAAAAAAAAACTAAGAAAATCCAGTTGCCTTTTGAAAATACCTTTGACACAACCATGGCCTGGATGATTGAAAATTGAGCAGGGAGAAAAATAGAAGTAGCTGCGGGATAGAAGGCTGTATATAGACAAAGAAATACAAAAAAAAAAAGAAAAAGAAAACTGAAAGTGGAGCTTTCGCCATCAGAGGTAGCTATTCCTTTCCATATTTTCTCCTCTTGGCAGGAATACAGAAGAAGAAAGGCCCAAAATGTAAAGAAAAGAAAAGAATCAAGGTAATTCTTCTGCATCAGAAGAATCCCAAACCCTTAGGATTTGTTCTTTGCCGCAAGCACTTTTCCACACTTTCTCTTTTGCTCTGCTCTATATCTCCAAAGTCAAATGTTTAGATGAAGTCTTGGCTGGCCAAGATACCGATAGGTATGATCCAGTAGAAGCATGAAGCATGAACCTTGACATTTCTCCATCCTGGTGTGAATAGCATGGAACATCTACGGCAATTTCAGAATGAGAATGTCTTGAATTTTATTTCTGAAATTGCAAAATTACATAATTTGGAAAGTGATTATTGAATTAACAGCAAAAACTTTCAACGTGTTGATTTCTGACTGTCACAACAGCAACTCATGACTAAAAGGTATCTTGAAAGTTTAGGAAACATTTAAATGCCCTGCAGTATAAGTCAATGTCTCTTCTCCTTTTCCAAATTTGATTGTCAACCAGAGTGAGGGAAAATAATTATACAATTTATGCATAATAGGGATTAGTATGATTGGTCCCTTCAAAGTATGTTTATAGGAGCAGGGATAAGAATTTTGATATCTTTTTTCACTGGGAAAGATTATAAGCATGTAATTAACCAGCTCACTGCAATCAAGGCAATTTTGGACATTACAGTCTTTGTCAGAATACTAAATAGTAAGTAGTTGATGGGAGTCAACCTTTATATAATGTATTCCTTTTTTGTGATAGTACAAAGAAAATGGTTTGGTTTTGATCATCAAAAAATCTCATGGACATTAGAAAAATTCTGTTTGATCAAGCATCCACCTAATTCAATATATTGATTTTTATGGAGCTCAACAACTTACCCATTGGGAAACCACCAGTAGAAATTAGAGACTTTGGTTCCACTTGCTATTGCCTTGCAATTGCATCTGCTATTGCCTGACATAGTCCTTATGAATACAGACATTCCTTTTAGTCACAATGACATGTAGCTATAGATAATTCCATCCCCATGGAGTTGATTAATCCCCCTCTAAATCCTTCTGAACTGGTAGCTGCCACTACATCTTGTGGCCACACATTTCCCGAATTAACTCTGTATGCTTTAGAAATAAGTGCTTCTCCACCAAACTCTAAGCAGTAATTTGAAACAAAGACTGAATTTTAATGACTATGATATAATATAATACCATTTGTTTTAAATATGGAGAGTCAATATGGAACTTTAATCTATTAAACTTTCTCCTATTCAAGATATTGCATTGCTGGCTTAATCAGTAATGATGCACTGATTTATCTTAACTCCTAAAAAAAATGTAGAAATACAGGAAAAATGAAGTTTAATGAGATAAATCACCATCGCTGATGCACTGGCATTTTCTCATAATTTTTAAACTCCTGTTTATATGCTTGCCAGATGCACTAATACATTCTGGCTCCTAAGGACAACATAGTCAACCTTTTCCCTTATGGACACTATCTGGATGCTTTTTTTAGTTGTCATTATCTTCCAGGAAAAATAACAAAGTTGATGACAGCATTGATATGCTGTGGCATGTTTTAGTCTCCACTTGTTGTTGCCTTAAGGCTAAGAAAATGGCTTTATTCTTGTCATTTTCTTTTCTGTGCTGAGTGACATTTCAGTGGGACCTTCGTCTATTTTTTATTGATGGTTTTCTTTCAGAACATGAGGGTGGGGTGAGAAACATTGCAAAAATGGACCTGCTTCTTTTTTAATAGTTTTTTTCCCAAGGTGAATTGACCTATTTTAATTCTTCATTGGTTTAACACCAGGTGTTAGTGTGCTGCATTGTTCAATTTTCCAAGTGCTTTAATGCTGCAGAAATGTTCTCTTTACCTTAATCCTATAAATAGTTGCAGTGTTTCATGTATGCTGTGTACACCCATAGTGTAAATCTTTCTCTGTCTCTCACTCACTTACTCTTTCTCTCTCACATACACAAATAAATTTAAAAATGCCTTGGAGATTTTTGATATTTATTATATATTCTACAATATATGCAGCTTTGTTACTGTATAATTTTTTAAAAAACTCAGTTATCCAAAAAGGATATTGCGTTTGGAACAATTGATAGCTGATAAAAATGAGTTGTTGGAGATATAATAAAGACACATGTTTTTACAATGTTCTATACTTGCTACCTTTTGGGAAAAAGTAGAGGACTATATAAATGACATGCAACAAAAGGTAAATTTTTCAGAGGATAATATTCTCTTGAATTACATACACACCGGTAGTACATCAAATTTGACATGGGCAATATAAATGGCTTTGTGTGCCCTTAGTATGCCTAAAAGACTGTTATTACACCATTGGAAATGCATGGACTCTTTTACTCAATGGATTGAAAAAATTATTACCTTTGCTACATATGAGCAGATTGCTTATAGATGTAGAACTTGTATGAAGAAATGTAGTGAAATATGGGACACATTAATATAAAATACAGAAGTTTAAAAAGCATAATATTTATTTAAGTGTGTTAGAAATATAATGGACACATACACACACTCTTGCATAATGTTTGAATTAGAAAATTATGTAGAGAATTGCAATTGTTTACTAATGAAATATACTTTTATTTTTTTCTATTATAACTTTTGTAATTATTTTAAGCCTTTGTTACTGTATATATTTTTGATAATGCACTGACTTGTATTTTGTTCCCTTTTCCCCTTTTGTAATTATTTTAAAAGCAATATAAATTTTTATATAATATAATATTACACACACACACACACACACACACACACACACACACACACACACACACCCTTCAATACTCCCAAAGGTGAATAGTTTCTTAAATTGAAGAAGTTTTCAGAATAAAGAAGATATTTGTGATATTGTGGCTTTTAAAAAACTCTTACTTAGGTTTGGGTAGTAGTTACAATAAGTACAATAATTTTCCTGACAGTAGAATCTCAAATTCTTGGTTCTATATTGAATATGGTGAGTAACTGATACTAAATCTTCTGGACAGATTTTGCAAGCTGAGGCTCTGGATTCCTCCTACCCCTTTTTACCCTATAATGAAGATTTCCTTTGTAGTGACAGTTTGTTTCCTGCACTCTGGTTTCTTTCAGTTCACTTTGTCCTTCAACAATTACTTTAGCTTCTCTAGCTTCATTCCACAAAAATAGAATGCTTTGCTATCTCTGATAGCTGCAGTTCAACTATGACTGTTTCCATGTCATATAATAGGATGTCCCCAATCATGCTATGGCTTCAACTACTAATGCAGAACATCAGAAAATTCTGAGAAAGGAAGGGCTGGTAGTCCCATTATCTCCATAAGGAAGGAAAACTACATTAGGTTATGTTTCTATTGCCACCAGAGTTCACCATGAAGTGCCCTTGAAAGCTATTTTCCAGGATACAGAATCCAACTATCTGGCTGAAACGGTTCCACCACAAATGCGCGAACGACAAAAGCGTGCCTGACTAAACCGCGGTGACAAAACCGCACCGACAAAACCGCGCTGACGAATGAGCGCTAAAGCGCGCCGACAACAGCGCGCCGACAGAAGCGCGCTGTAACCTAACCCTAACCCTAACCCTAACCCTAACCCTAACCCTAACCCTAACCCTAACCCTAACCCTAACCCTAAACCTAAACCTAAACCTAAACCTAAACCTAAACCTAAACCTAACCCTAAACCTTACCTTAACTTAAATCGCGCTTCTGTCGGCGCGCTGTTGTTGGCGTGTTGTTGTCGGCGCACTTTTGACATCGCGGTTTTAGCACCGCGGTTTTGTCGGCGCGCTTTTGACGTTCGCGCTTTTTTCGGGTCACGGGCTGAAACAAGGCCACTGGCTTCATTTTCAAGAGTACAACTGTTTTTACAATTCTGAGAGACCTGGGTGCAAGATGAGTATTTTCTTTTGAGCACAATGCTATGATAATTTCATTTTATTCTTGGTTTGAAGGAAGACTTCTGTTGTTCAAAACTGTCTGTTTTAACATTAAAATGATATCTGTGTTCTTACTTTTTTTCAGCAAGCAATGGCATCTGATTGACCTTATGTGGGCTCAAAGATTTAAGCAGAGTTGGGCTTGATTAATATGTGGATGAGATCTCTCCCGAGAATACCAGAATAGGAAATCAAATTCTGGAAAAAAACAGTAATGCATTACTGAAAAAAATAGTTCTGTTGTTTCTGAGAAGGCACAAGGAGTTAAGCTCAATCTGAAGGAGACTTTATTTTAAAATGTTATTATTACAGCCAAAGAAAAATCAGAGTTTGGTTTCAGTATTCTGAAAAATATTCCCAAATTGAAATGTGTGAGAGATGTTGCCTACTGAGGGAAATTAATGCAATGGAGTACAGTAAAGCAGCATTTTCCTGGGATATCAGGAGCCCATTCCAAAAAAGGGAAGTGGGGTGTAAGATAAGAGGTAGCCCAGCCCTGAATGGGATAGGAGGCAGAGAAGAGAATAAAGAACCACTCCCTTGAGTCCCACAGGGCATATCCATTAGAATGAGAGTTGTATGGTTTTAGTCTGGCAATATTGTATTATATGTGAGCAAATAAAAAACTGAATTCTCGTGAATTGTCTACATCAGGGTTGTCAAACTGAAGGCATGGAGCCCTCCTTGAAACAGCAAAGGACTGGCCCACAGTGCCTCTGAAAATGGAGGTCACAAGGACTGTGTGGAGCCCTCCCAAGCTCAATTTTCACTAGCAGAAGGTTGTAGGAAGCCAAGCATAGCCGACAACGGAGCTCAGGAACCTGTTTTCACTGGCAGAGCACTTGGGCCACCACACGTGCTCCCCAACATGAGTGACATCAAGCTGGCCATGCCCACCCTTCCCATGTTGACCCTATACCTTCGAGGCAAACCCAACCCTGATGTGTCCCTCAATGAAATCGAGTTTAACACCTCTGTTCTATGTTTACACTGACAAAATGTTTCATAATCAAAGTAGGTTCTTCCAGTTTCCTGGATGTATTTCTCTGCTATTCTCAGCATTCTGGAAATGGGTTGAATTTTGAAACAAATTTTCATGTTTGGGAAAGGTATGTTTAGCTTGAAACAGGATTATTTCACATTCTAAACACTTCTAGTAAGATCTTTTGTGATGTAAAAAATACCAATTCAAACAGAATTTTTCCAGCTCAAAAATGTTTTGAATTTGAAACATTTGGCATACCAATTAGTTACACTTACAAAACATGCTGCTTCTGAAAAAGAGATCCTTATTTCCATGTTTGAACAGTAATACAAAAAAATATATGCAAAATTTAGTTATAGTAACTGAGTATTTTTAAGCCACAGAGCATTATGAATGGCACATGCCAAACTTCTTTTACATTGAAACTGTGAGCTGCAAACAACAAGAGCCACTCTGAATAAGGCTGAATAGATACTTTATTGCTGGCCACTCATATTATAAGAATCTCATCAGACTGTCTGTTTCGTCTTGGGAAACAACAGATACAGAACTAAGAGCTTGACCTCAGACATTTCCTCTTCCAAACCAACTCCAAGCTGGAATGTCTGTTTCATCCTAAAGGGTGCCCCTCTCCTTCAAATGGTAATTCCACTGCATAATCTTTTGCATTGGATCATCTATTTCCTTATTCTTTCTCTGTTTCTGTCTACAGGTTAGCTAATATTTCATTCCAGTGATAATTTGGTAGTGCTTTAGTCCCCTAAATAATGCTGGTGAGCATCAGTGTGTTCATTTATTTGCCTAATTAACCTATTCCTGCAATGCTGCCACGACAATTGGCAGCCCTCCTCTATAGCAATCACAGACTTTACAACTTGTTCTCAAAAGAGATGGGCCCATCAGCTTTAAAGTTGTGGATCTTGAAGTTAAGATACAAGCTTAATTTATAGATGGCATTTGCCTCCAGCGAGATTAGTCAAAATGTACCCAAATTTATCCCCTAATTGTTGGAGATGCAACCACAAGCCTGGAACATTCTATCACATGTGGTAGACATGCCCCATCACAAGGAAGTACTGGTGCAAAATTTGGAAGTGGTTAGAAGAAATTACTGAGCGAAAAATAGAACTCAAACCAGAAGCATTCTGCTGCCAGAACTGGTCAGAACCTACTGAATATCATCCCTGTCTAAAATCAACCTTGGAAACTGGAACAACCATGATCCATTCTATAAGATGTATTCTTTTAAAATAATGCTATCAAATCTCCTCCAAACAGATATCAGCAAATTCTCAAATTTGGTAGTCTTTTCAGGGACTGGCAGAACGTGCATTAAAGTGGCCATGAGGAAATGCCCTTAATAATGCTAAACCAGTGATGTGTGAGTCATGAATCTAGCTGAAATCAAAGAGTATCAGAATGAAAAGGTACCACTCTGATTTATTCCTTAATGTAGATCAATGAAATATTGGGTGTTCCATAATTAATGTTGTAATATTTTATCTCCCAGGCCAATAAACACCAATTTGAATGTTCTCTTTTGTCTACCGTACCATGCTTATTTAGTCATTGGTGTTTCATAAATAATTTGTCATAGCAATCGTTTGCCTCTGCAATGCTGAAGTTTGTCAAGCAGATGCTCAGTCTTTTCCCAATGCAGAATAGTTCCACAATAATAGTATTGGAAAATATACATGTACACAATACACACACACACACACACACACACACACACACACACACACACATATGCTGGTAATCTCAGTCCCATTCCTCAAAATGATACTGGCATTCCTCAAAAGATGTGTTTCTGGCTCATCTTTCCATAGAAGGCAGTATATTTCTTTTAGAGGAAATTAGTATAGCAACTTCATCTCAGGGTATTCTGTACATCTTTCTTTCTTTCTTTCTTTCTTTCTTTCTTTCTTTCTTTCTTTCTTTCTTTCTTTCTTTCTTTCTTTCTTTCTTTCTTTCTTTCCTTCCTTCCTTCCTTCCTTCCTTTCCTCCCTCCCTCCCTCCCTCCCTTCTTCTTCTCTCCCTCTCTCCCTCCCTCCTTCCCTTGTGGGGATGTTTTTCTTCCAACTTACATCTAATAAAATTAAATTTCCTTTAAAGGACATTTCATGCAGCATGTCCAATATTATGAGCAAACAGGAGAATACTCTTGTTGTCTCAAAAATATTATCTGCAATGATATAAAAAAAATTTCTACACGTGGAATAAAAAAATGATTTGAATGAACATTTCCACACAGTCTTTCTGTTCTGAGTAGAACAGAAGGGAGCAGGTTCCAATAATTACATAAAATCACTGTTACACTTTCTCCAACATGATTGCAAAGCATATACAGATGAAACTCGAAAAATTAGAATATTGTGCAAAAGTTCATTTATTTCAGTAATGCAACTTAAAAAGTGAAACTAATATATGAGATAAGACTTATTACATCCAAAACAAGATAGTTCAAGCTGTGATTTGTCATAATTGTAATGATTATGGCTTACAGCTCATGAAAACCCCAAATCCACCACCTCAGAAAATTAGAACATTACCTGCAATCAATAAAACAAGGATTGTACATAGAACAATATCGGACCTCTGAAAAGTATAATGATGCATATGTACTCAGTACTTGGTTTGGGCCCCTTTTGCAGCAATTACTGCCTCAATGCGGCATGGCATGGAAGCTATCAGCCTCTGGCACTGCTGAGGTGTTATGGGAGACCAGGATGCTTCAATAGTGGCCTTCAGCTCTTCTGCATTGTTTGGTCTCATGTCTCTCATCTTTCTCTTGGCAATGCCCCATAGATTCTCTATGGGGTTCAAGTCAGGAGAGTTTGCTGGCCAGTCAAGCACAGTAATCCCATAGTCATTGAACCAGGTTTTGGTGCTTTTGGCAGTGTGGGCAGCCTGAAAATGAAGTCAGCATCCCCATAAAGCTCATCTGAGGAAGGAAGCATTGTGCTCCAAAATCTCCTGGTAGACAGCTGCATTGACCCTGGTCTTAATGAAGAACAGTGATCCAAAGTCCTATTGCTCAGTGGTCCAAAGTCCTCTTTTCTGATGAGAGCAACTTTTGCCAAAAGCACCAAAAACTGGTTCAATGACCGTGAGATTACTGTGCTCGATTGGCATCTCCATTCTTCCTCCATACTCTGGGTCCTTGGTTTCCAAATGAGATGCAAAAGTGAAGGTTGTGCTTTCTCAGTAAAATCCAACCCCTTTCAGTGTGGTTGGTGTTTCCATTGTTGAGATCCCTTTGTTCCAGGAAGTATAGCTTTTGAATGCTCTTTAGCTAAAAACTCCTACTTGTGTACAGTCCATATTGGACTGTCCTTCCAGGGCAATTGACTGATTCAGGACTGATAGTTTACACTGTTAAGCAACAGGGAACTTACATAGAAATGTTCAAAATTTCCTACAAGGTTGGTTGATATCAAAGGCCTGCTTTTCTCTCCACCTAATCTGCAGGTGGAAATGGACTCTGCTCAGTTTTCAACTAATGAGTTACTATTTCAGAGGAAAGAAAGAAGAGGAACTTTCAGAGACAGCAGGGAATAAAAGAGTGGAAGGTGTGTGTGCATAACAGAGATTTGATAAAAGAGACAATGCAGCTTGAATTGATATCGCAATATTGGAGAGCATTGCCCTCCTACTCTGTTCTGTTTGGTATGCAGGAGTGAAGAAGATGGTTATAGAGTTTTCTTGGTCAGGGAATGAGGGAAGCATGAAAGTGACTCAAAATAACTGTCTTAATTATGTTTTATAAAAAAAAAATTGATACAGAGAATTGCTTTGGCAAGTTTTCCTGATTCTGTTCCATTACACTACCATACTAGCAATCCAGATAATCCCAAAACTCCCACTTGTTTTTGTTTCTTGAATTTTTAAGATTTGACATCTCCTTTAAAAAGCCCAGCTTCCAAAAATGTTTCAAAATCCAAACATTTTTTTATTATAGATAAAAAAAAATCTTACTGTACATTTCCACTGTAGGTCTCTTGGATGCCACTGCTTGTCCTTCACTGCCTGATCCCTACCTTATCCATGGTGCCAAGGAGGCTGACATAACTCTTTGGCAAGCTTGGCCCTTTTTCTAGAAGGATCCACTCATCATTGTTCACAGAGAGAACATGGAGGTGCCGTTGTTGGGCAGGGCACTATGGTAATGCTTAGATTCTTCTGTAAAGATTCAAAAGATTAAAAACTGACCTTCAGTGGTGAGTGGCATAACTTTCCTTCCAATATACTTTCAGGATGCCCTAGGATTGGCATGGCTGCCTGGCAATCTCAACTGAACCAGCTAGTGCCCTTACAACACTGTCAAAACTCAAATGTATTGATGTTTCCAATATATATTTCTGTACTTACTAAGCACAGGTAGCACAACCAGGGTGTCGGGGTAAGTAGTACTACAAGTAGTCCTCCATTTACAAACACAATTGGGACCACAATTTTCATTGCTAAGCAAGATGGTTGTTAAATGAGTCATGCCTGATTCCATGAGCTTCTTTGCTATGATTAAGTGAATCACCAAAGATGTTAAATGAATCACATAATCATTATGTAAATCTGGCTTCCCACAATGACTTTGCTTTCAGAAAACAGCTGTCAAGATCATAAATGGCAATCACCTGGGCTGCTGCAACTGTCATAAATACATGCTGGTTGCCAAGTATCCTAATTTTGATCACATGAGTATGGGGATGCTGCAACAATCATAAATATGAGGACCAGTCATAAGATTTTTTTAGTACTTTTCAGTGGTGGGTTCTGGATCCTGGTGCAACCGGTATAGTGCAATGGAGTCAGGTGTCCACCACATGCATGTCCGCGGCACGTGCACAGCATGTGTACAGCACACGCATGCATACCCACCGCCCGCGATGCTCCAGCTGCTCGGTGGAACATTGCGCAGGTGCCATACGCTCCGTGCGCATGTGCAAATCCCCCAATTAGCTCAAATAGCGGTAAGGAGAGTGGGTGGGCAAGTGGCCCCTCCGGAGCACCATACCAGAATGGTACCTTGTGCTCCCAGCAGGCACCGGTACGCCCGTACCAGGGAGTACCAGTCGTATCCCAACCCTGGTGCTGTTGTAACTTTGAACAGTCACTAAACAAATGGTTTTAAGTAGAGGGCTGTACAATAACACAGAGACAGTCTGGTGTTAGAAAAACTGCTTACCCAAAATAACTAGTTACATAGTTACTTTACATGAATCCTTTGTATTCCTAAAATGAGTACATCTATTTTTGTAAGAGTACATCACTGGTGATAATATGCAGAAGACTCATCATCTCCTAGTCATAGAAAAGTAAGTTTGTCCAATTTGGACAAGGGACTGAAGCCCATGCACAGAGAGCTGAGTCTTCATTTGTGTTAGCACATAGAAGTTTAAGATTCCATAAACATTGGAGAGAATAAAGTTAAGACTATTGATCACATTAAAGAAATGAGAAATAATGAAATGAAAAAGTCCAAATAATGATCAAATGTCACACCCTGATGTTAGTGACACCTGATGTTCTCATGTTTCAATCCAGAAAAGTCAGGGATGAACTTTGGAAGTAGTATCTTCTCTTTTTGGGTAATAACTTTCCTTCTTAAGGCATGCCATAATGTGAGTTTGTGAGTAGAGAATGCCCTTCCTTTGCCTTTGCTGTTAATTTCTAATCACCTTGAAGAGCATTGTATCTTGCTTCACCAGCCAAAAATCTACTTTGAGTAAAGCAATGGTGAAGGCAATACTGAGGCTGTCATAGGAAGCTGAAGATCAGACACACCTATTATAGATGCAGACAAGGTCCACAGGCTCTCATGTCAATCTTGGGCCTGTCTTTCAACACTGACACCATCTCCATGGCTGCTGCCCATTCAGTGGGAGGCCAATCTGAGTGTCTTCTCTCCTGCTTTAAGCTGGTGCTCTGCTGCTTTCTTCCAGAAAGGCTCATTCACATATATGGTTTGTTATCCCTTCATGGATTCTGAAGGAAGTAGCACCATCAGAGCCCACTCAAACCAGTTTTCCAGGCAAAGATGGACTGAATGAAACTTGCATAGTTCCTCAGAGTCATGATCCATAGTTAATCACTCCTTAACATTTTAGGCCCAAAAGGAACTTCCTTAAAATAGTTGGAATTAGGAAGCAAGGACAAAAAAGGTTGCAGCAATCAATAACCCCAACACTTCTGAGTTTAGTTTAGTTTATTATTATTTATAGGCCGCCCTTTTCCCTGAGGGGACTCAGGGCGGCTTACAATTTATAGGGAAGGGGATACAAGACAATAAAACAATAAACATGAAAACAGTGCAAGTAAAAATAAAACACAACATTCATCATTCGGGTGGGGACAGATTACGATCTTTATCCCCAGGCCTGATCGGATAGCCAGGTCTTGAGGGCTGTGCGGAAGGTCTGGAGGGTGGTGAGGGTACGAATCTCCACGGGGAGATCATTCCAAAGGGTCGGAGCTACTACTGAAAAGGCTCTCCTCCGCGTAGTTGCCAGTCGACACTGACTGGCAGATGGAACTCGGAGGAGGCCTAATCTGTGCGATCGAATAGGTCGCAAGGAGGTAATTGGCAGGAGGTGGTCTCTCAAGTACGCAGATCCACTGCCATGAAGGGCTTTATGGGGGGTAAGTAGGACCTTGAAGCGCACCCGGAGATCAACAGGTAGTCAGCGCAGCTCGCGGAGGATGGGTGTTATGTGGGCGAACCGAGGTGCACCCACAATCACTCGCACGGCCGCATTCTGGACTAGCTGAAGTCGCCGGATGCTCTTCAAGGGCAGCCCCATGTAGAGCACGTGTTGAGTGTTCAATATATGTAAAAACCTCAGACAATCAAATAAATAATCATGCTTTCAGACCTGTGGTAGTTTTCTACCTGCCAAACATATAAGCTAAATAATTTTCTTCTTCTTCTTCTTCTTCTTCTTCTTCTTCTTCTTCTTCTTCTTCTTCTTCTTCTTCTTCTTCTTCTTCTTCTTCTTCTTCTTCTTCTTCCTCTTCTTCCTCTTCTTCCTCTTCCTCTTCCTCCTCTTCCTCTTCCTCTTCCTGTTCCTCCTCCTCCTCCTCCTCCTCCTCCTCCTCCTCCTCCTCCTCCTCCTCCTCCTCCTCCTCCTCCTCCTCTTCTTCTTCTTCTTCTTCTTCTTCTTCTTCTTCTTCTTCTTCTTCTTCTTCTTCTTCTTCTTCTTGAGGAGAAAACACAAAAATAAGAGAAGTGGAATGTAGTATTGCTCTGCACATCTGTAGCCAAGATAGATGAAAGAAAATAGAAAGAGAGCTGGCACAGAAGAGAAAGCAAATCCCAGCTGCAGGAAAAAAAAACCTATGGTTTATAATCTTTTCTTGTAACTCCAAGGACAAATACGTGGAATCAGCAAATGCCTAATTAAAAGTTCCAGATTAAAAATAAAATGAATGAAGAAAAGTAGAAAGAGCTGCAAACTGTTGTTGATTTTTCAGTTCCCTGGAGGAAGTTCAGTGGAAAAGTTTTGAAAAATGAAATTTGTTGCTCCTTGAACATGAACATGAAAATCTTGGGATGCCATCAGGTTATTTTATTTCAATCACAGATAGGAATTTGATAAAATTATGAACATTATTTTCATAGGCCATATACTTTAACATAAATAAAATGAAAGTATTTCAACCCCCTAAATAAAAACTCTCGCAAAAACTTTGTATGCTAAGGGTTCTCCAGGCTGGATAATTTGTGTTCTATATCTTGAACTGGTGAGACTGGAGACCTTTCAGAATGCACTGAAAATGTTACAAGCAATCTCAAAGCTCCCCCTGCATTTCACCAAGTAATGGGGAAGCAAAGACTTTCCCCATACTATTGGTGTGATTCAGCATTACTTTGAAGGACATTACATTTGCCTAAAAGAATTTCTTAGTTTTCAGTAACTCAACTATGGATCGATCAGTGACATTCCACCGCCTGTCAACTGAAATGTTTTATTATCAACCAATAATTTCCTACCTCATTCCCAGTTGCATTAATAATGTTATGTTCTCCACTTCTCAGTGATATGAGTAATGATGACTTATTGAGTAGCTGCCACTTTTTTCATTGTGAAATAAAGTGGCAGCTGAGCATTCTTGGGAGCCAGTCAAACCCTTGTGCATTGTGATAATCAAAACAGAAGATACTCTAATAGTTTGAGTTGGTTATCATGAAAATAAGACTGCAGTGTCACTGATAGTTAAGCACTATTCAACCAGAAGACCCAACTATATTTATTTTAAAAATGAGAAGAGATATGTTCAGAAATAATGAATTTAAAAAAAAGAAATTCAGCTGGGTTTAAATGTTGTTCAAAGCCTTGATTAATTTTGTTTAGATTTAATTTAGAGGATTTGTTATTTCTATGTATTACTCAATGTAATGATCTGAAGCATAGAAATGTAATAAATCAATGTTAAAGAAATCAAAGCATGAAGCCAGTCTATATCTTGGGGATGGAGCAGTCCCAAGGTGAAAAATGTTAAATTGGCTAATCATTATCATCAGTGATCTCAACAGAAGTATTCCAAATGATCCCTACACATTGCTTTATAGTTGAATCATGGGGCAAGTTAGCCTTGGAAACACATATGTGGAGTCTTCAGCCTGTTTCTTGTTTAGAAACATTTTTGGATGAAGTGGGAGAAGGCTGAATCACACAGGCTAATCTAAAGCAACAATAAAATCATTCTTGCATCACTGTGCTTTGTATCTGTTGTCTGTGTGTGTTTATACATATGTATATAACAACTTTCTAAAGATGGGACCTTTTCTACTTCTCATTGCTGAACCAAATTCTGTCCTACAGTAGTGTCATCTTTTGGTAATGTCTTTGTAAAGTTCATTTATGTGAAGGTATATATTATTTATATTTATATTTCATAAAAAAATAAGTTCCAAAAAAAAAAGGATTGAAACAAGGCCCTGACTAATACTTTGTAATAGTTGTGAATCAGGCTTTGAGATGTTTTCACACAGAAAACATGCTTTCTCAATGTACTTGAGCACATATGGTACCATTATGCTATATTATCTGAGTAGAGGTATGAACTGCATGCCATCTTATAATGATATTGCTTTGAAAAGAACTAAGTTAAGAGGAGAAGCTCTGAAAAGTTTTCAGTTGGTTTGGTTCACTTGGTTTGGAGGATCAATTGTAGCCTGACATTAAACATTGGAGCTGATAATAGTACATGGAGGCAATTTCTCTGAATTTTAAGCTTTTTCTTAGATCACTCTAAAGGGCTTTCTTAAAACCTCAAAGCAGGGGTAATGTCATTGAACTCTCCATTTTCCTCCCTACTGAGTTCAAAAGGCTTGTTCTTGAATAAACTGAGTTGGTTGACTGATTATGTGTCACTAAATCATTTTTGACCCCCATTGACCACATAGGGATGGATGGATGGATGGATGGATGGATGGACGGACATAGAGACAGATATTCTCCATGACAATCTGTCCCTGAACTGAACTTTCAAGTCTTTCAATGATGCACTCATCATTCAACACTCAACATCACCTTTGCTGCTGCTAGTCATCCTCTTTTTCTCTTCCCATCATTATTAAATGTTAATAATATTAACATTAATATAATATTAAATTATATTAAATAAAGTTTTAGTAAAACTTTACCAAAATTTTGTAACAGAATTACAAAGTGTGTGTGTGTGTGTGTGTGTGTGTGTGAGAGAGAGAGAGAGAGAGAGAGAGTGTGTATGTGTATGAGTTGCATATTGACCCAGAATGCTGTAGAGTTGAAGAACCAAATCAGTGTATGAGCATAAAACCACTTTTTTTTTCTTTAATATCCTTCATCTTTATAACATTTGGCTTTCTGAACTTGCTAAAATTAGAACATGTGAGGCTTTTAAGCATATTAAAATAAAGAAATGGGATTAATGATCTGTCAGTTGCTGTAACCACCCATGTACAATTTGCTTGGGCAAATGTTGACTACTCCGCTCAAACGTTTTTGACTATTGCAGGAGGCGGTTCAGTTTTATTACAAACTTGCCTACGTATTCAGTGACACTTGACATAAACAGATACTCTTCTGAGTGCAGAAAGTTGTGACCTCTCTATGCACAACAGCCATGTTTTACAGGGGATTGAAAATTCCTGATTATTTTCTTACAATGTTTCCTTTGCAACTAAATGGTAAAATTATAGTTAATTGTCACTAACTGGACAAAGCACCCAGTGTGTTTATTGCTTTAGAATTGTTTTTATAACACTTGACCTGGGGTGGGATGGGGGAAGCTTGTAAAATACATTCAGTTTCTATAGAATTTCTTGTCAGATGAACCACAGAAAAGGGTCACTTCTTTTTCCAAGTATTAGGAAATCTAGTTTTCCATTAGCAAGAATCTCCAGCTCTTTTTTTGTTTCAAAAGAAATAGGAATCAAACCGGCTTTGAATGTTTTTCTAACTACAAGAGCTGGGGAGAGAAAATAATGAACTATTCAATGCAATTTTTTAAAAAAATATGTCCTAAAAACTGTCTTTCACAAACAACCACATTTTTATTTATTTTTACTTAATTTTCATGCAATTTTATTTACTTATTTATTTTTCAATTTGTGTAACTGCGCATCTCAGTCATCTGAATAAATATTCTGGCAAAACATGAAACCAGACTATAACATTTAACAAAAAGTTGCTGATGAAATCACTGGATTTTAAAAGTACTTTAAAGAAATTATCAGGAATTAATTGTTCATCAGCTAATTGTATGTTACCAATAAGTCAAATGGATGTAATGGGCTAAATGCATCTTCTTTAAATTGCAGTGATTGCTTTCCGACCTCCCCTTCTATAGTGATAAATTATGATGGAAGAGCTTCCAATTTCTTTACTGAAGGTCACAGATTCTCTCTTTGAATTTCTCTAAAAGTCTCTAAAAGGATCATGTTCCAACTGACATGTCCTCTCCAGAGGTTGCCAAACAGTGCCAACAGCAGAAGTGAGCACAGCAATATTGTGGGATGCTGGGAATTGTAGTTGAACTATAACTAGAATATAGAAGAAAACAGTGAAAAAAGCTAGTGAAGGCATGCAAAAGCCATTAGTACACAAAAGAAGCAATAATAACATTTTGGTCCTGGGAAATGAGGAAATGTGAGAAAGAGATTGAAGATTCTGATTCCTCTTTGATTTTATATGATATAAGAGGGTAGAGAGGGAAACTCTAGCAAGTTTTCAAGATTCTGTTGTTATATCTTAGCAATTATAAAGTAGCGTTCCAGTAACCATGTCATAATTTTTTTTCTGACCTGGTCTACCTCAAAGGGCTGATGGCCACAGGTTTTCCAGCCCTACTGTAGAACTCGCTGGTCATAACAGGCAGCTTCTAGAGGTGTGGAAAACATTTGAATACGATCCTTTGGAGAGCTCACTGGTGACAGCAAACCACACTCTCTTAAAATATTAAAGCGTTAAACCACGCTCCATTGAAGCATTAAAGCAGGAGTTCCCAACAGGGGTTCCTACAGGTTCGGACTGTTTTGGCTGAACTGGTAGTAGTTTGGAGGCTTGGGTCACTGCAACTGGCAGTGGCCAGGCCTGCCACACCCCCGAACCAGTTCTCCAGGCAGCGCCATAGGCAGAGCCATCTTGTTTTTCACTTCTACACAATTTTTATTCCACTGCACATGTGTGTCCACTACACACATGAGTGAACCAGCAGTAGCGTCTGCCGGAACCCCACCCCTGGTTCCCAACCTTTTCTTTACCCCACACCCCTAGAACACTTCTAATATATTCTCACACCCCTTACAAAAGTAAATAATGCTATGCATATAATTAAGCATATACACTATAATTTTGAAACTTCTAAGTTTTCGCACCCCCTTGGAATATCATCTGGCACCCCCAGGGCGTGCGAGCACCCCCGGATGGGAACCCCTGCATTTAAGCAACTGCAACTTTTCAAAGTATTTTGGGACTGCTTCAATGCTCCTCCTTATTGTCTGCACAGATACAGGTAACACTTCTACTGGCATTACTGGTGAAGTGGTTATATTTGTACACAAACATTCAAATATTTTTGAAGAAATCATACGAGTCCTTCAAAGCTCTTTTAACACTTATAAAAATGCTTTGCTAAGATTAGTAAAGGTAAAGGTTCCACTCGGACATATGTGCTAGGCGTTCCTGATTCTAGGGGGCGGTGCTCATCTCTGTTTCAAAGCTGAAGAGTCAGTGCTGTCCGACAATGTCTCCGTGGTCATGTGGCTGGCATGACTAAACTGCTAGTTTGGCAGAAGCTGGGACAAGTAATGGGAGCTCACTCTGTTATGCAGTGCTAAGGATTCGAACCGCCAAACTGCCGACCTTTCTGATCGACAAGTTCAGTGTCTTAGCCATTGAGCAACTGCATCCCTACCTTGCTAATATTAAAGAACCTGTAACAAGTGCACTACATAGCTTGAACAACTGCATATGTAATGTTTTATAGAGTTGTTCTTACTTAGACTTAAGACTTACATTTAAGATAATAAGTTTGTTTTAGTTCATATTTGCATTAAGCAAAAATCAGGGCATACTATGCATATTAAACTGTTATTCTGGTGCATATATCTTTTAAATTGTCTTATTTAAAATCACACTTCCTTTTTACATTATGAGAATGTATGATGATTATTTTAAAATGATAGCATAGGGGTTTTTGTAGATACTACATGATTGCATTTTACAGTATAATTTGGATTTATTTATGGTGGATTCATCTAATTTCTACTTATAGTATAATCATCCTAACATTAAAACTGATTTTTATTTATTTAAATAATTTCCTGATCAGTGGCTGTAGATTTGTTAGTATTCTCACCAGGAAATTCAGTTCTAGAAGTTTTATACTGTTCAACTTTTATTTTGAAACCTGTTGTTTAATATACTGAAAGTACCAAAACTTTACAACTCCAGACTGATTCTATTAATCAACTAAGTAATATGCAAATCTATACACCCTTGATCATTCTCCTGAATGGAGAAAGTAGAAACCATGCTTTGTATGTAGAGGAATGGAGTTTAATCTGCACTTCCATAGAAGAGATTCCTGCATATCTTCTAATAGTAATATGGACAGTACCAAAAGAAAGAAACCAGCAATATTGAGACATAATCTTATTTTTCTGAATGCAGGCAGTTCATAATGTGTCAGTCCAGATTAATACATTCAAAGTTTAATGTAGTTCTGAAGCCACCCAGAACTTTCAATTCAGTGCAAGAAGGTTTGATTTGGAAGCAGTGAGTTGAGCCTCCTTCTCCATCTCAATGAAAATTATTATGTGCATGCTTGAAAAGAGCTTCATTCTTAAAGAGATTCAAAGTAGAATGGACTGATTGATTCTTGTTCATTTCTTTTCTGTCCCTGAAAATATGTTTACTTAAAAGCTTTACCATGAATGACAATTTTTCTATTTAGTATTGTTGTTATAGTGTTGCTCACTCTAATGTAATAAATTGCTAACACTTTAGAGCACTCCATTGGCTTAAGCTTTTATTCTTCTGTGATTGTGTTGTTGCAGACTGCTTATTCATTGCCAATGAATTTTGATGCTTTAGGAATATTTTTGTATTTCCCTCTGTGATGAACTCAATTTCAGTGCAGTAACCTCAAGAAAGGAAGATATTCCTACAAAGAATTATTACAAAAAAGGGTGTACCAAAGATAAAATGTGCAATAATCAAAATAGCAATGCATTTTAAAGTAAAAGAAATAAGTATTTCTGAACATGAAAGGGTTTATGTGCCTTCTTGTGCCTTGACTGGCCCAGATGCTCTTGAGACTCAGAGGATCCATTCTGCACCCTACTTAATTATATGAAGAATTGGGCTGTTTCAATGTATTTTCTTTTCTTTTTTTGTAAAAAAAAAAGGATGTTATTTGTGAATAAAGAGTGAAGAAGAGGAGAAGGAGGTTGTGGTGTTGGTGATGGTGTTGCCGTTGACCTCTTTTTCCTGCAAAGCAAATGCTTTAGGGCTGGGCTAGAGAAATATTGAGTACATTCACCCTGCTCAGGAATGGGGGGCAAGTCAGTGATGGGTTTTGGATCCCGGTGCAACTGGTATGGTGCAACAGTGCTGGGCATCCACAACATGAACGTGCGCAGTGCATGTGCACATCCGCACAGCACGCACATGTGTACTTACCATCCGCGATGCTCCATAATGCCTCTGTGATGCTCCAGCTGCTCGGTGGAGCGTCATGCAGGCGCCGTACACTCAGTGCATGTGCGTGGAAGCCCCAAAAACCTCAAATACCAGTAAGGAGCACAGGTGGGTGGGTGGGCCCTCTGGAGCACCATACCAGAACAGTACCTGGTACTCCAAGCAGGCCCTAGTACTCCCGTACCGGGGAGTACCGATCGTAACCCACCACTGAGACAGGTATAAAAACTCCTGCAGACCAGTTAGAATTATGGGTCATGCAAAGTCAATCCAAGGATTACCTAAAAACAAGCCACAGGAGAACTGATCTATGTCAGTGATATAAATAGTGTAGTAAAGTAATAGTATAGATAGTAAAATAGAAGCAGGGATTCAGAGATTGTAATCTGCACTCAGCTGTGGAAGCTCACTGGGTAACATACTTAATCTTTCTTTATTTGTTAAATCTACATATATTGCCTTGAGCTCATGAAGGAAACATGATGTAAACCTAATAGATTAAGTAAGTATGAATGTTTGTTTGGAATTGAGAAAAAATTTGAACAGAAGTATAATAATAAACTTGTAGCCACTCTCTTTGTGCCTTTCATCTTACAGCAATGATACTATTCACTTACTACCCAGGTATGATGGGTTGCTGAATGGGCACATTGTCTTCTCTGGAAGATTTGCTATTGCTCAGCTTGGCACCTTCTAAAGAATCAAACATGTATGTGTGTTTTTGTTTAAAGTGTGTTTTCCGGGCATCCCAGATATATTAAAATGTGAAATGACTAATTATCTATGATTTCTGTAGCAAGACAGAATCAGACAGAAATCCACTGTTCAGAATATACCATGTTTTCCCAAAAATACAACCTACCACAAAAGTAAGTCCTAGCTTGATTTTTACATGTATGCCCAACATAAGCCTTACCCCCTCCAAAATAAGCCCTAGTTAAGACCCCACCCACTCCGGATTAAAAAAATTAATCTAGGGTGAGGATGGGGTGGTGGAACTGCCTTATTTACTAGGCCTCAAACACTCTAACACCTGCAGACCCAATTCTTTTGCGGACACTTGTTGCCACTTATGCGCATCACCCCAAGCCTGCAGTTCACTTTCAGAGGCATTCCAGAAAGCCCTCTGCAGCCGATAAAAGAGCTCCAGATAAAGAGAGCTCTGGAAACTTTCTGAAAGGCCTCCGATGTAGAAACAGAGGCTGGGGATGATGTATGTGAGTGGTGGCAAGCCACTGCAGAAGAAATGGGCCAGCAGTGGGCTCCTTCTGAGCAGGGCTGTCAGTGCCACTGCTGTAAAATGAATTAGTAATTAGACATCCTCAGAAATAAGACCTGGTGCCTTTTTGGTGGATATATACAAACACACACACAGCCCCCCCCCACACTTAAGACTGGGTCTTATTTTTGGGGAAACATGGTACAATTATGATTTTTTTTCTTTAAACAAAAACTCAGTAGTTGGAAATGTTATTTCTGGTCTTATTACTTTTGAAAAGGAAAATAATTTCTGACTATCTTGCCCATGGCCCCCTTTTAAATATTTGCACAGAGATCTCTTGTCTCCCCCCTCAGTCTTCTTTTATCCACACTTAATAACCCAAGTTCCTTCAACCTTTCCTCAACTCCTTTTATCAACTGTCTTCTAAACTCTCAATATCTTTCTGGAAAATGGTGCCCAAATTCTGAGTAGCTTTCTCTTTGTCATCTGTTAAGATTTTGTCATTCGGTATAAGCAGTGAGTCCACTGCCTCATTTTGTGTTCCTTTTGTTGTTAATCTATTTAAAGAGATCATTCCTGGTGGGTTTTGCTTCCCTTGTGAGCCTTAACTGATTTTTCACCTTTTTCTTTCTGACCTCATTCTGACATTTTTTTTAGGAGGAGCTTTGTAGAGTTGGTTGTCTTTTAGGCCTTTCTTCCATTTTTAATAAGCCAAACCATCCTGATCATCCACTGCACTTAGTTTCATCTCCAGTCATCTTGACGGTTGTCCTGCCACTGGAATCAGGTGGGAATTGGTAAAAATGAGCTGTCGTCCTGTCACTGGATTTAGGTGGGGATTGGGAAGAATGAGGCCAAAGCTGCAGAACTCTCTCTCGCTTCAATCCAAATAACATGTTAAACCTTCATTATTGTCACTACCTTCACCTCATTTTAGGAGTTCTTTTGGTGATGGGCAAGTGATAAAGCAGCAGGTGGGGGTCCACTGGGAGATGTAGAAATAGACCTGCACACAAATGGCTTAAGTCTAACGGTTGTATATGCTCTTTTCCAAAGCCATGAAGTCACACTTGATATCCTGGAGGTCATGGCTGTACCTTTCAAAAGGGTACAATCCCCTTATCTTCTTCTGAATGAGAGATCATTTCCACTTGGATGAGGTGACAGAGCTTCAGGTGTGGGGAGTTTGGTAGCTTATTCATGTTTGTAAAAAAATCTTTGGGGGTTAGAAATGGGAATTGTTGCAAAAGTCTAGACTCTAGAGGAACAGTCTGCTTAATTGTGGTTATTTATTTGTTTGTTTTGATGGTGACATTGAGCCAAGTGCATTTATTCTCATCTTTTGGAGAAGTTGTAAGCTTGTAAGTTTTTCTCCTTGTGTCAAGTATTCCATTTTACTATTTAAGAAGTGTTCAGCTTGATGATTAAGATATAAACATAGTACTACAGCTTAATCTCCATAAAAGCTCAATTTCAGCAGCTTTAGTTTTCATTACTTTCACAAACTGACAATTACGTCAATGCTGTGTTCTAGAAAAAAGCCAAACATATCTGGAGATTTTTAGAACTCATATGTGGGCTTGTTGTTTTTTATTTTTTATTATAAGAAAAAGAAGGAACGAAGGAGGGAGGAAGGAAGGAAGGAAGGAAGAAAAGAAAGAAGGAAAGGAAGGAAGGAAGGAACATATAGGTTGCTGGAAAGTATTTTTCAATGAAACTTCATTCCTCTCCTATTCCTAGCTCTTCCCAGAATATATCAAAAATATAAAATGCTCCCTTGGTGCATTAGCTTGAATCAAACGAATTGCTCGTAATCACAAATCCAAATTAATTCTCCTTAAATATCAAAATTTAAAAAAATCAGTTCTGTTTTTCATAATTTTGTATTTGCTTTGAAGTTTGTTTTCATTTAAAAAAAATAATATACATGGTGGAACTGTGCAAATTCTTTGAAAGAAGTGTTTTGCAAAGAATGGGGACATGGGAAAGCATTTCTCTTCAATTGCTAAAAAAGCCGTAACTTCTACCAGGTTTGTACATCTACTTCATAACTAGTAGTTGACTCTACTTGCATGCCCAGGCATCACTTCCCTGGAAAGAAACGTGGCTCCTTTATTAATTCAAACATATTTGCATAGTACATGGTCAGGCATAGCAATGCACCTTTTTTGAACCACATGTGCAGACTTAGCACAGTATGCTGAAGCCTAAAACCAAACTGTAGTAAACTGGTACAGTTCTCACTCCATATCTTTTCATTGCAATGATCCAGACAGTCCACATGTTCCCTTTGTTTCAGATGTAACTTGATGATTGTGTGGTTATTTTGTAGTTAAAACCCTTTGAAAATTTAGCCAGATATCATCAAACATCTAAATGTTTTCTTCCTCTTTCTTCAGAAAAAAGAACTGTGAAAATATCTAATGAATCCTCAAATCCTGTACATAAACTGTTTCAACTTCTTCCCTCAAGACAATGCTATAGGACATTGCACACTAAAACCAGACACAAAGACAGATTTCCCCCCATGCTATCACCCTGTTAAGCAACTAATTCCCAAAACCCTGTCTTATGCCCTGGAACAGGGGTTACCAACCTGCAGCTCTGGAGCCGAATGTGGCTCTTTCATCCCTCTTCTGAGCTTCTTGTCACCAGTTGGCTCCACAGTTGATAGGGCTTTCAGTTAGGACAGGTAGAGGAAAAAGGATGCAGTGTTAGGAGGAGACTCTATGGTGGGAGAACTGGATTTCTGGTCAGCTCCAGAATTGAATGAGGGCTTCCAGTTAGGACCTTTGTGGCTCTTTGAGTGTTTAAGGTTGCCAACCCCTGGCCTGGGATGTAAGAATGTGCCTAGTAGAGCTATATTGATGATTATGCTTCTCATCTTTCCTATTACCTATTTCCTTAAGCTCCTTGTAAGTATAACTTTGTTATTTGTATCTCATGATTTATGTTGATTGCTTTTATTAGTACCCTATTACAATTTATGTTGATTGCTTATTTAGTATCCTATAACTATCCACTGAGTGTTGTATCTTATGAATTATGATGGTTGTATTTTATGATTATGATGTATCACTTGTTGCTTGTGTGTACACCGAGAGGTTATGCACTGGAGACAAATTCCTTGTGTGTCCAATCACACTTGCCCAATCAAGAATTCTACTCTATTGTATTAATTTAAAATAGAGGACAAACCACAATGCCTTTATCTTAAACATAGACAATCCTTGTACAAAGTTGGCATAAACTCTACTGACTTTGTGCTAAAAAAATCAGTTGTACTAAAATACATTCTTTTGTTAGGATTGTGCTGCTAACCCTGGAGAGTATTGACAGCCTATTATTTTTCATATATGTCATCTCTATCCAGAAAACTGCAAGAGTCACAAATTATATCCTTGCAAATAAGGCTAGTAGAAGAGTTTTTGTTCACCAGCATTCTCGGATCTGCAGTTGTTGATGAGGCACACAAACTTTATTATAGATTTTTTTTCCTCCCTCCTTTTTGTAATGTACATCTATTTGCCTGATATGTGAAATTTGGCATTTGAAGTTAATTGTAAGCAGTGCTCTGGCTGCTAAGCCTTCAGACAGTTTGCAGTGGCTGAAGGCATAGCAGCCAGTTTCTTGGGTTTATGTGGTTCATAGGGCTTACAATCATCTTGCAGAGGGGTCCTGTGTATAGTTTTTTTGTGTGATTGACACAAGCACAATTATTTTCAAAGGTTGCAGTAACAAGTTGGAAAAGGCCATGGTGGTAAGCAATTAAAATGAAGGTCACCCAGACAAATTTATTAAGAAATGTACAATGTTTCTGTTGACTATTTCATATGTACAGTTCTGTCCCAGGAACATATGGAGATCTTGTATTCTGTTATCACACACTGAACAAGAGCTGGGGTAAGTATCCATGTCTACATATGGATTCTTGTTCAATCACAGCATCAGAAATTCTGCTTTACACACACACACACACACACACACACACACACACACACACACACACACACACACGTCTGGTATATAGAATTCACACACACTCCCCAGACTCAACTGGAATATCTGTAGAGATTTAGAAGATGTCTGAACTGAAGCATACTTTTCTGAATTAAATTAAATTAAATTCAAAACCCTCATCAGTTGATAATCCTATCATATCTACCTATCAAAAATATTTTTAAAAATGTACAGTAATTTGTTGTGTTCCATTGGTAAACAATGCAAGATATGAGTTTTGAGGTGTGCAGGGTTTCAAATCAATTGGAGATAAATTGTGAAAGCTGAGTATAATGTATGTCTTATTTAATCTTATTGTTCAAATCTCTCCCCCCCCCCCCCCGAATTCCTATACACATTTTCTTTTATGAACCATCATGAAAACTATTTATAAAGCGAAATAACTTCACTGTTCTGATTTACCCAAAACAAGGGTAAAAAAAAACAAAGCAGTGAAAGTTTTCCGAGGATCAGCTTCTGTTTCTAAGAACTTCAGAAACATACCCACATAGTTTCCTTCCAGTAATATTGAATGTATTTGGTATTGTCTTTTTTGGGTAGTTGTTGTTGTTGTTATTGTTGTTATTTGCCTCAGTCTACCTTACAGTCCTAGGATAACTCCTATCCAACTAGTAACTAGTTCCAAGACTAGCTAATATTAATTGGGTGTCACCAGTTATAGAACCCTAAAATAGCCAAATTGTTTTGGGGCAAGAAGCAAAGCAGAAGATTTTAATATCATAGTCGGTAACTATTTTGTAATCGTTTATTTATTTCATTTTTATGATCTTACTTTTACTACCACTAAGGGTAATTAAATATTTCCCGAACATTCTTTACTTAGGGTAGAGCTGGCCTTGCATTTTCAAAGCAGGTCAAAAGCCATATTTGAAACTCAGCAACAATCTTACTATACATAAGTGAAAGTATGGGCAGATTTTAGTTGCTCTTCATGTTATTGTCTGCATTGGAGAGCTGTGTCTGTGCAGGGTAAATTTTCATGAGATTCTCATGATTTTTTAAAGCCATGGTTCCCACCCTGTGGAATATTCCCCTCTCCCAGTAATAAGACCTCCCCAATCTTGATAATATTCTTATATATAGATATAGATATATATGTGTTGCATTTCTGCTGATAAATAAATAAAGGGAGACTAGTATAGATCTTCTTTCAAGCTATTTAGCTCTCATCAGCTAGCCATACCGTTACTGGGATTTGAACCTGTGCTGTATTACATATTAGGCAGTTGTGTTAGCCACTAAGCCAAAGGCTCTCCTCCTTTATCAGCTAAGCCAGGGAAATAGGTATGTATTGTGTCACAACCCCTGGTATGCCCAAATATGGGAAGAAGCATACTGCTTCCTTTCTCTGTCTATCGGTTCACCCCAGGAGACCATCCAGACAGAAAGCCATTGTTTTTTAATGTTTCAATAGATCTATACTAGTCTCCCTTTATTTATTTATCAGCACAAATGCAACACAAATGTAACAAAGGAGATATATATATATATATATGTAGGTCTCTAGTTATTCGGGTTTTGTCCCGCGTAAAATTGGAGATGTCTTGGCGACGTTTCAACGAAGTCTCATTCGTCATCTTCAGGCTTGGTGCTTTCAGAAGCAATGTGAGATCTCAGCTGTTTCTTCCTTTTAACTGCCAGTGGAGGTTTCAACAGATTGGGTGGGAGCTTGGCTATGTCCTGATTGGGTGGAGGTGTGTCCTGATTGGTTGGGGGTTTGTGTTTCATGTAAGGATAGGAGGGGTTTAAAGAGGCTAATTGTGCATTTGCAGTCTGGCTTCTGGTCCTTGGTCGTGCCTCCTCATAAGTGTGGGTTTTTGTCTGCTTTCTTTGTGGATGTTTGGTGGTGATATCCTCTGTGGCTCTTGTGAGCATTAATAATCAGAGAAGCCATTGAGATAGAAAAATGCCCACAAAGCATGAACAGGCGAGACGATACCTCCCGCCTGCCAGCCATTTGGAAGCCTGCCTTTATTGATAAACGAGCCCCTAACATGATGAATGACACCAGGCCCACACTCACAAGAGCCACACAGGATATCACCACCAAACATCCACAAAGAAAGCAGACAAAAACCCACACTGATGAGGAGGCACGACCAAGGACCAGAAGCCAGACTGCAAATGCACAATTAGCCTCTTTAAACCTCTCCTATCCTTACATGAAACACAAACCCCCAACCAATCAGGACACACCTCCACCCAATCAGGACACACCTCCACCCAATCAGGACACAGCCAAGCTCCCACCCAATCAGTTCAAACCCCCACTGGCAGTTAAAAGGAAGAAACAGCCGAGATCTCACATTGCTCCTGGAAGCACCGAGCCTGAAGATGACGAATGAGACTTCGTCGAAACGTCGCCAAGACATCTCCAATTTTATGCAAGAGAAAACCTGAATAACTAGAGACCTACATACTAACACCCGCGAAAACCTCAGAAAATCACAAAGCCGATTGACAGTTGATGGAAGCAGTTAGCTTCCTCCCATAATTGGGTTTACCAGGGGTTGTAAAAATCTAATAGATACCTTTCACCCTGGCTTCACTGATAACGGATAAGGGCCTGTGGCCTAATGGCTAAGAGGTCTGCCTAGTATGTAATATAGCCCAGGTTCAAATCCCAGTAAGGGTATGGCTAGCTGATGAGAGCTAAATAGCTTGAAATAGCTCTATACTAGTCTCCCTTTATTTATTTATCAGCACAAATAAAAAAACATATATAAATTTTTAAACAAACAAACACAGACAAACATAAAACATCATACCATCTTCCAATTTCGTACAGTGTGTCAATTGGTTACAAAACTTTTGTGCATCCTCAACATAGTCTTCACTTACAATTTATATAGAATCTCATTTTATCAATCTAATATATATGTATACAATTATTATCATTGTTAAACATTTATTTGACTAGAACTATTATTACTTCATTTTATGTAAGATAGTCTAAATTTTGAATAAATTTAAATAGATTTACATCATCCTAAATCCATCCAGTAGTAATTCAGCTTTATAAAATTCTCTAGCATATTTCACTTCCATATTTTTTTGCCTAGCCATTGATAAAATAAATTCCATATTTTATAAGATTGTTTATCTTTGTTTACATAACTTTTGTTCATCCTCTCCATGGTCCACTTACAAATTATATAAAATTTCATATTATCAATCTAGTATACATGTATACAATTATTATCATTGTTAATCATTTATTTGACTATAACTATTATTACTACCCAATCTTGATCATTTTCAAGAAGGCTATGAAGTCATGGTTACTTATCAATTGATTTGGAGACTTCAGATTGACATGGAGCTTATCAAGGAGCTCATTTTATTATCTTTTTTGGGTGTGTGTATGTATGTTATGGGTTTCTGTATTGTAGATTTTAAGTTTTGTAGGTCTCCTAGAGTCACCCTGTGTGAGTTGGGTGGCTATATACATTTGTTTAATGAACAAAATAAATAATAAATAGTGAGGCCTCATGGACAGTATCCATGTGTTTCAGATACTACATGTAATGGACATGATGGACATTCATTCATTATATGACTTAACTATTAAAGAATTTTATAAAGATTGGAGATGCAGAAAAAAACTCATTCTGTGATTATTTATTCACCAAATCAAATCAAATCATATCTACCAAATCATTATTTGATACAATGCCTGTCAGATTGTACATAAATATGTAAAAAGCTTTCATGCCTTTCAAGAGGACCTGAGTGAAACATGCATTCACTGAACTGGTGTTTTAGAGTATGAAGAAATGCCCAATGTATTGCAAGGTGCACCTTATTACAATTTCAAATAACACTAATGAAAACGTCTTGCTGTAGAATGCTAGTCTTTTACTATGAACAGGAAAGAAAAATGCTATCATTCCTAGTCGTATTCATGCTACTTCTTCCAATGAATTATTTTCACTCAGGTTAATATTGACAAGCAAAATGAATATTAAAAAGACACAGGTTTGTTGTTGTAAATAATTGTAAAACATCACACCATAATTATGGTTTTCTTTTTTTCTCTGCATGTTATTTTGCCATGTAGCAAAGTTATTTTGCCAGTGTCTATATCATTTATCTATCAAAGATGCAAGATTAAACTTTTTCAACTGAAAACTGTAAATATATATTTGTAAATATATTACAAACCTTGCAAGGAATCATAGTGTGACATGTTGACAGGTTTGCTTGACTGCAAGTGGCTAAAAATATTGCTCACAATACTTTTCTAGTGCATTGACATGTCTTTATCTTATTAAAATGTTGCTTATCCTGTATTAAGTTAAAGTGATGGATTGGGAAAGCCACCAAAAGAGATGCATTGGGAATTAATTTGGCATCTGCAGTAGTGGCACCAGGGAATGTGAAATAATCAACCACACAATGTCGTCACAACATTGAGTAAATTGTTGGATGTCAATAGCAAATCATGATATGAAATGGTCACTAGTGCTTAGAATTTAGAAGGATTTACTGCCTTTAAAAAATCAAAGTATATCAGCTGAAAGGGAATTTGAGTGGTCCTTGGTGTTCTCTGAGCTTGCTTGTTTTCTTGTAGATGTTTCATTACCCAAATTACATAACATCATTGCTTGCTAGCACTGATAATGTTAAATAGTTTGGGTAATGAAAGGTCTGCAAGGAAACAAGCAAGCTCAGAGAGCATCAAGGACCCCTCACATCAGCCGTGAGCTGCAAATATTCTCCTTTATTAATTTACTGGTTTTCTAGGCTCAAATCATGTAAAACTTTGTTCTCAAAAAGACTGCATATTCTATTCTTCTAGCTGTATTTATTACTTGATTTTGTCTCTTTTTCCGCAAAGTTTTCTATCAATAGAATGCCCTTCTATTATCCAAAAATGCAATTAAGGAAACTATTCACAAAATCTGGGGAAAGTCAGTTTAAACACACACGCACACACACACACACACAAACACAAAACACCTATCAATACATTTTTTTAAAATTTCAAACTCATTTAATTCATTTTCAATGTCTTTCCTTCTGTTTTAAGATAAAGCACATAGGAGAACAAAACATTTAAGAATATGCTTGCTCTCAGGTACAGATAAGAGCTACACACATGCAAACACACACACACACACAGAGCATTCATTTGAGAAAGGATAACTGCATATACAATGCACATTCATTTCATGTCTGGGAAAAGAAAATAATCCCAATTCTGTTTATAGGGGTGAGGGAGGGACATCTCTGCTTTTCACAATTGCTGTAGCGTCAGAAATTTGTAAATCTTGAAAACTTTTTTTTTGTATTCTATAGAATGTATTGATGTAAGAATCCCATATTTTTATGCTTTAATCCCCCATGCTTCCTTTCTCCTTGCACACTGGCATAGTTTAAATATAAAGATACAATACAAAGATGCATTTAAATATATATTTTTAAAAATATAAATATCACAAAAATGTTTATTAGTTATAGCAAAGATCTACACATTTCATGTTCTCAGTTTAACTGCAATTTGAGCCAAGTGGCCTCTAATATATATTAGCTCCAGATCCACCCAAACATTTTATTCTCCTCCCCCTCAAAGTTCTTGTATTTATAAGTCATTCTCTCTGATCATTTGCTAGGGACAGTTAGCTCCTGAACCTAAGAACTACACAACCAACGATCCTGTTTTAGTTATACTATATGTTCTATACATTCACCTGGAAATAAGAGTCAAAAATACAATTAAACCCCTCAATATTTTTCATTGTGGCCCTTGTAGATGAAGCAGAGGTATGGAATCACAGTTTAGATCTGGACATATAATCTCACTCTTCTAGGTTGGGATATCATTTGCTTGGCTACACTTCATCCTTTGGTTCTTTTTTAGGAAGACACGTGGGATCATCAGGCAGTGTCCCAATCTATGTCTATGATTAATTAACATCCCAATCTGGCAATGATATGATCCTTGACTAATCCCTGCTTTTTTCATATCTGATCCCCTTGGAGCAGAGTGTGAGACTCGTCAAATTTCAACCAGTCAGCCTTGTCCAGATAAGTATATGAAGCCCAAGACTTATGATCTGATTACTTCTAGTCTATTAGTGGTTGCATTATCAGCTTTTCTGTTTAAAATACTCAGTTGTAGCAATCAGAACATATTATTGTTTTCAAAGCCTCATAACTATATACTGTACATTTTTATTTTCTATAAACTGGACCCCTTTGGTGTGGATTTTTTAAAAGGTTTCTGACTAATGAACAATGTCTAGTTAGGACATCTGGCTAGTTTTGCCCTCATTCCCCCCTTCTCCTCTGGTTCATGTCTTCCTGGATGGGTGAAGGTACACTCTGGTGTACTGCTTTTAATTTTTATCTAAGCCCACTGGGAAAGTACTGGACTGGATTTGGCTCCCAGATAAAATACAGTTTCCTGTCCATAATCAAAGACAGCCAGTGCATAGCTAGCAATCTTTGCAAGACTAAGTCCCTCTGCTCTTCCTATGGACAAACCTTTGTATGGATGACTACTTTTGTCTTGGGACTGAATGGCTTATACTAGTCTTTGATAATCTCTTTGCTTCCTAATATATAGGCTACTGTTTCCAGTCTCTACAGCCATTACAGAAAAAAAACATATGCCATGAGCTGTGGGGAAAAAAAATCTATCAACTTTCATTAAAAGAGACAGCAACCACTCTAGAATCTACAAAGATGCATATTCAAGGAAGAAATTTTCAAAGTTTTGAGTTCACAACCCCATCTGTTTTTTTTTTTTAAGAGACTGACAAAGTTAGTTTTCAAAAACTAGTTGAAGTTAGGATGGGGGAGATAAAGCAAAAAATATAAAAATATGCAAATTGTTAAAGGACATTAAATGCAAAATGAACATTTAATAAAGAATATTAAAAATTAAAGCTTAAAGGGCTATGAAGATATTTCCCAAAGGACTACAGTATATGCAGTGGGCTGTCAAATATGCACTACCAGTTTCAAGGCAATTGAGGGAACACTGAAATGTATTTTCCCTGCTTCAGGAGTGATTCAAACTGAAACAAACTAGAATTCATATATTGTAGTTTGTGTATGTGTGTGTGTGTGTATGTGTGTGTGTGTGAGAGAGAGTATACATACATATATAAATACAATTCTCCCATTTATTTATTTATTTATTTATTTATTTATTTACTCACTCACTTACACCTTTACTATGTTTATAAATAACTGAAGGTGGTGATCATACCTAATACTCCATCCTTCTCTATTTTTTCCACAACAACTACCCTGTGAAGTGGGCTGGCCTAATATAATGTGACTGGCCCAAAGTCATCCACTCACTTTTCATGCCCAAGGTGATACTAGAACTTAGTTTTCCCTTCAACAACAGCTCTGTGAGGTAGGTTGAGCTAAATAGACATTCATTGTCCCAAAGTCAACAAATGAGCTTATGTGGCTGAGGGTGACCTACATTCTACCTCTTATTTTATATTATACTGTATATATTTGCAGCTCAGGGTTGAACTGTGGGCTTCTTGATGCTTTCTGGTATTTCATTATCAAACTAGGTAACTTCATCAGTACAGATATAAGATATACAGATATAATTCTTATATGGTTTGAAAGGGTTCCATTGGATGTAATTACAGAATGTTTCTTTAGAGAAGGAATGGGTCAATTTCAGTTTTAATTCATTTTATAGGTTGGAAGTGATGAGTTCAAAGAAGGTTCACTGTGAAATATATACATAAAATGTAAAACGTAATGTGTCTACTTTCATTATTAGTAGAAGAGAAAAAAATAGGTTTTCACACTGAATCTAAGTGGCATCTGGCATGGATTCTTTGGGCATTGTAGAATTATGGCTGGGAGACCATTGCTGATTTCATGCCACAGGTTACTTATCTCTGGTTTAAACTTACATGAAGCTTGGCTCAGTTTTTTCATTCCTGAACTGCATACACTTAAAACTGTACCAAATCCAATGGGATTTTTTATAAAATAAAATAACAATATTGAGATTCATGTTCAAACACATTATTTTATACCATGCACATTATTCCAACACTTTCAGAAGCAGCTGGGATTTGTGGTGTGTAGTTCCTTCCCTTCTGGTATATTTTTGGATTAAAGGGCAACAGGAAATTACTATATATTCTGAATAAAAAGTAAAAGGGAAAAGGTTGCTATATCTATCTCTCCTATATCTAGCCAAATAAGATAAATATCTGTTCTTTTTCAAACCACTCTTAAGCTGTCATCTGTATGATTATTATGAGAGACAGTTCCTACAAAGTATTCTTTTTATCTCCAGACCTTTTCCTGACCAGACAGAAAAATCTCCAGAAGTTGAAGTGCTGTTTATTTTACAGAAGATTGTCCTGGTTCTCATATAAAGAATTCATTTGTGCAGTAAGCAAAGAATGACCGCCTGTCCACATTGAATATATTAGCATTATGAAGATTTACTCATATGTGTAATAGAGGAAGGACCAACATTTGTTTATTTCAGATTGGGAAAACAAATGGTTCGGATTAATGTAATTGCCATTTCTCCTATCTGGATTTCAACTTTTTAAAATGCTTTTGATTAAATTGAATAAAGTGCCATGTGGGAAAGCTTGTCTGATCTTTTTAAGCTGGTGACAGGTCAGACACTGGTAGGTGACCAGAAATGAATGCGTCAAGTGGCCAAGGAGCTGAAAAGTCCAGGATACAAAAAGGGTGATGAAAAGGGCCAAGGAGATTAGAATTTAAGAATGTCAAAGGGAACATTTACTTTCTGTTTCAGGGCCATGGGTAAAAAAAACAAAACTAAAGCCAGTGATGGAAATTAAGAAGTGATAGGAAAAATAGCTTTGTCTTTTCTTTTGGGATAACCATGAAAAAAAATTACAAGTTTGCTTTTCCCTTGATGAAAGACTGACTTTCCTGCTTTATTTTGGTTACAATGGAATAATGCTATTCCATTGAGAGCCTATCAGCTCTGCTCTGTCTTTTGACCTTAAAGGTGTATGTTTCAAATGAGTTTCTTTCCCCCTTGGCAGAAATCAGAAGGGACCAAAGAGATCAACTTGAATCTTTCACAATGGAGGGATTCTATGACCCAGCATTCTTTGTTCCAGTTTTAAATCCAACAATTGCAAGGCACTTTTTTTAGTGAATGCAGTAATACGATCCTGTCATTAATGTGTATATTACACAAAACAAAATGGGATCAAGGTATGAGCCTTGGGTTTGTATGTTTCAACAGTTCCTTTGTGGTTGGAAATGATGGGTCGTTAATAAGCTAGGATCTGCTTGCTAGGATTCTGTAATACATTTTTCTTTTTTTTCTTTATTTTTTTCTCTATTAAGATGTGCCTCGTCAGCTTCTTTTCTGATTCAGTTCTGCACTGTAGGAAATTGACTTTGTTAGGTAAGCTCCCCGTTGGGAGAGCGAGTACATTCAGAGAAGCATTGTTAGAGTTGTGTTGGAGAACACACAAACCAGCATACAGAGACACTGCAGTTTAAATAGGATTTTACTTTCATGGAAATAGAGGTATCAGAATCCATCAAACAGTCCAAGTCATACACGGATAAGACATCAATGTCTTTCAGTTAAGGAATAATCCAAATAACATAGTCCAGTATCATATAATCAGTCCGGTACACAAAGTTTGCTATCAGTTGCAAAACTTACAATAGCTCACGACACTTTCTAACAGCCAGCTTCCAAAACACTCAGATCAGATCAGCCCAGCATCTAACGAAACAGTTACACCCACTTATCCAACACCCACTACTACAAGCTACTTTATATTTGATCATTTAGGAAGTGATTCCTCCATTAAAGTCACTGAATATCTTCACAGCTTGAGAGGACAGGAGAAAAAGGAGAAGTGAGGAAGTCAGAAAAAGGGATGTCTATGAACCTTTTTCAAGTTAGATGCCATTTGTCTCAATCCTTTATGTAGCAAAGATGACAGCTTGCTGTCCAGTAGCTGGCAAAACTTGTTGGATGCAATGCTTTCCCAAGGAAAGCAGTTGAGGCAAAGTTATAAATGGATGATCTTTACAAGCAGATAATAACAAGAAAGAGTTTGAGACAGCAATGGGGATAAAAGCAGATGAGACAGTAGGGCCAAGAAGATAAAGAAGAAAGAAAGAAAGAAAGAAAGAAAGAAAGAAAGAAAGAAAGAAAGAAAGAAAGAAAGAAAGAAAGAAAGAGAAACAAATGGCAAACTGGGGATATAGTCAGCCAGAGATGAAACAAGAAACAAGAAAAAGGAATCTTGACCATATCTGGATTACCAGTCTCTTATTTTATACATTTCCTCAACCCATTTTAAAAGCTGGAGATTTTCTTTTCCAACTGGCTGAGTGAGAAAGAAGACTATCCATAAAACAAGAATTTGAGAACTAAGCAGAGCTGGCCAAAGGTAAAAGGATGCATCTTTTTAAATAGAAGGATAGGCTGCAGGGGTGGGATTTGACCGGTTTGGGTGAATTGGTAACTCTGATGATCAGCTGGGAGCAAACTGATTCACCTTGACAATCAAATGGGCCCACCTGCACACCCATGCTATTTTCCTTACCTTTATCTTCTCAGCTGATTCGCATGGCAGGGCAGATTGTTGCATGAATCAACTGTGTTACTCATCCAAAGAAACCCAGAAGTGAAGATTTCTTCAAGCTTTGTACATGCATGCAGCGCACAAATTACGCGATCACCGAACTGGTTGTTAAACCAGGAGGATCCCACCATTGAGAGGTTGTCATTCTTTTCCTTGCTGCCATAAGAGAAAGAAATAATGTGACTTCTGGGGGCGGAGCCTGTTGCCGAAGGAGCTCAATGGAGCTCCTCTCAGAGTTCTGGTCTGTATATCTAATTAAGATCAATAGATATCACCCCTTTTTGGCAGAAAGGGGCAGGCAGAAGCTCAGGTGCTAGGATTTATTCGTAGTTCACAGCCCCTTTTCTTTTTTTTGGGACTGCGAACGGAGAAAAGATCCAGCGTAACTGAGCTCTTATCTCCAGCCAGTTCTTCTCAGCTGCTTTTTTTTTGCAGCCCTAGACAGGTGATCCCCCCCTCAGGACAATGATAAACTGCTTAAAGCTACTTAAGACCAACACGAGTGGGTTCTACTCCTGAGATGTTCCTTTTTTTATAACTATCTTAAACACCAGCCTCGTTTTCCTTTGAGGCTTCTTTGTTCAATCGTGCTACAAAATGGCGTTTTTACAGTGTTGGTGATTAATAGATGATGTAATTAACTGGCTCTAGCTTCCCGGAGATTGTTCCTCATTAACAAGCAAAATCTACAAATAACTTATTGAGAACTGAGCAGGTGAAGATACTGTTTATCTGTTTATTCTCAGCTTTTATCTATAATGCCTCCCAGATCTAAGCAGGCAAAACGCTCCCCTTCGCATGTGCTTAAAGAACTTGTTATAAAATCGCTGCCCTTGCCTCCCACACCCCCTACTGGAGATTCCTTAACACAGGAGCTTCTTTTTCAAATACTCAATGACTTTAAACAAGAAATCAAAGAATTTGTGCTGGACTTATGCGACAAAATAGAGACCAAGATTGCCCAAATAAAGATGGATATCTTTGAAGCTATGTCTACTTTGACAGATTATACCGAAGAAATGGAGACTAAACTGGAAACTTTGGAGGAGGCTAATTTTAATTTGACTTCCAACATCCAAGCATTACAACAAGAGATTAGAGATACTCAAACACAACTTATAATGATAAATTACAACAGAAAGGCATTTGCAATAAGAGTCAGAGGACTGCCCGAAAAGAAAGGAGAGAACTTGAAACAGACGTTTGTAGAGGCTTTCAGTCAAGCGGTGGGAAGTCCGGGATTCAATTTTGATTGGAATATTCGAAAAATCTATCGCCAGAATTCGTGTGTAGCAGAACAGAGACAGCTTCCAAGAGACATAATTATATATTTTTTCACAAGAGAATCCAGAAATGCGATCATCCAAAAGTTTTACAACAACAGGCTGCGAATCGATGGGCAGGATTTGTTTGTCTTTAAAGAAATACCACTCCAGATGCTGCAAGCAAGGAGAGATTATACTTTTTTAACCAAAGAGCTTAGAAACCACCAAATACAGTATAAATGGGGAGCTCCAGTTGGAATCACAGTTACATTCGAGAATCAAAGATTTAGTCTCAATTCTGTTTCGGAAGCTCGGGACTTTTATTATAAAACTCTGAAGGCGGGACTTCCTGACTCACTCGGAAATGCGGAAAGACAAGGTGAAGGAAAGACAAGCAGCAATTCACTTGGTTACAAGACGGAGGGAGTTGTTCTCCCCCTACCGGAGAGGCAGAAGAGCGGAAACTGAGGATTTAGCCATATCTTCAAAGCAGTGAGACACGTGGCTATAAGACAGAGGGTTGCCTTCTCTTTCCGGAAGGGCAGAAGAGTAAAGAATAAAGATCCAGCGATCTCTTTAAAATACTTTTTAAACTCTTGGATTGATTAAAATTTTAGGATTCCTGTTTGGTATGAAATGGTAAAGCTGTATATCGATGAGGAACGGAAAGAAGCATCGCTTATTTTGGACAGATATTGTATGGGATCTTTACAAGACTTATTTGAATTTTAATCCAAACTGCGCATGAATTGTTTTCTGGTGTGAGGAAAGTGGAGACCAAGATTTATTTGAATTGCGGTTTGGGATGAATGGAGTCGGGAGGAGTGGGGCAGAAGGGAAGGTGGAGCGGGATATTGATGAAGGGATCTTGGGACTGAATGAAGTGGTATGGATTTTGGGCACATATTTTATGGATTTACATGCTTGAAGTCTAACATAAAAAGCTCAGGATTTTAAAGTGAAGAGAGAGATCCTAATCTTATGGAATTTTGGCTTGGGAGGAATGGAGATGAGAAGCGAGGGGTAGGAAGAAGAGTAGCGAAAGTATGATTAGACTGCTCTGTATTAGAAGGTAAATTGATTTTTGTATAAACTATTATCTGAATATAAGGTTAAGAAAGGCTATTTGGAGAGTCTACAGGAAGATGGGGGTAAATATCAAAGAAGCAAGGGACGAAGATAAAATATAAATGGAATGATCTATACTGTTTAAATTTTAATAATGATGGGAGGCTGAGCATAATGCAAAAAGGATTTTTTATTTTTATTTTTTTCTTTCTTTTTTTTCTTTTTTTTTCGGAGTGTTCCTTTTATTTTATTTTCATTATTATTTTTAATCTATTTGACTATAAGATATTCTAGAAGGTGAATGGTAGTGAACTGTGCCGGGTGTGGGACCTGGGAAGTCGGAGGGGATTAGGGAGGGGGGTTCATTGGGGGTGGGTGGAGATATAGTCTCAATATATAGAATAAGAAGAATACACTTGTATACTGTTGTTCCTTATCTTTTCTTTTTATTTTTCTCTTTTTTTTCTTTTTCTTTTTCTTTTTTTCCCCTTCTCTTTTCTTTTTAGCGCAATTTTTAGTAACTGAATAGATTAATGAATAGAGAAATGCACCAAAGTGAGAAGTAGAGGAAAAGAAGAGGGAGAAGTAAGGAGGGAGGAAGAGGGGAATGTAAGGAGGATGAGAGGGGAAGGAGGGTGAGGAAGATAGGAGGGGAAAGGGAAGTAGGAGGGGTGATTGTTGGAGGGAGAAAGGAAAGTTGGAGGGGGAGAAGAAGGGGTGTATGGAGGATGAAAGTGACAGGTTGGTTTTATATGTTGGATGATGAGATGTGTTTCGGTTTGTTTTATATATATATATATATATATATATATATATATATATATATATATATATATATATATAATTATTATTATTATTATTATTGCAAATATTCAGTATATAAGTGAATGTACAAAATTGAAAATGAAAATGAATAAAACATTTGAAATTAAAAGAGAAAGAAATAATGCCAGGGCAAAAGTAAAAGGAGAAAGATGTGCCCTTTCTTCTTTTTGCTCTGTCTCCACACCATGATCAGTGCATTGGTCTCCATTTTAACTTGCTACAGATCTGAGCATCTTTCATCTCCATTTGCAGCCTTGAAAATGCAAATCCCCATTCCAGAAAACAACGGCAGTATCTCAAAATTTCACACAGTAGCAAGCTTCTAGAAATGACATCATTTGATCACAAGAGGGCTTATTTTGCTCCAAAAATGGAACTGCTCTTCATTGTTGCAGTATGAACCATCTAGTCAACTCTGACTCTGAAGGATGACCAGGACGAACTATTTTCTTTGGAGCATGGCTTGCTATCAGATTCCTCCTAGGGCTGCCAGAGCCTAGCCCAAGTTACCCAGGTATGTCCAATGTGTAAGGGAGGCAGAATTCAGTTTCCCAGCTTCTTAATCACTAGGTTTTGTAAAGAGACTAAAATGGTAAAGAAAAGTAAAGACAAAGCAGTGCAAGAAAGGAAAAGGGTGAAAAACAGAGAGAAAAATGGAGAATTTGAGCCAGATTTCATCCACTGCTCACTATTAATTTGAAATTTGTATGGTCCCACAAACATGAAAATTTATTTAGCATAAAGTCTAAAAACACATTAAATGAAAGCCAGCTGGGTAACCTTAGGCTATTCACTCTCTCCTAGGCCAACTCATCTTGTTGTTGTTATGGGGAAAATAGGAGGAGGAAAGGTATGTTCCCCACCTTGAGTTAAAAAATAATAATAAAGATGGGATACAGAAAGAAAGAAAGGAAGGAAGGAAGGAAGGAAGGAAGGAAGGAAGGAAGGAAGGAAGGAAGAAAGAAAGAAAGAAAGAAAGAAAGAGGGAGGGAGGAGGGAGGGAGGGAGGGAGGAAGGGAGGAAGGAAAGAAGGAAAGAAGGAAAGAAAGAAAGAAAGAAGGAAGGAAGGAAAGAAAGAAATAGGGAGGGAGGGGGGAGGGAGGGAGGGAGGAAGGAAAGAAGGAAGGAAAGAAAGAAAGAAGGAAGGAAGGAAGGAAGGAAAGAAAGAAAGAAAGAAAGAAAGAAAGAAAGAAAGAAAGAAAGAAAGAAAGAAAGAAAGCCTCTTAAGCAGCAGACTCCTGGACATTTCCTTGGAGTATGCCCATTGAAAATAGCATAACTTACTTCCAAGAATGCTACCCAATGTGCATCATCAGGTTTTGTTTAACATATTGATCTAAAACAAATGAATGGGTTTATCCATTTTGTTCATATCTCAACTCTTGTTCTTTTGGGAATCAGAGCAAGGAACTATTTTCTAGGAATACGTGTGTGATCTACTTATTATGAATAATTATTTGGATTTATTTTTCTTTCCCCCTCAGTGGCAGTTGCAGTGATACTTAATTTCAAAATGCAAAATAGACTAATATGCTATATTTATACATATACATATACATATACACATACACATACACACACACACACACACACATATACACACACATATACACACATACATACAAACTGTGAGATTTTAGTCAGCTGCTCTGTTGCTTACTTTAAAAAATGCAGTAATTCTGCAGACAATCAGTTTCCCTCTCTTTGAGTTATTTCTTCAAAGAAGCATCTTTATTACTTGGGGCATTTTAACAAAACTTCTCAAAATGAATTTCCTTGCCTCATTTATATACTTGTCTTTATTATGATCAATGGTTCTGGGTTTTTTCCCCCTAAAAATTAAAATTAACGTAAGAATTCTTTATGTTCCTGTAGAAATTTCAGTATGACAGTAAATGGATAAAATGTTTCAATATCCTTTGAGCCACAAGGACAAATCCATTCAAATAAGGAGATCTTTGAGTATTTTTCCCATAAGAGGGTGGCTGGTAACACACTATGGCAGTATGATTTATTGTCTGGGGAATTCTGGGAGTTGAAGTCCACCCATATTAAAGATGTCAAGGGAGAGAAGCAATGCACTATGGCATGCCTGGAAAGATCATTCCGCAACCTGGGAAAAACAAGAAATATTAGATTTTTGCTGACCACCACTGCTATTATATATATCCTTCTGTTAATCCCTAGTTGGTGATCCATGTCATTTATCACAATTTGACAAATTGCGGATTTTATCTTTTTGTAGCCCAATATAAGACGGAACTACACTGAAAGACTATTAAATGTTATCAGGGGTGGGCTGCTGGGAGTTTGCAGGGGTTCAGGAGAACATCTAGCTAAGATTCTAAGCAATTCAGAGAACCCCCAAATCTCACTCCTGGCTGGCCTTGCCCACCTCTCCCTTCCCAGGAGTCCTCACATGGCCTGTTTTGGATGCAGGTAAGTGCAGAGCATGTGCGGAGGCTCAGGAAGAGCAAAAAATGGGCCTACTGGAAGTTCAGGAAGGCTGGAAACAAGCCTATTTCTGGCCTCCAGAGGGCTTCTGAAGCCTTCTGGAAGCTTTAGCAAAGCCTCTGGAGCCCGGGGAAAGCAAAAATGCCCCCACCCACTGTGGTGCAGTAGGCCAACTAGGCCACACCCACCATGGCCATGCCCACCTAGCAACCAGGCAGAGAATCCCTTGCTAAAATTTTTGAAACCCACCCCTAGATATTATTTCAAAATCCTTGCCTCTCTAAATAGGAACTTTGCCATTTATTCCATTTCCAGTGATATACTTATTAACGTATGATACAGGTAGTCCATCATCATTGTTAACTGAGTCACATGACCTTTTACAACATTTTTTAATCATGGTTGTTAAGTGAACCACACAATTGTTAAGGAAATCCAGCTTCTCTCCATTGAGTTTGTTTGTCAGAAGCTGGCTAAGAAGATAGCAAATGGTGATCGCTAGGAACTGAAATGGTGTAAATACATATTGATTGCCAAGTGCTCAAATTTTGATCACATGATCATGGCAATGCTGCCATAGTTGTAAGCATGAGGACCAGTCATAAGTCACATCTTTCCGTTCGAACAGTCACATTACATCGAACAGTAATTAAACAAAGGTTGTAAGTTGTGGAATATCTGTAGAGGTGCCCCTTCTGAAAGATTTCCAAGGAACAACTTTTGTGCACAATAAAGATACACAACAGTAAGATTTCTATGGTTTCTTAAAACATCTTATTCAAAGTTTCACAGGATTAATTATCCCCACAAATCAAAAGACTGAAAATAAGATTAATATCTATACATCTATATACATCTACACCTCTGTCTCTATATTTACATCTATATATCATCTATGTCATCCATATATCTATATCTACTGTTCCCCTGAAAAGAAGACCAGGCCAAAAATTTCTTATCAAAATTAAATTTCTTATTTTTGACCTGGTCTTATTTTCTTTTGGGCCCCAAAATAATCACTAGGGCTTATTTTCGGGGAAATGTGATTTCAGGGTGATCAGCCCGGTTGGGCACCCTGTAACCAGGCACACACACAAAAACCAGGCAAGTCCTTGGGGACCAATGGTATCTGGCTGAAGCTGCAACCTGCCGGTCCTTTGGTCAGTGCCCTCTGGGGCTGCGCAGAGCAGAAGGCACGGAGTGAAAGACAGGTGTCCCCAAAGCACCATGCAGGCTGCAGGCAAGGCAAGAGATGCGAAGATGAGCCTCCTGCAGTCACTCACTGACCCAACTGTGGAAAATATTCTGAGGCAAGTGATTGCAAATAAATAAAACTAACAGAAGGAATGTAATTTTAAAGCAGTAGTTTTACTGGGAAGAAATACAGACACAGACTTAGAAATAACAGAGTCAACTCCATATGCCTCCCTGAAATTCAAGCCTGCATTCTTATATAACAGCAGAAAACTGGCTGAGTGGATAAGTGATCAATTTGTCGTTTTAAGTGGATTGAAGAAGATCTGGGAATGGATTTATTACATTTAACTCAGGGGTGGGTTGCTACCGGCGTTACTGCCAGTTCAGCGTGCAAAAAAACAGTGGCCCTCCCAAGCTCCATTTTCATTGGCAGAGGCACCACGTGCCAGTCCTTTGCTGTTTCCAGGGTGGCCCCAAGGGCCAGATCTAAGCACCTCATGGGCCGGATTCAGCCCCCGGGCCTTGAGTTTGACCCCCCTGCCTTAACTACTATATCTATTTCTCTTTTTCTCTCTCTTTCTGTCTTTCTCCCTTCCATAAAACAAGTGAACTTGAAAATATATGTGGATCAAGGTTGGGCTAAAGTAGGATTATCCATCTTCTGATATAATAGGCTGTTCTAGGACACAGAAGGAATATCATGTAAGTGAGGCAGAGAAAATAAATAAAATATCTAGCCAGGAATTTTCAGACAGTTTTTTGTTTCTATTTTCTGTGTTGAGGTAAAGTTTCATGATTTTTGTGTCTTCGTCTTTTGAAACCTGAGACACATCTCAGGTTATGTGGATGAAGCTACAGGTTTCACTGTAAATCTTGTCACCTCAACTTTCTTCATCCTGAAGGTTCTGGCAGAAAAAGCTTTATTTGTAGCAGACCAACTCCACCCTGTGGTTGTCCCAAGTATTTTATTTCCTTTGGGAATGTTTAATTTTTTAAAAATATTTTTACCAGTTGTGTTGGTAAATTAGCAATTTATTTTCTTCTTTCCATTTTAAATTTTAAAATGAAAAAGGAGGTCTTATATTATTTTCAATCTTTTTTTTCTTTCTATCCCTTTCTCTTGTAAATTGCATTATATTTGTCTCCCATGAACTTGACTTATCTCCCAAAAGAGGGGAAAGAGGTGCTGAATCTTCTAACCACACATTTCTATTAATCATATCCAGGAGATGACAGTATCAACATTCTTTCAATTTTTGAATTTTTAGCAAAAATCACTGGAGGTGAAGCATAGAATGCATGTATTGTATCTGTCACACATACTTGGATGAGAGAAAGCTGCTAGGTACTTAGGACCTAACAGGTAAAGTTGGCAGCAAGAATAAAGATCCAGTTCTCTGGAAAATGGTCTAATTCTGGAAAAGAAGGAAGGAAAGATAAGAAGATGATAACCACCAGCAGAGGATGCACACTCAATTATAGTAGCAGCAAATATTCCATTGAAAAAATTGAGAGACCAGATTAAGGGCAGACATCATGGAAAAAATGTATCTATGTGTTTAATAAGAGTTGATAGCAACTTGATTTGCTCACACAGAGAGACAGACAGACAGACACACACACACACACACACATATGATGTGTGTGTGTGTGAGTTTGTGTGTGTGTGTGTGTGTGTGTGTGTGTATGTATCAAGGGTGGGTTCCTGCCAGTTCTATAGAAGAGGTACCATGCCATTTAGAACTGGTTCCAGCTCCCTCCCCCTGCCTGTCCGCACCACGCTTGCCCCGCCCACCGCTCACTTATTGGCTGGCTCACCAATAGCCCTGCCCACCTCTAAGAGTCCTATCTAAACCTTAAAGTCTTAAAGCTGTCACGTTTGAACCCCTGGGGTTTTTTTTCTAAAGGGTTAGGGGTGCAAGGATCTTGTAACTTGACAGCTTTAAGATTTGCATGCTTCAAATGCCAGAGTTTCTGAGCCAACATTTTGGTTGCTAAGCAAGAGTGTTGTTAAGTGAATTTCACCACATTTTATGAGTTGGCCATGCCCACCCAGTCACCTGACTGCCAAGCCACTCCCGCTCAGTCACATGGCTGGCAAGCCACTCCCACAAAGCAGGCCACACCTACAGAAGAGGTTCTAAAAAATTTTAAAACCCACCACTGGTATGTATGTTCCAGCATAACTCTGGAATTTTAAACAAACTTGGTACACAGATGACCTACCCTCTGGAGAAAAATATTGTGGAGGGTAGGACACCCGTAAAGCACCTTGGGGTTTGTGTTTTGTTAAGACACAGCCTGTTGTGCTTTAAATGGCTTTTACTGTACTTCCATAAAATGGCTTCTACTGTGCAGCACAGTGGAGTTGCCAAGGTAACGGGTTCACAGTACTCCACAAGGGGGTTCCCTCTGGTAAGGGGGAAAATCCAACATTAGAAATTACATTTGGTCTGGACATTTTCCCCCTATAAATAAATACCCGGGCAATGCTGGGTTATTGGTTAGTAGTCAATAAAAATGGGTGTAGATATATTTTTATTTCCTTTTCCCATATAATACTTTTAATTTGTTTACCTTACTAATTATTCCCTTTCATTATAACTGATATTACATTTTTATTTACAATATGATTTGTAACATAACCCCCCTTGTGTAATGTAAACATTGTTGCATTCAAATAATGACTCTTTTAAATCGTGACAATACAAATTGACATTCTTTGCATGTTTATAAGAATGCAGACAATCAAATAAGGACCAGTAGGTTTTATCCAGCATGCTCAAGAGAAAATGTGCTTAACACAAATTGTTTAGATGACAGTTCACAAAGCTTTGAGTGTGTTGCAATAGTATACCTTTTTTTGTAAAAAAAATAAAATAAAAATAAAATAAGGTTGAGAAATGCTGAGCTAAAGGTTTTTTTTTTCCAGCATATGTATTCCATTTGTGATTCTTGCATGCAGTGAACCAAATCATCTGCTATTGTTACAAGTAATGAATAATATTGGTTTAATAGCTTCACTTTAAATTATAATTGATTCTAGTCCACTCAAATGATGATTTTCTTTCATTGTATTTATTAAGTATATGAATCATTTTATACCCCATTACAAAAACACCTACTGCTTAGATTACTGCTATGGAAATTGGGGAATGGAGGGTGGGAAAGAGACATAGTCTGGAAGGCCAAGTGATGGAAATATTTATATAGATCCATTTTTTAAAATCACTTTTCTGATTTGGCAACCTGCCTCTCCCGCTGCACTAAAGGATAGGAATAAACCCTTTGAGCGCAAAAAAAAAAGTATTTTGGCAGGGAATTGGGAAAAGTACAGCAGCTAGATTGTAAAGAAACAAAAATACCAGATGGGTTTTTATTTATTTATTAATAATATAAGATACAAAAATTCAAAAGAAAATAATAGGAAAGAGAGAGAGGGGGAGAAAAGAGAAAGGAAAGATGTAAAAAAAAGAGGGGGGAGGTGTTGTCTTCTGACTCCCTTTGATGCAGTAGAATAAGATAGCATCAGACCTCAACTTTTTACTTTTACATAATAATATAAAGTAGCCATTTACTATAACAACTAATATATCTAATCGGCGAACCCAAAGTCAAGGTTTCATTTTTTTCCACCTTGAGCACAAAGTCCTGAAACAGGAGAAACAAAAATATTTGTTCTTTTGTCTTTAATCGAAGCACTCAGTTTAGCCATTCACTTCGAGAAAATTCTGTATTAAGATGTGAATCCTACTCCAATATTTCTTGGCTTTGTCACATGTCCACCATAAGTGATAAAAGGTCCCTTCTTTACTTTTGCATTCCTTTGAAATACCTTTATACATTCTTGATAACTTATCTGGTGTTAAGTACCAATTCATCATCTTATAGATGTCTATGGAGATTCTCAGTCATCCAGGTTAGGTTGTCCCAAAGATGCTTTTTTTCAGAAGAAGAAGAAGCTTCTTGGGTGAGAATCGAAACATCTTCAAAAAAAACCCCAGAAATTCCAGTTGCCTCTTGAAAAAAAAACAAAAAACCTTTGGGATGATCATCTTATTGAAATTTTCTTTTAAGTTATACTTTAATGTGAATTTTAAACCTTTCTCCCATATATTCTCCTGTTGTTCAAACATTACACTGTATCCAAAATTCCTTCCCACTGAATCATGCAATGCTTTCCATATTCATTCTCCAAATTCAAATTCAAATTCAATAACAATCTGTAGACTTTGGCCCTACTGCACAGTAGGATTTCCAATTCATTTTTCACAAAATCAACCCCATAACTTTTTCTATCTAATCTAAATCTTTATTCCTTCCTTCCTTCCTTCCTTCCTTCCTTCCTTCCTTCCTTCCTTCCTTCCTTTCTTTCTTTTTTTCAAGCCATATAGGACTTTCAAGTTGATAACCAGCACCTTGAAATCTCAGAAAGTTGAAAAGGGAGAACTGTCAGCAGCAAAGACCAAGATTGCTATGACTTAATACCAACTTGATGGCATATGATCATCCAACTAAAAAAGTATGCACATTTTTTAACAGTTTGAGAGTTTTAAGGAACTATGTGAACCAATTATTTACTTAACAAGGAAGCTTAACACTTAACAAAGAAGCTTATGTGTAAAATATAGAAAATGTATCAATAGAGTAAACACAGTTAATAGAGTTGAATAAATCAAGATATGATTGTTATAGTATTAGACACCCAATGTGTTGGTATTAAGCTAGGAATAGATTAAATAATGAATATGATTGTAAATGTTGGCTGTTATTCCACAAAATATCTGTAATTCAATGATGCACTGTTTAATGGAAGATGGATTGTTTATATTAAAACAAAATAAAAATTTAAATTAAAAAAAGGAAACTTATCCTCATGACTTTTGGTTAGCTTGGATGTAAAAAAAATACCTTTCCAAAGTATGACAGAATGTTCTTCACTCCAGCTTGAACATCTACCCTAAGAGAAATATAATTTCAGTACATTGTGATTGCCTCTTTATTTTAGCTACCATAAAAACATAGCACTAAACTCACCTTAGCAATCTAGTTTCAGGATAGCTTACTAAGCATGATTAACTCAGCCTATATCCAATCATCATTCTTTTCATACATTGGAAGCCAAACCTTTTTTTACAAAATTATAAGTTAGGGAAATGAAAGAAGTATTTTTGATTTTCTTTTTAACGGTGGGCTTATTTTTTCCATGTTTAAATAAGCAACACTAAAAGATTGGAAGAGAAAGAACAATTTTTCATTTATGAGCCTTTCCAATGGTGCTCAGAAGAACGGCTTAAAATCACTCCTCAGTGGCTTAATAGCTCTGCATCTTTGTACAGCATATATCTGGGTTAATTCATATTTAAGTACTTATTTTATAAATTACATTTTAGGGGCAGAAGAAGAATTATCCCATATCCTTACTGTATTTTTTTTCTAAAAAATAAAATAAAATCCATGCCAGCTTGTATCTGGAGCCCAATAGGGTTGTCTCTGTCTTCATTATTCTTACATGTAGACTTACATGAACACGGGAAAGAATTATAATCATCTAATTATAAATTCATTGTTAATATAGCCTCCGAGCCGTGAACATTTCACTCCAGTAGTTAATTTAGTCTGTGGTAAATTCTCACTGTTATTTAATGTCATTTATCACCTGCTGTTTTGTCTTTCTGTGAACATCCTGCCTGCCCTGTAATGCTTACTGTACGCGGACCTTCTGTGACTTTAATGTACTCAGAACAAAGCCTTCTAAGTGCTTGTGTCAGGAGAATGTTGGCAAGTTGCCTCAGATATATTCAGGCCATTTTGCTGCCTGTCACTCAGTGCTTTACAAATTGAACGTGGAGGAGAGGTAAAAAAAAAAAAAAGCTCTATGAAGCTTTTTTTTTCTGGGAAGAATATGCTAATAAAGCACCATCAGCAGGAAGAAGCAGGTTGTGTCTGAAAGAGTTTTGTCAACTCTGAATTAATTTGGTGTGCTAAGAAGCATGGGGCTACATCTAGAGCTAGGTTGCTGTAATTAATCCTTCCTGTTCCTGGAGGAACAGGACATCAGAAAAGAGAGGTCAGTGCCTGCATATTGTACAATGTCTGCTTTCTGAGATAAACACCACAAGAACTACAGAACAACAACAACAGGGGGGGGGGGGAAATGCACGAGAAATTAAAACATTTTGAAAGCCCCTCCGTGATGAATCTCTTCTGCTTACCTCAACACTTTCATTTCTTTTGACGATTAGGGAGGCACAGAGAGAGAGAGAGAGGGGGGAAAAAAACATGGTTTGTGAAAACATCTGTTTGTGTGGTGAAATACTGTAAAGAGAACTGAAAGACATAGATGTGACTTTTGCCTGCTATTTCAGAAGTCAACAGCTGAGATTGTGCATACAGTCGACTTGAAAGGGATCAGCATTTGTTTGGAGGAAATAGGTATTGAAAGCCGGGTGACAACTGGTTCCACTCTTCCATTTAACAAGCTCCTTTTCAAGAGCTGCTAATAACACGCTTTTGTTTTTCTGAGTCAATTTAGAGAGTTTTCAGTTTGGTTTCTATTCTCCCAAATCTTTGTCGTGCTCAAGCAAACATACAGCAATTCTCTGCATGCAGTTTCCCACCAAATGACACTGTATACTTGATAGCACCTGGAACATGCCAACTCTGTCCAATTATACAGATCCAAATAGCCATGAAATTTGACACATGCTCACTTCCCCAAAAGATCAAGAGAGGAGGACATTCTTACTTTGTTTCCTAAGAAAGTCATATCGGTAATCTACCTGGGAAAGAATTCAGAACAAGAATCCTCTTGACTGCTGCTCTGTTTTCTCTCTTCTACCTAGTAAGCTATGGCTTCTAGGTGCATTCAAAAATGCCTTCATCGGGAAAACATGAAACTGATAATTCTGTTTTGCTATCTTTAAGCTTTTTAATCAATGAATGGGGATTGATTTATTTTCCCATTACCTTTTGGAAGTTAATTTTGTCATAATTGTCATAATCCATTCATCCATTCCTATAATGCCATATTTCAAAAATAAATTTAAAAATCAATGAGATCTTCCTTTATTTATTCAAAGCATTGCACAATTGATATTATAGTTTTTTAATAGCAATAGCAATATCACTTAGACTTATATACCACTTCACAGTGTTTTATAGCCCACTTTAAGGAGTTTACAGAGTCAGTCTATTGCCCCCAACATTCTGGATCCTCATTTTACTCACCTCAGAAGGATGGAAGGCTGAGTGGTGGGATTCAAGTATTTTTTTACTACTGGTTCTGTGGGTGCAGCTTGGTGGGCGTGGCTTGGTGGGCGTGGCAGGGGAAAGATACTGTAAAATCTCCATTCCCATCCCACTCCAAGGGAAGAATACTGCAAAATCTCCATTCCCTCCTTACTCCAGGAGAAGGTTACTGCAAAATCCCCATTCCCTCCTGATCAGCTGGGCCTTGGGAAACAGAGAATAGATGGGGTGAGTGAGGCCAGTCACGGTGGTATTTGCTGGTTCTGTGAACTTCTCAAAATTTCCACTACCGGTTCTCCATAATTGGTCAGAAACTGCTGAATACCATCTCTGAGTCAAACTTGAGCCTGGTGAGTTTCGATCTGCCAATTTGCAGGCAGCCGATGGTCAGCAGAAGCAGCCTTCAGTACTGCATTCTAACAACTGGGGAACCATGGTTCTGAAGATTGCAATTGCTCCTATTCTCCACCAATACACCGCCATGGTTTTCATGAAGTTCAAAAGAAAATGACTAAGGAATCAATTATCCAGCTGAATGTTTTGTGACTAGAATAGACATTAAATATATCTTTATGTTACCCAAACCGTATATGAGATTATGCTCTTACATTCATATGTTCATATACGAAGAGAACTCTTTGCTGAATATGGCACCACATTGAGTCCTTATGTAAATGTTAGTGCTCTCATCTGATTAAGGAATCAGCACAAATTTCACATGAAGGATTAATACATAAACATCTGTTTTGATGATACACAAATGAAGCATTAACTCTCTTAAAATGCATTTTAAGATGATACGCCTCATTTGTAATGAAATATTTAAAGAGGTTCATCTTTAAATTAAACTCAGTTCTGAGTAGTTTCAAGGATGTTATCTTCTTGGCAACATGATGGAAACAGGCTTTTACCTTCTCTAGGTTTTTTCCCCAACTTCCTAACTTTCTGTTTTGTTTTCTTCAATGGTTTTCCATCAACGGTACGAACTGGATCTAGTTCTATTTAGCTTTTTCATATTAGTCAAGGACACTTAGGATGAGCAGTTAACTATTTATATTGTAGATATTACTCTAATTAATCATAGCATGGTTTCACTTTTTAAGTTAATTAATTGTAGAAAGCGAAAGCTTACTATCATGAGAAATACATTGTACTTAATTTAAATATTCTACTTATAAGAAATATAAATATAAATTTTGGATTTGGGTTTCCTTCATTAAAACAAGCAATTATTTCCAGCTCTTTGTAATCTATATGTACTTTCGGCAAACCATTACAAAAAGATTGCATGTTTTGTTAGAAGTAGTAATAAAATGGAACTTCCTGATATTTTGAATCTCTCAATTAAATAGTTTGCTTGTTTCCTTATTAGTTTACCATTTTAAGAAATTGAATACTCTTAAGGATTTGTGGTGATCTGTTTTGTATACAAAAGGTTAAAGAGGGGTAGGGGAAAAAGAAAAGAAAGGATTCTACACACATCTGCTTTTCCAAGAACAATGGGAAAGAAATGCATGGTAAACTAGGAAGATAAGGATGTGTAGATTCCAAAGGAAAAGTGAAAGGCAATTTAGTAGGCTATCTAGTGCTAATATAGTAGTACTATAACTGAAATTCAGCAGGTTGTGGGAAAGCCTGGTCACTTATGATATTATCAAAATGGTGCAATGTAAATTGCAAGAATATAAATATATTATTAAAAGAACACAAAAGTGTGGCCTTGGACGCTGTTTTTAAAATAAAAATTGACATAACCATTTTGTACAAATCAAATAGATTTTAGAATACACACTGTTAAAGGTTTTGATGGAGGCATAGAATTATACAGATTCTATTTCATATAAGAAGCCATCTAGACAAAATTTGGGATCTTATTATGTCAGTTTAAAACTGAAATATATAAGAAATTCTTCAAGAGAAACAGGAGTCTAGGAATAGGAGATTCCATCACAGACCTCTGGTCAGCTCGCCTTATTCAACTTTATTCTGTTTTCTTTGGACCAAACCTCCTGGTGGCAATTATTTCAATATTGCCTGTATTGCTAATTAATTTTTTGTGAAGCTTAAATTGCTTTTGCTTCTAGTTTATATTGTTTGGTAACTTCTTTTAATGGAAGTACATCTTAGGTGGCATATAACTTCAAAACCTGTTACCTTGAAATTAAGTGATATAAGATCTGATATAAGATTCAAATTGATCAAGAAACCTCAGACAATGTTCATACAATACAGATGGAATTTTACAAATCTTAAGAAAACTATTGATCACAACTGCCATATATCTTGGGCAGTCTGTTTTAGAGTATCCAAAGCCTGATTCCACTCAGTCACAAGGTTAATCATGATAATGTTTTGATGGCTGACTTGAGGGGGAAATAAATCATGTATGTTATTTACTGATCAGAAATCTATGGGCAAAGTTTCAAAATCATGCAAGATCATGATTGTATAAATGCACCATGTAAAGTTTGGTTTTGTTTTAGCTCCTCTATCCTCAGCATATTATCAAACCTTTTTAGAATGCCTGACAGTTGTTTTCAATGTAGCTGAGATTTGATGAGCAAGGTCAATCAGCAATGTGATTTAATTTTAAGGAAATTAAGCCAAGAGTTATAGACCAATTGTTTAGGTTAAGTCTGGATTCTCTGAATAGATTAACACATGGGAGAATAAGTCCTGCCATTTTTTTTCTTATACAAAGTTTGTGGACATGAAACATAATGAGAATAGAAGTGAATAAAATTCAGATGACAGAATTAAATAGAATGTAGAAAATGTAGACTGAACATCTAGGACTCTTCCTAATAATGAAAACTGAACTGGAAATTTTAAGAACAAGCAGAAATGTACCTGCAACCTCCATCTAGTCCTAGGATCCTGGGAGTAAAAAATGATAGAGATTTTCTGATTAACCACAACCATCAGAAGAAGCCTAAGAAGTTGCCCTATCAAGATCTAAAAATTGTATTACTTTATATAGAATGAGATCTTTGATTCAAGTAATTATGATTTTTCATCTTTCATATTCCACCAGGCCTTGCAACACGACAATGAAAAACTCCCCATAGTGCGTATAAGTTATTAATGTCATTTGGTCTCTAGGCCTGAATCTTGATTGACATGGATTTGGATAATTTGCCTTATCTAGCATTACTCTACTTTACAGCTGAAATTGGAGACTAAATGAAAATTTTAAAATATCTTTGTCTCTGAGATCAGTCAGGTACATGAAAGAAGTGCCTGCTAAATCCCTCAGAATGTATGGTGCTTTCAAGAAACTACCATGATCCATCAAACATCCGGGGTCAATAATTCAAACTGGTCTACCCCAGCAAAGATTATGGTAAAGCTTAACAAAACAGTGAGCTGACCATGGTGAATGATTGACAGTAGTGTTCTCAATCTTCAGAGCACACACCCAACACTTCAAGGCAAACAGTAAGTCCATGAGTTGGGACTGAAATGACCTGTGTAAGCCTGTGGTTGACATGGAAGCCATGAATTCCTGAACATAGATGGATTCAATCTCCAGAGCATGAAAGATAAAATCATCCAGCACTAATAGTTTTGGAGATTATCCTCAATATGAGATCTAGAAACTTCAGCCCTAACTTGCCCCTACAAACTCTGATTTATAGAGACATTCAAATTGAAATCTCTCCTTTTACATGTAATCACCCAAACTAGTTTCACATCTTTTCCAAACATCCAGAAGTATTCCAAGCATTCTAACTAGCTTTCACACAGAGAGGCAACAGACTAAAACCTCATTTTAACTGACTCACAATTTCTATGTTTACATAACAATATTAAGAAATAGGTTTTAAATGGTATCAATTAATGACAGCAATTAAACTCTAATCTGACCCCTCCTAGATCTGCTGCTTCAATTGAACCCAATCTCCATCCTGGTATTAACACATAGCATTTGATGACCCAACTATTTATATTGTCCATTGACATGAACAGTCTTTCACCTTAATGATAAAAAACCTAGAAAGTGTTAAACTTGCCTAATCTCAAAGCAAAACTGTTGGATACCTTATCCCCATCCACCACATTTCTTCCATTAGGGTGCACAATAGTGGAGGGATGCTATGGCCTGTGAGAATAACCTTGGAAGCTAGAAGAAAGAGCTGTAACCTAGTCTGACAAGGTACCATGTATCTCAGTGCAAAAAAGTAATAGCAATAGCAGTAGACTTAGACTTATATACCGCTTCATAGGCCTTTCAGGCCTCTCTAAGCGGTTTACAGAGAGTCAGCATATTGCCCCCAACAATCTGGGTCCTCATTTTACCCACCTCGGAAGGATGGAAGGCTGAGTCAACCCTGAGCCGGTGAGATTTGAACCGCTGACCTGCTGATCTAGCAATAGCCTGCAGTGCTGCATTTAACCACTGCGCCACCTTGGCTCTTAATGGGGATGGAGAAAGCATCTCAAGAGACCCTCTTGAGAGGGTCTCTGGAAAGTAAAGGGGAGGGGAGAAATGCTTTCAATCTTGCAAGGTTCTGTACCTGTACAATGAAGATAATATTTGTAGTTATGGTTTTCATTTGTTCTCTGTATCACTTTGAAGGGCTGAAAGGATTACCTGATATCTCATTTTCAATTCTATTCTTGGGATTAAAGATGGAACAACCAAAGGTCCTTCCTTTGGGCGTTGTCCATGGTAATTACACACAGTAGGGTTTACAGTGAGTTTGGAAATTTCTCTGCTTTTCCTTTGTTGTTTTTGTTTTCTGATATAGATATACAGATAATGTTCATGCTTGCCTTCTCCTTCTCTACGTGTGGTTCTCCCTGCTTTTAACCTGTTTTCCCAGTTAACCTAGCTGATGTTTCATAAATAAACACCAAGCTTTATTTTGCCTGGATGAACCTGTGCTAGCTCGGATCTGGATATAAGTATTGCCTTGGAATTGGTTGGGAGTAAACAAAACTGGAAATGATTCCCAGTAATTTTCCATACAGGTTTTTATGTATTAGGATATCTATTTACAAACTAACTGATAACCTGGAGTTGTCTGGGTATTTAGTTATAGGGAGAAAATGTCGGGACCAAAGATAATTTCTAATGTTGGATTTTCCCCCTTACCACAGGGAGCCTCCTTGTGGAGTACTGTGAAGCCGTTACCATGGCAACTCCACTGCACTGTAGAGTAGAAGCCATTTTGCCACACTACAGTATAAGCCATTTGAAGGAACAACAGGATGTATCGTAACAGAATCAGAGGTGGTATTCAACAGGTTCTGACCAGTTCTGGATAGTGGATTTTTTTTTCTTTTCCATAAATTTTTTTTATACTCTTACATAGCATTTTAAGTATACATTCACATAGTTGTTATTCTTCTATACATTTAGCATTCTTATACATTTATTATTTCATTTAAAAGGTTATAATATACAATTTGGGTTGCTTTATTAACCATCCCTTCTTCCTGTTGTAACACCACCTCATTTTCCCTTTCTTTTCTCCCTCCCTCCCTTCTCTACTTTCTTCCTTCTTCCTCTCCGTCCCCTTCCTTCTTCCCTTGCCTTTCTCCCACTCCTCCTCTTCCTCTTCCCCTTCCTATCCTCTCTCCTTCTCTTCCTCTCCCTTCCATCCTCCTCTCCTTGCCTCTTTCTTCTTTCCCCCATCTTCCTTTCATGTTCTCCTCCTTTCTTTCTTTCTTTTCTATTATTGTAGGTGTCTCTTTCCGGCCTCAGTTTATATTTCCTTGGGATGGTATTTCCGCAGACCCAAATATAATTTGATATCATTTCTTATTCCCTTACCTTTGATAATCTATCCTAGCTATATTTTCCTCCCCTTTATATCTATAGTGGAAATTTTGACTAATGTGGGGAACTGGTAAATACCATTTTTGACTGGCCCCACCCCCATCTATTCTCTGCCTCCCGAGTCTCAGCTGATAGGGAGGAAATGGGGATTTTGCAGTAACCCTCCCATGGAGTGGGGTGGGAATGGAGAGTTTACAGTATCCTTCCACTGCCATGCCCACCAAGCCACACCCACCAAGCCATGCCCACCAAGCCACACCCACAGAACCGATAGTAAAAAAAATGAATCCAACCACTGAACACAACACATACCCTGAGGGGCATTAGGGATGTCTTACCCCCCACAGTATTTATTTCCAGAGAGTAAGTCATCAGTTGAAATTGCACAAGGCGTTCCAGAGTTATGCTGGAACACACACACACACACACACACACACACACACACACACAGAGGGAGACAGAGACAGAGGCAGGTATTTTTATATATATAGAAGATTGAAAGGAAGGGAATTGCCACAAAGCTTACTACCCATTAGAAAAAGCCCAACAATATTGCAAAACAAATCTTACTGGTCAAGTGACAATAAAGCCATGGATCCACATGATGAACCATTTGAAGGAGGAGGCTACAGTCCCCCCCCCCATATAAAACAGTAATGGGTATAAACTGTGCCAAACATGCTTGTGGCACTAAGTATAATGTTTGCAAAGCATTTCTTTCAGGCTCTCACCCTAAATTAGTCATACAGAGATCTCAGTGAGATGCTGGTTTAAGCTTTGAGACAAGTACCTCAGTGCATGTTCCCTACCACTGAAAGTTTGAGTGTGTAATGGCTGCCATGGCAGAGACTATTGTCAAAGTGGATCCTTGCTGAATAAATTGTGTTATAGGACACTACAAGGAAATAAATGATTTTCCTAACTCTCACATGTCTACTTTTTATTTATTTAAATCGTTTTAGTTTTCAAGCACATATAAATAGGGTAAACTTACTTCTTTTTTTTAAACATCTGGTCTCCATACTGAAACAACAGCATACTTTGAACAGTAATCTCATGTAATTTCTGCTGAATAGTACAGTATATTTAAACAGTTCCAAGGGGGTGAATAATACTATTTTAAAGCAGCTTTGATCATTACTTATCTTTCAGCTGATTATAGGAATCTTGTTGGAAGCTTTCAAAGGATTTTTAATTTTGACTCTCTTTATGTCTTCAGCCTAGTGCTGACATTAATTTCCCCAATTCCCTGTGAAAAGAAGCACAGTTTTGTCTCAGATGCTTTTTGTTCCTTATGTCATGCCTTTTGTGCATGCAGATGGGATTGATTAATTCCAAGACCTTAACTTGCATTGCCACCTCCCCCCTCCATCATTGCCGGCTTCTTAATATATCCATCCATCCATAGACAGATAAATGGGAACACAGATTCTTTTGCTAGACAAATTGCCTATAACATTGGTTGGTTGGTTATACTAAGCACTAAGGCTACTTGAAACTCACCATTGCCCTGAAATAATTGTGAACTGAAGTGCATCCCTCTAAAGATGATTGGTGAGAGGGCTGGGCAACTCTCAAGGACCCCTGGTAAGCATTCAAAACATGGATTAAGTGGAACCTAATTGTCACAGAAGCCTCTGATAGCCTAAGGGGTCAACGTCAGCCTGTCTCAATTGTGAGTCTGCTGCTTCACACCTGCTAAGATTGGGTGAACCATACAATCAGAAGTTTTCTAAGCAAGAAATGTGGTGGGTCAAACGTTTGTAGATTCTATGTATACTGTAAAGATTTTTTTTTTAAAAAAAGCAATACAATACAATACAATAGCAGAGTTGGAAGGGATCTTGGAGGTCTTCTAGTCCAACCCCCTGCCTAGGCAGGAAACCCTATACCATTTCAGACAAATGGTCTATGGGGCCCATATGTTGCCCATCCATTTCAAAAGCTAATGCTTAGAAATCTTTTCTGAGAAAGTTCATATGCAGGTTTCTCTGTTGCTAAGATCTTGCATACACTTTTTAAAGGGACTTCTATGTACTTATGTTCTTGAATATTTGGCAATAGGTTTCAGTAATTTTGAACAGAGAAATATGCTTAATTTTACAATACAATAGCAGAGTTGGAAAAGACCTTGGAGTTCTTCTAGTCCAACCCCCTGCCTAGGCAGGAAACCCTATACCATTTCAGACAAATGGCTATCCAACATCTTCTTAAAGACTTCCAGTGTTGGGGCATTCACAACTTCTAGAGGCAAGCTGTTCCACTGATTAATTGTTCTGTCAGGAAATTTTCCTTACTTCTAGGTTGCTTCTCTCCTTGATTAGTTTCCACCCACTGCTTCTTGTCCTGCCCTCAGGTTCTTCAGAGAATAGCTTGACTCCCTCTTCTTTGTGGCAGCCCCTGAGATATTGGAACACTGCTATCATGTTACCCCTGATCCTTCTTTTCATTAAACTAGAGATACCCAGTTCCTGCAACTGTTATTCATAGGTTTTAGCCTCCAGTCCCCTAATCCTCTTGGTTGCTCTTCTCTGCACTCTTTTTAGAGTCTCCACATCTTTTTTACATTGTGGCGACCAAAACTAAATGCAGTATTTCAAGTGTGGCCTTACCAAGGCATTATAAAGTGGTATTAACACTTCACGTGATCTTGATTCTATCCCTCTGTTTATGCAGCCTAGGACTGTATTGGCTTTTTTGGCAGCTGCTGCACACTGCTGGCTCATATTTAAATGGTTAAATATGCAGGAGGACCATAACAACAATAGCTAGTTAGAATTTATTTTTCTTTTGTTCACATTTTGTTTGTCTTTTGATATTGCACCCCCTTCCCTGTGATTGTAAGCCGCCCTGAGTCCCCTCAGGGAAAAGGGCGGCCTATAAATCTTAATAAAATGACAAAAAAAAAAAAGTCAAAAAAGCTGGTTGTTCTTCTTGTGCCATATCTGTCATTGGACGTTGGTGATCATGTTGGCAGTCCTATTTTTGTCAACAGCCGCATGAAAAAGTCCTGCTGAGTTTTGTCCAAACCAGTCCCTTAGGTTTTGAAGCCATTATTCTCTTCTTTTGCCTGGACCTTGTTTGCCTTCAATCTTTCCCTCGAGGATTAAGTGAAGAATGCCATATTTTTCTGGGTGTCGCATCTCATGTCCAAAATATTCACTTTCACTTTTTAATGGCTTTGATGATTTCCCTTGGCTTTCCCAGGTGGCTTATCACCTCCTCATTTGATTTTGTTAACCCAGTTTATACATAACAGCTGCCTGTAAATCCACATTTCAAATGTTTCTAGTTTCTTCAAACTGGTTGTTGAAGTTACTCATTGCAAGATGTTGGTGGGAACTGTTGGCAAAGTAAAAAAATAATCATCATCAGCTCCCAAACAAAAATATAAAGTTACACTTGTGTATATGGAATGCATATTCAAAAACTAATTGATTCTGTTTAGCATCAGGAAAACTATCATTAGGTTAGCCTAAATTCTAGATCAAAAATGTTAAAACTTCCCAAGAACTTTTACACACATTTTGGATGCTTACTGAAAAATAAGCCCATTAATTTCCTCTCAACCACAAACCTAGTTTATGTTTGGGATGACAACTCAATATTTTGTAAATGGATAAAACAAACTCTACTAGTTAGAATTTAGATGTATGTATTTCTAGTACCAATTCTTTTATAATAATGAAAGTAGATATTCAGCAGAATATTAATTCCCAAGAGATACATAAAGTTGCTTTGAGATGGTGAATCTGCTACCAGGAAAGAGTTGTGACTCAAAGCATAAGAATTGGAAGTTATAAATGAAATCAGCCTTCCTTTCAAAGTCATTTTGTCCAACTGTGGCTATTGCAAAATGGAAGGTTATTTTAACACTCAGAAAGCTGGATAGGCAATGGCAATTTTTCAGTCCTTGTAGCTTACATTTTGTTGCTTATTGTTTACACATGTTAAGACTACTTTACTCACTACTTTGTGTTGCCCATAAAAACATTGTGCAGCTTCAACAGTTCTTCTGTCCAAGAAAGGACATTGTCTGTCATTTTAAATCAGATCCATTGCCATCAACACTGTGTTGAGTGTATAACTATGCACTTGGCTTAAGTTTTTCTTTCTCTTCTATACCCTTGTAACCATGCCTCTAAAGTGTAAATACAGTATTGGTAATGCATTAAAGAAAAGGAAAAGAATTACCGTACAACTGAAAATAAAAGAATTGCAATTGGAAATAAAGTGATCAGAAAGAGGTGAAACACCACTGGCTGTTGAAAAAGAGTTAGACTACAGTTGGTCTAACAATTGGTCTAACTTGTGGTGCTCCGCTTCTGGCGGGCCGCTCATGACTCTTGGACCGAATGGATAAGGAACACGCCGGATGCAGTTTCCTCGGGATGAGGGCCTCGAATGCACTTCGGGAACCTCTTTTATTGAGAAGGTTAATTACAACGTCATCAAAAAGGCATATCAAAAGGTGTATATAGTCACATGTTAAAAATAAACAAATAAAAAATTACAGCATGGCATAGGGTGGGGGGAGGGAGGAAAAAGGGCAGGTATGGGCATAGCTTGCTCACATAGCTCACGTTACATGCGCTTGCATAGTAAGTCCCAACCGCTAGGCTGCAAGGTTCCCAATGCGTCCCACAGCGCGATGTCTCTGCATCCCTGTGTATGTGTTCCAGGCAGCCGAAACCGCCCTGCACGTACACCTGGTGATGGATTCCAACACTAACTAGTTAGAGGGATGCAGTGGCTCAGTGGTATAACACATTAAGCTTGTCAATCAGAAAGTTTGGAAGTTCGGTGGTTCAAATCCTAGTGCCGTGTAATGGAGCTAGCTCCCGCACTTGTTCCAGCTTCTGCCAAACTAGCAGTTCAAAAGCATGTAAAAATGCAAGTAAAAAAATAGGAACCATCTTTGGTATGAAGGTAACAGCATTCCATGTGCCTTCAGCATTGAGTCATTCTGGCCACATGACCACAGAGATGTCTTTAGACAGTTCTGGCTCTTCGGCATTGAAACGGAAATGAGCACCGCTCCTTAGAGTCGGGAACGACTAGCACATATGTGCAAGGGGAACCTTTAACTTTACATTGCAGTTGGTCAATGATCAGAGCAATTTAAAAGTATAAAGTGAGAATAATGGAGCATGTGAATGGCCCTGCCCTTATTATTGTATTATTATTATGTTCTGTATTATTATGTCTTAGTGTATTTGGAAATGTTTTTTAAATGTTATATAGATTTAGAAAGTAATACACACACACACACACACACACACACACACACTACAGATATATGCTAAGGCAAACAGTTCACTAATTGATGCTAAATAACAGTTCCAACTTATCTAAACATTTTATTCAAAGGTTTAGGAGTGGATCTTGAAAACTGCCTGTAAATGTTAAGTTGTTCTAAAATATGAATAGTGTTAAGTACCCAACGCATGCTTTTTTATTTTATTTTTTTGGATAATGGCCTGTCCAACAATGGGAAGAGATAAGAAATTCTGCTTAGTTAAAAGTCTATTTCTGAAGTTGCATGAAGTTGTCATGCTATTTTGCATGACAAAAGGCAACAAATGGTGCTTAATTTATTTTGAGATTGTGAAATGTGTTGTTAAAAACTCTAAAACTGAGTGAAGGAGAAAGGGAACATCACTGGAGCAGTATGTAGGGATAATAAGTGTTTCTATGGTGAGATGACAACTGTCAAGGGCTACAAACAGATGTGATATGGGCCCTGTGAATTATGTATAATGGTCAGCTTATACAACACAATGGAAATGAAAGAGCCAGACACATCCACAACCACAAAAGTTTTCTCGCCCTTTCTTCTTTCTCCTGGCATCAGTCATGACACATACTAGCATGGAAAGATGTAATCCATCTTCAGCATGTAGTGATTCGTGATCAGCGTGAAAAGGGAGTAAGAGTTCAAAACATAAAATGATACATTTTTATATTTCAACATTGCCCCACTTATTAGTCAGTGGAGACAGCTGCTGGATCTAATGACCAAATCAGACAAGAAACATGAGAATGGTGCCATACAATATTTATAAAAGTATCTCCATGCCTTCTTGTTGGGAGAAATGTCCATGAAGAAATCATTTTTAATACTGATGTTATTACACGCACACCTGTATACACACACACACACGGACGGAATAAAATAATGAAATAAAATTCAAACTAACATAAAGGAAAAAGGTGAAAGGGAATAATTATCCCTCCATCCTAAACACACAAATATTATTCCACATCTATATGTATCTGGTTTTTTTAATTATTTGTCAAGCATATATAACATAACAGATATATGTATAAACATGACTGCTGCAAGATGAGTCAGTGTAAGACCCCCTTCCTCCCAAAAATAAGATCTAAGATAAGATTTGTTGGCAAAAGAGAAGCTAATCTTGTTGCTACTATCACATCCACACCCATACTCACACGTGTATGTGTATGTGTGTGTGTGTGTGTGTGTGTGTGTGTGTGTAGATATACTGTATTTTTTGAAGTAAAAGACACACCTTTTTGCCCCCTAAAAGAGGGTGAAAATTTGAGTGCTTCTTATACACTCAATGTAGCCCCCACCCACCCCTTCCCTTTGGCCTCTGCCTCCCAGCAATTTACCTCCTTGCATCAAAGAGCCAAGGTGGCGCAGTGGTTAAATGCAGCACTGCAGGCTACTGCTAGATCAGCAGTTCAGCGGTTCAAATCTCACCGGCTCAGGGTTGACTCAGCCTTCCATCCTTCCGAGGTGGGTAAAATGAGGACCCAGATTGTTGGGGGCAATATGCTGACTCTCTGTAAACCGCTTAGAGAGGCCTGAAAGGCCTATGAAGCGGTATATAAGTCTACTGCTATTGCTATAAATGGAAAAAATGGGGCTTGTGGAGGTAACAATAAGCTGTGGCAATCCCTGCAGCCTGAAACAGCTGATTCAGACCTCCATGCTTAAACTAAAATTGAAAGTGAAACTTGCTGTTTGCTGCAATGAGGCAAATTGCTGGGAGGCAGAGGCAGATTTTTTCCCCTCTAAAACAGACTCTAAACAGGCTAACTTAACAAAATGAAGAAGCTTTTTAAAATAAATGCTTGATATGAAGAGGCCCAGTGCTATTGTATCTTCTTTTAAATAGCACAAAATAATGTATATTTCCAGAAAGCCACATCAATTTTAACAGCATCTGTACAAGTATAATCTGAAATGTAACACCACAAACAGTGTATAGAGCCGAGGTGGCACAGTGGTTAGGGTGCAGTACTGCAGGCCACTTCAGCTGACTGTGATCTGCAGTTCAGCGGTTCAAATCTCACCGGCTCAAGATCGACTCAGCCTTCCATCCTTCCGAGGTGGGTGAAATGAGGACCCAGACTGTGGGGCAAATTGCTGACTCAATTTGCTAAAAAAAATTGTAAACCGCTTAGAGAGGGCTGAAAGCCCTATGAAGTGGTATATAAGTCTAATAAATAAATAAATACATAAATAAATAAATATCTTCTGTACTGTTTGCTATTTGGGGCAAGGAGGCAAATTGCTGGAAGGCAGAGGCAATTTTTTTCTTGTTTTCCTCCCCAAAAGCTAGGGGTATCTTATACTTTGGAATGTTTTATACTCCAAAAATATGGTAGATTAGAGAGAGAAAGAAAGATAGTGAGAGACAGAGAGAGATAGAGAAAGATAGAGAGAGTCAGCGAGACAGAGGGGGAGAGAGCACGAAAGAGAGAGAGAGAGAGAGAGAGAGAGAGAGAAAGAGAGAGTTCACAATCTGATCTGTATTAGAATGTCAACAGGTAAGAAAAATAAAGTCAATACTTCCTAAACAATTTTATACATGTATTTTATTGTGTTTATGTGTTCTGACCTAGGCTTCCTGATAAAGCAAAAATCACATGCTTAGTCTGAAAACCCTCTTTTATTTAAACAGCTGTGAATTATGGTCATTCACAGTCTATAATTATTGACAAATAGTCTGGGAAGAGTCTGACAGATGTCTGACACAGTCTTTTAGGGTAATGCTGATAAGCACCCACCTTTATCTCCCTTAAAACGCTGCCAGAGACCTAATTGCCAATTACTTTTGCATGGCCAAGAAGAGCACAGAATCAAACAGAACTTCTCAGAGCTTGAACCAACCAGAACGAACAACGTTGCTTCCTGCAAAGGCTGACGTCAATTTGCTCCTCTTTTTTGCCTTAATTGTTCTTGCCTTCTGGAAGCTCTGCACATGCACACTGTGGGAACAGGCTCATACTGTTCTTCTGCCTCATTGATGTCAGACTGCAGAGGCTCCAAAGGCAGAACATAACTACCAGATGTCCCTGGCCCCCTCTCTGCCTCCGATGCAGAGCCCTTGTGCGAGCCTTCCCCAGACTCCAGGACTGGCCCATGTTCCTCCCCAACCTCTTCACTGTCCAACTCTTCTGCTATCTTCACAGGCCACTGGCGGACCACAACACTATGCAAGAGTTTAAAAAAGGCTAGCAGAACCTTCTGTGACACTGACCCAATCAGGGTACAACAAAATAAGGTCCATTACTCATGTGTAATTAATTATCATAAGGGAAGTTTGTGTTTCACTGAAACCATGATCTCCTGACTCTTCCATGCACTTATTTATTTAAATTTCTCATAGGAATTAAGAATACATCTGTAGTCATATCAAAAATGATATTGAACTAGTGCTCTAAAACAAAGTTTGTTTGGTTCCATGTGTCATAGGCATTGGCTATAATTCTTAAGGGTCTATAGTTCATAATATACTCCATTATGTTCCATAGTAGTTGAGTGGACAATGGCACTACTTCAGAGAGCTGTTGAACTTCTTAGTTATAGAGCATGACAAGAAATGCTTATCTGCCACCAAATCCAGAAGGCACATTGTTTGATATAGCATACACAATCACATTTCTAGCTGGTCAAAGCAAAATGCAAGTCTACTTCTTCAGGAGTCCTTAAGTGTCCTTGAAAAAATATTTCAATCTGTCTTTTAATGTCAGAGGGGAAAAAAATCTTTGCTTGTACTGAATTCCATTTTGTTCTGTAACTCTTTTGTCCAATTGATAAATTATACACTAATGTTTTTCTATTGATTTCTATTGAAATGCATCTTTTCACATCTCTTTTCTTCTTTTTGATGCCATAATCTCTTCAGGGAGAAGAACTGAGGCCTTTAAAAACTGATAGAAAATTTACTGCTATATCTCGTTGATTGTTTTTATCCCTTGACACTTTCCATTTGGACTAATCTTTGCCCTGATTTTTTTTCCCTGAACAGTAAAAGCACATACCCCAAGAAACACCAATAAAAGAAATGTGATTGTGAAACTGGCTCCAGCAAAAATGAGACCATTTATAAAACTTTGCTTGTATACATATTTGTGTACGTTGTATGTACATATACATGTGTATATATGTACACACACACACACACACATTAAGTGTTATGTCATACACAAAGCCATGTGATTTTATTTCTCAGTGAACCTAAAATATCACACAGTTATTTTCTTTGTGGAACACAACTCCCCTGCAGTTAGAAAGGATTTGGGTTTTCATTTTTCTTTTCTTTCTTTCTCCCCCTCCTCATCCTATCATTTAGTACAAACTTTCTTTGAGGGGTGACCTATGTGAAAGTATTCTTGTGTCTGAATGCGTCAGACTACTTCCCTCCCATATTTGGGCATACCAGGTGCTTTGACACAACACTTAATCATTTCCTTAGTTCAACTGATAAGAGAGGAGAGCTTGTGGCTTAGAGGTTAATATCACTGCCTAAAATGTAGAAATAGCCCAAGATCGAATCCCAGTAAGGGTATGACTAGCTGATGGGAGCTAAATAGCTTGAAATAGATCTATACTAGTCTCCCTTCATTTATTTATCAGCAAAAATGCAACATGCATACATGCATGCATACATGCATGCATGCATGCATGCATACATACATACATACATACATACATACATATGTGTGGATGTTTAAATGTTTATATATACATACAGATAGTCCTTGATTTACAACAGTTCATTTAGTGACTGTTTGAAGTTACAACAGCTCTGAAAAAGTGGGTTATGGCCATTTTTCACACATATGACCGTTGCAGTTTCCCCATGGCCACATGGTCAAAATTCAGACGCTTGGCAACAGATTCATATTTATGACTGTTGCAATGTCCTGGGTTCATGTGATCCCCTTTTGCGACCTTCTGACAAACAAAGTCAATGGGGAAGCCAGATTTGCGTCACAACTGTGTTATGAACTTAACAACTGCAGTGATTCATTTAAAAACTGTGGCAAGAAAGATTGCAAAATGAGGCAAAATTCCCTTAACAATTGTCTCACTTGGCAGCAGAAATGTTGGGCTCCATTGTGGTCATAAGCCGAGGACTACCTGTAAAATATGTATCACATATCACTGGATCCCTGCATGTATTCTCACTAGTAGGCCAACATGGTTATAATAGTTAGATCACTCATTAGGAAGTCAGTTTCTGAAGCCACTTTTAGAATCAACTATGTGTAGGAGATGACCAGGCTGAGCCTGAGGGCGGGGTCAAATGCGTCATCAATCTGCTGGCATTTCTAACAATTTGGCGCACAAAATTTTTTGCTCCACTCGTGCACACGTTTGCACCTTAAAAGGTCTGTGCATGCGCACAAAATTAGAAAAGCGGGGGGAAATGAGATTGTTCTGCACATGTGCAGAACAGAAAATCAAGATGGCACCGCCAAGCATAGAACCGGTTCGGGAGTGTGTCCAGCTGCGTTATTACCTACGTGGCTGAACCAGTCCAAACCAGTAGGGACCCACCTCTGCCTACATCCCCAGTTTTAATGCCTGGGGAAACAGCATTGGGGTCATCTGGATTGCCATGGAAATGTTCTTCCTCAAGTCAAGTGCTACAACTTAAAAGACATGGCTCTCAGGTAGCATAAGATGACTTTATCTAATAGATGTGACCTGGAGCATAGCTGCCCTCCTAGAGAGGCAGTCCTCCAAATAGCTGCCATTATCTGCCTTTCTAGGGAAACCAGCTCAAGCTACCACAAGAAACACTAGAAATTTATTGATTTACTTTATTGATTATAAACTTTAATAACAGAATCTTGAAAGCCTAACAATATCTTTCCCAGCTTTCTATACTAAGAGAGGCATAGCAGGAGTGTCTTGAGTTTCTATCTTACTGTTTTATGTTTTGTTTCCTAAGCTAAATTTATATTTTACTAACAGCTGCCGCATATTTTCTTCAAAGCTATTTCCCTATACTTGTACAACTATGCTGTTCAACTTTATAGGTAATAACCAGCCTCCTCGATTGTACCAATGTGAATTGAAGCTTACTATCAGGCAGCAGTGTTACATGAATGTATTGGCAAATGTCCAAAACTGCACTTTTGTATCAACTGTATCAATTAGACTTTCTGAATTCTTTTAAATTTACTCTACAATGTATTGTAAATTGCATTACGGTAATTCAATTTGAAGTAGTAACCATGGGTAGGACCTCCAGATTCAGAATAACACACAAGTGATGCACCAGGTGAACATGTACAAAGATCCACTTAACCATGCTGCCATTTTTATTTGAACAGGATCCATGAATCCAGGAGGATCCACAAACTGTGCAATAGTGTTCTCTGGAGCTTTGGAAGAGCTGAAAAGTTACAACTATTCAGTCTTGCCAAGGATGAGCTGAAACCTTTTCCCCCACAGAACTCCACTGCCTTCAAACATTGGAAAAGACCCTTTAAAGTATCACATGGTCGGCCTAGGACAGTGTTGGTGAACCTTTCCGGAACTGAGTGCCAAAATGGGAGTGTGCGTGCGGGGGTGCACCAGAAAGCAGAAGAGCAGTTCCCCAGCGTGGATGCATGGGAGTGCAGGGAACCGGAAGGTCAGTTCCCCTGCATGCATGCACCAGAAAGTTGAGCTTCCAGTTTCCAGTGCTTGTATGCCCGTTGGTTACCTGGTTTTCCAATTCCTGGCACAAATGCATACATGAAGACCAGATGTCTGACATGCATTTGCCTGCTGTAAACCAGAAACTCAACTTCCTGGCATGTCCACAGACGCCAGGGAGCTGCTTTTCTAGTTTCTGGTACTCCCGTGCACACAAAGACCAGCTGACTGCTGCACATTTGTGTGCCAGAATGAGCTTTTAATCCCAATTGAAAAGGGTTCAGATTATTCACTCCCTCCAGGGTCCTCTGGAGTTACAGGTTGGCCATCTTCTTACCATGTTTCCCTTTTTTAAAAAAAGACCAAATTTGGAAAAAGGCAACAACAAAATATTTCTGTATTTTCATAAAAGAAACCTGTATGGACTTGGCTGTAAACTTGAGATGAGTTTGGATGCCAGATGATAAAATCTGCATTTGGAAGGTGGTTTTCCAATTATTTTAGATCTGGAGGCCATGAAATGATCAGATAAAGCTACTAGGAATTGTTGGAAATAATACTAAAAATGGTAAAGTTATGCTAGACAATTACACAATAAACAACAAGTTCATACCTATTAAGATTATTGGATAGCAAGAGAATGTCAATGTAAGTATAAGTCCAGATGTCATAATAGAAGATATTGAGGAATTTTATAACCAATGAAAATATACCTAAATGCAATTTCTAGAAAGGACATTGTAATACAATGGAAAACAGGAAGAACCCAGGATGACAGGATTAGGCAAATCAGTACAGTTTTACGAAAGTCTTTGTTCCTAGTCAGTACCTGATTCAGTTCAACACAGATTGTATTCTTGAATATCACTGGATGGACAAATCAACTACCTAATAGGAAACAAGATGCAGTAGTGCAATTCAGTCAGTTTCCAGTGGGAGATAGTTGAACAGGTCATGAATTATTGGTATTAAAATTATACTACGTCAGTGGAAGACAGTAGATGTATCAACAAAAGTTAACCTTGGAGGACATGCTGTCAAAATCAATGTAAAACAGATTCAGTACACTTGACTTATATGAAAAGGAAAGAACTATGTGAAGAGATAAGGGATATTGTAAAAACAAATGTGGATATATATATTTCAAACAGGGATATACATTTCAAACAGGAGAACATCTGTCTTGCTTCAAAACAAGCTATCATGATAGCTACGTAAAACAGGGGTAAAGGATTTGGCCAACAAAACATTATGAAAACTGAGTGCTGATTTTCAATAGCAGACAAAATCTGCCAAATAAAATTAAGTAAGAATACAAATTAATATGGGGAAAAATCAAGGGAAGGGAAATGAGGATTTTTAAGATAAGAAAGAAATCTTAGGAAAATTATAGCAAATGTGATTAGAAGATGGAAAGATTGTATAGAGGTTTTGTCCAAATATAACAGTGTTACAGGAACCTTTGTAGAGATTGGATTTATTCAGTAGGAAGTATGGCATGGAAGTGAGTTTGGGGAGCCAGGTGTTGCATAGTAATAAAGAGGATGAGACAAGAATACTTGTCCCTGAATTTATTTAACAATAAATAGCAGTAGACTTATATACCGCTTCATAGGCCTTTCAGGCCTCTCTAAGCGGTTTACAGAGAGTCAGCATATTGCCCCCAACAATCCGGGTCCTCATTTTACCCACCTCGGAAGGATGGAAGGCTGAGTCAACCCTGAGCCGGTGAGATTTGAACCGCTGAACTGCTGATCTAGCAGTAGCCTACAGTGCCGCATTTAACCACTGCGCCACCTTGGCTCATGGAGCCAAGTATTGAAATGAAAGTATTGCAAGGGTGTCAATATTAAAAGAGATGAAAATGGGACTCGAAATGCAACTAAAATGCTAACAATTTGGAATATGCACACACTTCATATTCTATTGAAATAACACTTCATTTTCAGAAAATAAACAGCCTTATAAGAGCATTTTTATGAAAATAAAAAATGGAAAGTGAGCAAATGATCAATATTAAATATTCATAAGACAAATGTAATGATTACTAGCATCCTCAATGAGCATTTGAAACTTCTTAGTGAAGAAATGGCAACTGATTTTATTATGTTCAAAAATATCTAAAGATGAACACAGGCTTAAAATGTTAAAAAAATAAAAAAAATTGGAGGGAAACTGACAAAATTTGATGAACTATTGAATGATAAATACTGTATATTTCTACACAAGAAAGATCAAAATAGATAAAGAAGTGAACCCTCCCATTATAATTATAAGTATGAATGTTGATAACTGAGAAAGAGTTAAGTGAGAAGGTAATCAACTTCAAATTATGGATCTGGAGATGGTTATTAAGAGTACCATGGCTTGCAAGAAGAACCTATCAAGTGATTCTGGACTGAATTAAAAAATGTTTTTGATGGATGAAATGGGCAGATGAGAGTTTGGGAAAGAATAACAAGTTATATTTTATAACTTTGAAAAAAAGTAGAAAAAGGTGAAGAATGATATAGGGAAGTGATGGCAAACCTTTTTGGCAGTGAGTGCACAAACCGGAATGTATGTGCATGCATGTGCGCAGCCTGGACCACCGGAAATTCAAAGAAAAGCTGGCCAGCATGCACATGCCTGATTTTGGGCTGTTTTTGTCCACTTTTCAAGTTGTTTTCAGACTGTTTTCTGGGCCATTTTCAGGCTGTTTTTGGGCTGAAAAATGCCCTCCAAAACAGCCTGAAAAAGACCCAGAAATGACCCCAAAATGGTCTGGTGTTTGGCTATTTTCAGGCCATTTTCCAGCACTCTGGCACCCACAAAGACCAGTTGGCAAAGATACATGTGCCCCAGTGATGGGATTCAAATAATGTAACAACCGGTTCTCTGCCCCTAATGACCAGCTGGATAGGCGTGGCTCAGTAGTCATGTGACCGTGGGGTCGTGGCCAACTCAATGTCATTCATGTTGAGGGGCACTTCACCTTAACTGTTACAATGTAATAAGGGTTAACCAGAGAGGCAGTTTCTGTAAACAGGGCAATAAAGATTAGGCTAGAAACAACACCAGAATGTTTCCTTCCTGCCTTCCTTACAGGATTAGCCCCGCAAAGTGGGGGAAAAAAACAAAATAAGATTTCTTCCAATAACCCGTTCTCCGAACTGCTTAGAATGTTAACAATCAGTTCTCCTGAATAGGTGTGAACTGGCTGAATCCCACCACTGATGTGCCCACAGAGAGGGCTCTGTGTGCCACCTCTGGCATGTGTGCCATAGATTTCTCCATCATGGATATAGGGTGTACTGATGGGATTCAGGTGGTCACTGGAGTATCCTTGTATTATCACCACGAGTAGGATGAAATTTGTCATTTGTCCTTAGAGTCACATGTGGTCAGAGTGATTTGGTGACCTATTACAGAAGTAACTCTTCAATGTCTGAGAGATGTGCAATTGTGATATACCACAGATAGAAATAAATAATATGTTCAGATTTTGTTTTATAGATGCCTGCAGGGATCTCTGCATAGGGAACGATCCATCCCCAGATTTTTCTTACATTGGTGGTTTTGCAAAATGGCTGCATGAAAAAGATTAGCTTAAATGAGTTGTGGGGAGCAATAGATGAAAGGAAATTTGAAGAATAGCACCATTTGTGAGAAGCGTCCTGAAAAAAAATGTGATTAGTACAAAGTAGCTCCTTTGGTTTTGAATTCCTCGTTTCACCCATAAAAAATATTGTGAAAGTGTCGCTAATGTCCCTTTAACTAGTCTTATATGTGATGTCCCAAACCGAAGGCACCATGTGGCTTTCTATCCTATTCAAGCAATCTCTAAATGACATCAAAACCATTATCACAGTGCACATTTTTATGCATTCAGTATAGGATTCTATTCTACATTTGCCAAGCTTGTCATTATTTGCCTAAATAATGAATTTTGACTCTTGTTTCTAACACTAAAGTGAACAGGGTATGTGCACTACTGCTGGAGCTGCTCTTTTTAGAGTTTTCCCTCCAGGCTGGTTTTATCAATTAAACTTGTGATCTTATTAACACCTTACATTTTTCCCCCACTGGGATTTGAGTGAGAATATTCTTGCCAAAGCTCACAGCTGTTCTGTGAACAAAAATAACACTCACTTGGTTCATTATTATTCCAGGGGGAATAAGGGAGGGAGTCCTTTGCAATTCAGCATGTGAAACTGGGTTTTGGTTCAAAGAAATAGGTCTAATCATACATGAATACCTTATAACTAATGGTTGTTTTTACCTTTACAGTAATAGTTAAGACGGCTGTTAATTTTGGTCTCAAAAGTCCCGATTTGAAGAGAATGAGGACCTAATCCATAGATGAAAACAAGCTTACTACCTTTTGTCTGTGTATTTGTGTGCGCTGCAGACTGTCTGTTGCCAAAAAGTTAAATGGACAATGTGAGTTAGAATTAATTCCCTATATTATCATGGAAAGTTCCTTTTTTTTAGAGGTAAGATTGTCTCCTCTTTCTGAATAGGAATTACGCTTAATTGCTAATGGTCAGTGACTTCTTCCATTCTAGGTTTCACAAAAGGGTTTACTTTGAGAATAAATGTTCTAAGGCAATCCACAGCGGTTGAAAGAGGAGCTGGAAGACATAATAATGGGTAGAGAATGGGATGAAGAGAAAATTGTAACTTTAGAAAGGATGAGGAGTCATTAAATTTGTCACTTCATCACTTGTTTTGATAAATATCAAAAATCATGTCCTTATATATAAAGAAATACATGTCCTTATATATAAAGAAATACTTAAATATTTACAACCTGTACATTGTATATTTAAGTCCTCGACTTATGACCATAATTCACAAAGAGAGCCGAGGTAGCACAGTAGTTAGACTGCAGTACTGCAGGCGACTTCAGCTGCCTGTTAGCTGCAGTTCAGCAGTTCAAATCTCACCGGCTCAAGGTTGACTCCGTTTTCCATCCTTTTGAGATGGGTAAAATGAGGATCCCGATTGTTGGGGGCAATATGCTGACTCTGTAAACCACTTAGATAGGGCTGTAAAAGCACTATGAAGTGGTATATAAGTCTAAGTGCTATGTGCTATTGTTACAATTGTGCCCAAAATTTCTGTTGCTAAGTTAATTGAGTTTTTCCCATTTTACAACCTCCATTACCAAAATTGTTAAGTGAATCTGGCTTCCTCATTGACTTCACTTGTCTGAAGGTTGCATAAAGTGATCACATGACCCTAGGGCATAGCAGTCATCATCAATATGAATCAATTGTCAAATGTTTGAATTTTGATCACATAACCATGGGGCTGTTGCAATGGTTGGAAGTGTGAAAAATGGTCCCAAATCAATTTTTTAAAGTTGTGACTTCAAATAATCACTGAACAAATGGTTATGAGTCAAGGACTACCTCTACGTTTTACCCCTTCTTACAATTCTCTTTTCTTTTCTTTAAATTTAATTTGCAATAGATTTTACTATTAAAAATCATTAATAAAATTATACACAGAAAGATATGTATAACTCCCAAACTGTGGCATTACTTTAATACAGTATATGTACTGGTTAACAACAGCAAATTGGGACTTGATTTTCTATTGCTAAGCAACGTGGTCATGAAACACAACATTCTATTCCCACATCACTTAGCAAGAGAAATTCTGGCACCTCCAGTTTTCCTTGTTAATTGGATCACTGCAGGTTGTTAAGAAAAGACATCATGTGGCCACCTGACCTCCTGCTGATTTCCCCATTGACTTTGCTTGAGGAAACTGAAAAAGAAGGTTGCAAATGGTGATCTTGTGACCATGGGGATCACCCTCACATGACTGTGGGGATGTTGCAACCAATGCAAATGTAAAGATCAGTCAAAATTCAAGCAGTTGTTGACCAAGTGGTCATTATGTGAGGACTACTTGTAACTATGTTCCAATTAAGCTATCATTCTTTAATACAATCAGTAAATGATAGAATGCAGAGATTGGTTATTATTCCTCCTCTCCAACACCAAGTAAAATAAAAGAGATTCTAATTGCTGTTGGGTTTACCAGATCTGCTGTTATGGTCTTATTCTGTTGGGAGGTTCTACTATTTTAGAGAGCAAAACCAAGGCGAGAGAACACTGATATCAGGGATACATATTCATGAATAAACATCTCAATGATTACACAATATTACTGGAATGCCGACCAGTCACTGCATATCTTTCATCAAAACCTCAAAATGAAGCTGTTTGTTTTATAGAATAGTACAAAAACTGTTTAGTTATAGTTTCATATTTATTCTTTAATAATCATCTGGTGTGCTGAAAAAACACATCCTGCAAAACGAGACCTTAACTGAACAATGACTACTGCCTTACCATATCTATCAACAGAATTGGGAATGCCATTTCTTTGAAAAAGAAAGTAATAAAAAAAAATCGGAGCAGACTAAATATCTCTACTTTCTATCGCCCAGACAGAAGTTCTTAAGAGGTTCTAAGTATTTGAATTTGACCTAAAGTAATTTGGCAGAGATTTCTCTTCTTTTGTGTCTGTTAAATCACGTTTATATACAGTATGCAGATGACTGATAATTTTAATTTCTTTTTTAAGCAAGGGAATCTGAATCCCCAAGCAGACACAAAGTGGACTCTTTGTTTTACCACCTGATACATCTATTTGTGTGGTTTCAATTTTGTTAATTGACTGTGGTGATTAAAGTTGCTCAGAAGTAACATAGTAAAGGAAGGAAAATGATCTGACCTTAAGCTGCAATGCATGACTTTGTCACTTAATTAGACTTGAATGTACATATCAATTTGTCTAACTTAGGGCTTCCCTGTATCAAACTACCAATCCTACTGTTTATTGCTACTGTTGAGGGAAAATTAGCAGATTTCTGTCTCAGTCAGAATGTTTAGGCTTTTTATAAAAAAAAATACCACTAGGGAATTTGTTTTTTAATTAAATAATGCCATGATACTTCCCTTACATGGAAGCAATTGCATGTAAAACCAGAAACTGCTATAATGTTAGTATAATCTTATTTATGTGGGAAATGAACACAAGTGACTGGATTTGATTATTCTTGCTTTCTTATGCTGCTTATGAAATCCTAGTTGAGTCAGGAATACGGTGGAGACAATCATATCCTTCTCCTGCATTCTATTTTTTAATCAATTTCTCTCATAAATTGTCCCATAAATTAAAAAATGCAAATTATAGTGCTATATTATTAAAAATCAAGGAAATTAAATTTTTCCCTGTTTATGCTGGGCAAATGCCATAAACATATCCAGATCTCAATGTGGGAGGGAAACATTGCTTTAAATATCAGAATACAGTCAGGAAAGAAGAACTGTGTCTTAATTGCAAATTTTAAAAGTTGATTTTCATCCAAAACCTGTGGCAAATTTGTTTCCAACCATTTCTATTATTTTGTTCCCTCTACCCTGAGCTTTGCCCCCCCCCCTAACTTAGTATCTATAGACACTTCCAATTGGGTTTCAAGAAAAAAAATCTTAATGTTGTGGCAGGTACATGTATCCACTTGAATGTTTTGCATTGCAATGATGTGCCACAGTGGCACAGTGGTTAGAGTGCAGTACGGCATACTACTTCTGCTGACTGCTGGCTGCCTGCAATTTGGCAGTTCAAATCCCACCAGGCTCAAGGTTGACTTACCCGTCCACCCTTCCACCCTTCTAAGGTGGGTAAAATGAGGATCCAAATTGTTGGGGACAATATGCTGACTTTGTAAACCACTTACAGACAGCTGTAAAGCACTGTAAAGCAGCATATAAGTCTAAGTGCTATTCATTGGTGAGTTTCAAAAATTGTTCGAACCTACTCTGTGGGTGTGGCCTCCTTTGTGGCTGTGGCTTGCCGCCCATGTGACTGGATGGGAGTGGCTTGCCGCCCATGTGAACGGATATGAAGATGGCGCCGACACTTGTCAGAACCACCTTAAATTACCTCACACACAGCACTGGCATGCATAAGAATATGATGTCAACTTGTTTTTTAAAAGGCATCTTTGGTTTGCGTTAAAACAACTTCAACACACACAATGTTCTGATTGCACCACAAATGCAGTAGTCATCCTTACCTTTCACAGAGGCACTGAGTTTTATAAATATGAGCATGATAGTGTAGAATAATCATATCCAAGGACCAGTGGTGGGTTTCAAAAATTTTTGGAACCTCTTCTGTAGATGTGGCCTGCTTTCTGGGTCCACTGGTAGAACCTCTTCTAACCGGTTCGGTAGATTTGATGAACCGGTTCTACCAAATAGGTGCGAAATGGTAGGAACCCACCTCTGGTGCTATTCCTATTTTGTACCATCTATCTTGTATAACTATACAGAGTATAGGATGGACATATGCAGGCTCCATTTGTGTGTTTACCATTGGCTGCAACTATTATATCTACTTCCTAGGACTGAGAAAGAATAACTGGCCCAAAACTACCCAGCTGGCTGTGTGCCTAAGGTAGGACTACAATTCACATTCTTGTGGTGCCTTAACTACTACAGCAAACTGTCTCTCTGCAAGCTCCTTCACCATATCTTAAGTCCACAACAGACAAAAAATCTTGAAGAAACTCTGAAAGGAGTATTAGAATTCACGGGAGTATTAGAAGGGAGAGGAGGTACAGTATAGTGCAATCAGACTTATAAAAGTCTATTATTGCAGACTAAATTGGCTTTTAGCCTTCCTGTGCAATGGTTTTCCTGGTCTGGTCTACCTGATATTCCTACCCAGAGGGTAACTGATGTGTCACTTACATAGTACTACCTGCTTTCTAGACCACATGACTTTAGTACTGAAATTTAAAAACAAACAAACAAACTACCCTAATTTATTATTCTATGAACTTGCTGGTTTGCGCTTGATTCAGTTTCATAATTTGTCAAGTAAAAGACATTATTTCTTGTTTGTTTTTGGTAACTCATGATGTGTGATTTAGTGAAGGTATGCAATAGTTTGCAATTCAAATTACTATAAGGTGCAGAGAAAATAGGTAGTTGTGAATTTATGAATGTAAGAAATAAGGAAGCAATTATTTAGTGGGAATATAAAATATGTGAGTTTTCTTGAGACAAAAGCTAGAATTTTATCAAAATGTAATCCATTACCATAATGAAGACCAAAATTTCTGTTGTGAGCCATGATGGTTGTAAACTGAGGCACTTTTTTGACCAGACTAATTTTACAACTTTTTTGCAGTTGCCATAAAGTGAATCATTGTATATCTATTGGCTTTTTTGGGCCAGGAACCGGCTGATAAGACCAGAAACTGGCAGAAAAACATCATAAAACATGTAAAGTGTGCCATTTTTCAAGTGCCCAAAATGGCCCCATGTGACAATGGGTTATAAATAGCTTTTGGGGGAAAGTCCATCATAACTTCAACTGGTTTTTAATCAAGGACTACCAGTATCCAATGCCTTTCTCACTGCATTTTTTAATTGGTTAAGTGTCTATTAAAAAGGAACAAAGAGAAAGAGGAATACATTTACATGTAAATATTTAAATGTGGGTATTTGGAAGTCTTATTTGTAGATTACTACTGAATCAGTACTGAATGAATATATATAAAATCAGGGCCAATGTCCCTCTGTCAAATACATCCATTTTTAACTTCAAATATAAACTATCTAACCACAAAGTGAACACACCAGCAATTCTCCCTCAAAAGATGAATGATTGTTCCAAGGCAGACTATTTAGTAAAGCATAGAAACCAACATTTTGCCAGTAAGTTATAAATATCATCCATAATTTTTTTAATGGAATTGTATAAGCAGGTTCAAAGAAGTATACGAAAGTGATGCCCATTGAGGTTTTGCAAAAAAACGTGATAGGTGTTTTATCATGTTTTGTTTTTCTCTGTTTCAACCAGTAGCTCTTTTATTTGTTTGAAGTTTACAATCAGAGTGCTGTTAGGTATTTTGCATGCACCCTCTGAAGCTGACATCAAAGGAGAACGTTTCTGGACTGTGCAGGTGGTAATTCTCTGTCAGTCGAGTTCTCTTTTCAATCAAAAGCCTATCCACAAATAGGGGAAGTGAAATATGAAGGTGTATGTGTGCAGAAAGTTGGCTTTTCATACACCTAACAACAAATACAGCACTTCTCAATAGGACAACTATTTGGAAACTTTGTCTGCATAACTAGAATTGACCAGTATCTACTGAAGCTGCGGAGAAAGTCATGTTATAATATATTTCCAGGGAGTCCCGCATGGCAGGGTTTTGCGCGTGCTCCATACTCCGAGTTGAGGGAATGGTGAGCTCGCCCCCCCGCCCATGCGCCCGCTCACTCGCTACGCTACCCCGCCCATGCTCATCACTTACTCCACCGTCTTTTGGGTGAGTTCAGAGAAGCGGCGGCCCCGGGAGTCAGGAGAGCCGGGACCGGCTGGGAAGCGGATGGAACCGGAAGGGGTCCCGCGGGAGAGTCTCCGGCCACTGTGCTCGCCTTGCCCGCCAGCCCCTGAAGTGCACGAGGGATGCTTTGGGGAAAGGCGCCGCTTCCAGACCCCACCGAGGGCCACACACACAGGTGGCTCTTTTTGGAGAGGCGGAGGCTTTCACACGGCTTGTCCGGGTGGAAGTGGAGCTGGAAAGGCGAGCTCACTCTCCGACCATCCGCCTGCTCACTCGCTACGCTACCCCGCCCATGCGAGCGGCAGTGGATGGGGGGGGCGAGCGATCAAGGAAGGCGCCAAAATTAAAAATCGGGATCTTTTGAGAACGGCCCGGGACGCGGGACAAATTATGAAAAAGCATGCCTGTTCCGCCAAATGCGGGACGTCTGGTCACCTTATGTTATATAATTAGCAATATTCTGCACATGTCTACTTAGAAAGTAAGTGGGGTCATCTAGAATTTATTTGTAATGTCAGGACTGCCATGTTGCTGCACCTGCCATTCTTCCTCAGATGTGGGGGGGGGGAGCTGAGTGGAGGTAAGGGATTGGGATAAGAGGAATTAAAACTACTCATTGTGCCATCCTGTGAGGGCTGCCGGCCATTTCAGGGTCATGCCACCTTCCAGCCCACCAAGCTAGGGACTGTTACCAAAACAAATTGTTTGAATGTAATTGGCAATGGGAAATAACCAGCTGGAAGGTGCGGAGAAGGGAAGATCCTTTGGGCATAAAAGTTCTGGCTTTGCTACATTGTAATCCCTTGGCTTTAGTAAAGTGTACTTTCATTAACCTTGGATTTGTGAATTTTTCTTTTCTAACTGACCAAATTGGGACGGGTGACAGTTGCATTAAACCCATCCAGAGGTGGGTTCCTACCTATTCAGTCTGGTTCGGCTAATAGGTAGTAACTCCAGCAGACACGTTACCATACCATTTCTATCCTCGGTGGCACCATCTTAATTTTTTGTTCTGCACATGTGCAGAATAATCTTCATTAAAAAAATGTATTTTTGTGCCTTTTAAATGTTGTGTGCATGCACAGTTTGTTTTAAGAGCAAATGCACATGCACATGGAACATTTTTTTTTCAGGTGCCAAACTGGTAATGGTTGCCAGAACCCACACCTGATCTCATCAGATGAAGAGGGAATGGGAACCAAAACAAAGAACTAAAAGTTGGAGAGGAACTATGCTATATCCCATCATGACAAACTCACTAGCAGCACATCAACATCAGTGGAAGGAATTTAAAGCTGTGTCTGAATTTATTCATTCTCAAAGAAGCCTGAACCTTTTTTCTCAATGTTGTTTTTTTCTCTCTCTCATGGGTGTCTGCAAGGCTCTTGACATCATTGCTCAAATGACTTAAATTATTTACTTGTATTAAATGTCCTGATAGAAGCGATGAATAGTTTACAACGGTATCTTTTATGCAATGCTAGTTTGATGATCATTGAAATTGCCATTCTGGTGTCCTCATGATTTGAAACAACACCCATTGCAAGGCTATCAGGGTAATTAAGACTGAGTCAGAGTTAGTAGTCATTTTGAAATGTCAATCTTGGATTTTGCATTTCACTTTAATACTTGAAGTGGTATCCCAATGTTGGGCCACCATGAAATAGCACATGCCCTGATAAGTATTTATTGTCCTGTGTCTCTGTACCAGTGAGCCTAGGAAAAGGATGATTAGGGATCATTCTAGACCGCTCTCAAAGAGTGAAGTTTAACATAAAGCTTTCAATTTGGGTCTTACAAAAAGAACATGCCATTGTTAAGACTTCTTCCCATTCAATAGATTGCACATATCTGGTACGATTTATTGATTTACAATTCTATCTAGAAATATTACTGTATTTGCCAGAACAGAACAGAAAATAATAATGTTGTCTGCAAGTAATTGCTTGAGAATTGGAGAAGTTATTTGTTTTTGCTGAGAAAACCAGATGTGGTAGGTGTACACAGCTGTATATGTTGCTGTTTAGAAGTGTAGGGTGGTTTGATTATAGCTACTCCTCAGAAGGAGTCTGCTTTCTGATGAGTTTCTTGATGGAAACTCTTTGTGCCACCTAAAAAGGTTTTCAGCTTTTATTTCCTTCTCATCCATTTACTTTGTCCACTCATTTTGTTTCCACTGAGTTCTGATTTAAACTTTTCAACTTCAGTCTTGTATCACTATTGGGGAAAAAAGAGGAATATTTGTACTTGTGTATCTTGGTAGGTTCTTTAAAAGATTTTTTACATTTTTTTTTAAAAAATAACTCAAGGCAATGAAATACCTAATATTCCTTCCTCCTCCTATTTTACCCACAACAACAACCTTGTGGGTGGGTTGGACAGAGGGAGGATGATTTACCTAAAGTCACTCAGTTGGCTTTCATGCCTAGGATGGGACTAGAACTCAGGCTGGTTTCTAGGCCAGCTCCTTAACCACAAGACCAAATTGGCTCTCGTTGTTCAAGAGTGAATAAGAGAAAGTTGATTGATATATGTAAATGTGAGATCAATTAATGTTATAAATGAGGTAATTTAATTTTTAAGACAATTAATTTTAATTGGTAGTGATTAATTCAAATGGCTTATGAATATTAAACACACATACACTAGTCAAGGAAATCTCTAGCTTTGGTTTCAACTACAGTTTGCAACCTAGATTGATAAATTGGGGAAACTGACCTTGCAACAGATTTCAATTCTGGTATGTAACATGTATATGTCAATTTTTAATTTTTTTTTAGAATAATAATTTTAAAGTCAGGTAATCTTCTTTTCTGTATATTTGACAATATGTGCAAACACAAGGTCTTTGCTGGGCTCCTTAAGCTGCAGTTTATATTTTACACCCCATTTGTACTTCCCCTTGGTTATGCCACCAAGATTTGGGGGCAATTGCATATTTTACAGAAGCATTTTTTTCCAATATTCCTTTTAATAAATAAAAACAATATGGTAATTTGAGACCTCTGAAAGTCCAACCCTTTTCTCACTGAGGACTCAGCATTTTATGGCAGGATTTCAAGTCATTGAGATGGATGTGTTTGTGGGGTCAGGATGTGAATGGGCTTCTCATTCCTCTTAAACCAGGGGTGTCAAACTTGTGTCATATGATGCATCACAACTTTTTTCCCCTTTGCTAAATTGAATGTGGGCATGGCCAGTGCGTGACACATCTGCAAGATCGATAGCCCTGCCTTAAACCCTTTCTTTGCTGTGCGTTGTTGTTCTTTAATTGGTAGGGTAGGAGTGTTACAATCTGACCTAAGGCAGGTCACAAAAATAGAACTATGCACATATACCATAATTTTCAGAGTATAAGATGCACTTTTTCCCCTCAAAAAAGGTGAAAATCTAGGTGCATCTTATATACTGGGTGCATCTTATATACTGAATACAGCATTTCTGCCCACCAAAACCCCACCCCTTTGTAAAAATGGCCGTGCATAGCCTTTAGGAAGTTTAGGAGAGCAAAGATGAGTGAAAAATAGGCCATTTTTGCTTGGTTTTGCCCGCAGCCCCAGTCCCTAGGAGCACTCTACAAGCCTCCTAAAGGCTATTCATGCCCTTTTTTGACAAAAAAATTGGGCCCATTTTCGTGAAAAATGGACTATTTTGTAAGGTTTGCAGAGTGCAAAAAGTTTTTTTTTAAAAAAAAAAATGCCTCTTCAAAATCTTGGTGCGTCTTATACTGAATAAAGACAGACAGATCCACGGATGGACAAGTGAATGGATGGATGAAGTGGCATTTTAAACGTATTTCTTAAATGTGTTTTATTTATTAAAGTCTTTTAGGACATTGGCAATTGATGTTGATGTTGATGTTTAATAAATTTATAGGCCGCCCAATCCCAAAGTAGGGATTTAAAAGAAAACACCTGTAAATTTTTATGTGAAGAAAGCTGTAAAAGAAACAGCAAAAAAGCAAATACTTGGCATTGGGAGGCCCTCAAGACCTAGAGGGATCTTTGGGGTAGAGTGACAGAGCTTATAGGTAGTCATTGGACCATCCTAAGACAATGACTGGGATGCTGGGTTTTTAGTTTTAGTCTTATTGGTTTTGTTCTTCTAATGGTGTCATGACCTGCTCAGAGTTGTTGAAGATGGACAGCCATGCAAACAAACCAGGGGTGGATTCCAGCAGGCACTACTGACAGTTTGCTTGTGTGCACGCCACACACACTTGTTGTGCATGCTTGATGCGTGCAGTGCAATTAAAATTGTTTTGCTCATGCGCAGAAGTGAAAAACAAGATGGTGGTGCCCGGAAAACTAGTTTGGGTCCTGGGTTGCTGTCTGGGCCACTGCCAGATCCAGTGACCCAGGCTGACAAACCACTACCAGTTTGGCCAAAGTGGTCCAAACCGGTAGGAACCAGTGGTGGGTTGCAGGCGGTATGTCCCAGTACGGGGCATACCGGAGTATGCCCAGAGCACGCTCTGGAGGGCCCACCTGCCTGCCTGAGCTCCTTACCTGTCCTTTAAGCCTTTGGCACCTCCGCGTACGGCACCTGCATGATGCTCTGTTGAGCAGCTGGAGTGTTGCAGAGGCTTGCGGAGGTGTCGCATTCCAACTGTACTGGTTGGAATGGAATCCAGAACCCACAACTGGTAGAAACCCACCACTGACAAACAAACTCTGGCATAGAACAGGGTGTATCATCAAACAGCTTATTTTAGCTTGCTTACTTGCTTATTTCTTTATTTTTTAGAAGATTTGCATGATCACCCATCTCAACAAATAATTCTGGGCAGCAAAGAAGCTTAAAATACATTTTAAAAATAATCCCATCACAAATACAAACATTAAATGACACAACAGCCAAGAAAGAAGACATCGCAGTCAAGCATTGATAGGACGACTAGTAGACTGCAAATGAAATCAGTTTGATTCACATTCTTTGGTTTCTTCACACATTTGGGGCTTCAGGCCTAGGCAAAAAACAGGCCTTTAGGGCCTTATAAAAGTGCAGCAGAGTTTCAGCCATCCTCATTTTTTTTCTGATTAGAATGCAGTTTTGCACAGAAAACAAAATTATTATATAAGGAAAGAAAATCTAGGTTGCAGAAAAATAATATCAGGGTTAAATTGCAAAAAAATCTCAGGATTGCCTACACACTGATAATCTGTCTTTATTTGTCACTTTCATTAACGTCAGTGGTGGGTTCAGGATTCTGTTCCAACTGGTATGGTTAGAATGGCCCCAGAGTCACTTACATGCATGCATGTGGCACACGCACACACACACACACACACACACACATGGCGTGTGCATGCGTTTTAGCATCAAATGACGCTTCTGCAAGCCTCCGTGACACTCCAGCTGCTCGGCAGAGCGTCGCACAGGTGCCGTATGCACCATGCCGTGCGTGGAACTGCCAAAAGCTTAACGCACAGGTAAGGAGCGAGGGCAGGCGGGTGGGCCTCCAGAGCACCGCCTGCAACACACCACTGCTTAACATATATAGATATGTCTATATCTATACATATATACATACATACATGTTCTTTCTCTCTCCCTCTCTCCCTCTCTCTCTCTCTCTCTCTCTCTCTCTCTCTGTCTCACACACACACACACACACACCACACACACACACACACAGAGAGAGAGAGAGAGAAGAGAGAGAAAACAAAAGTACTGCTTTTCTATACATGAAATGCATTAAATTTATATTACTACACAAAGCATTACTGCTTGCATTTGCATGTCACAACTGATCCAGTCTGCTGCTATTCCGGATAAATGATTTAGCTGGCAATGCATCAACAGACTATGAAGTAATGAAAGGAATGGTTATATCAGGAGCAGCCATCTGGCTGGTATTTACATTGACCTTTGTGGACGCTGGTGAAGAATCTTATTTTTTTCCCTTTTTAATCTGTTGTAAATGGATGACAAACACACCCCTTTCTTTTCTTTCTTTCTTAAACCTTTCTTGAAGATTAAAACTCACATACACCCAGGAGAATGGGTGCCTGTAGAAACTCTTCTGTTCTATTTTTCCTTCTCTGTACTGGTAGCTAGAAGAGAGTTCTTTCTATATTAACCCCTATCTTTTGAGTTTCTTTAAACAGATTAACAGAGTTGGAAGGAACCTTATAGGTCATCTAGTCCAACCCCCCTGCTCAAGCAGGAGATCCTACACCATTTCTGACAAATGGGCAGTCCAATTTCTTCTTGAAAGCCTCAAGGGATGAAGCTCCTACAACTTCTGAAGGCAAGCTGTTCCAATGGTTGATGTGTTCTCACTGTCATAGAGTTCCTCCTTGTTTCTAGGTTGAATCTCTCCTTGGTCAGTTTCCATCCATTATTCCTCGTCTGGCCTTCAGGTGCTTTGGAAAATAGCTTGACCCCCCCCACTCTTCTCTGTGACAGCCCCTCAAATATTGGAACACTGATCTCATATCTCCCCTGGTTCATCTCTTCACAGCACTAGCCATGCCCAGTTCTTGCTCCCATTCATCATATGTTTTACATCCAGTCCCCTAATCATCTGGTTGCTTTTCTCTGCACTCTTTCTAGAGTATCTACATCTTTTTTATAGTGTGGTGACCAAAACTGGATGCAGTACTTTAGGTGTGGTCTTACTAGGACTTTATAGAGTGGTATTAGTATCTCAGTTGATCTTGTTCACTGGAAACAAATGGCCTGTTTAATTAAATAAGCAAGCTAGTATTCTTTAGACTTATTTGGATGCATCCTCCAAAGGCTTTTTTCTGGTTTAATCAAATAGATAAAAAAACAAACAAACCCAAAGTGCCATAAGCTTTGTCCCTTTTGTAATATATACATCATCATGTGTAAAGAGTGATGAGGCTTGCATAACGAAAATGCAATGCTACCCCCATAAGCCTACCCTAATCTCCCAGCCCAAGGTTGCTATTGGCACTCTGATCCTGAAATCATCAGGACTAAGGATCTCGTTTAACTGACAGGAAGATACCAACCGTACAGTTGGTTTTGTTGTGGGCAAATCCTTAATTGAAATAAAGAAATCAGTAGATTATAGATAGTTGGGGTTTAACTGGGTTTTAATCAGAGGTGGTATTCAGCAGGTTCTGATCAGTTCTGGAGAACCAGTAGTGGAAATTTTGAGTAGTTCAGAGAACTGGTAATACCAACTCTGACTGGCCCCACCTCCATCTATTCTCTGCTTCCCAAGCTGATCGGGAGGGAATTGAAATATTACAGTATCCTTCCCCTGACATGCTCACCAAGCCACACCCACCAAGCCATGCCACACCCACCAAGCCACACCCACAGAACCAGTAGTAAAACAAATGAATCTCACCACTGGTTTTAATGGTATATCGGTGCTTTCCCTTAGTCCCACTTACCATTTTGACTTTTGGTTGATGGATTCAGTCACATGTTTAAGGTATTATTTTACTTTTTGTGTATCTCAGCAGAATGAAGTCCGTGTAGGATAGTGGGAAGATTTTCGTTTGAAAGCAGGGAAACCTATATTCTGATCCACCCTTTGCCATGGAATTTCCTGTTGACTTTTTAGCCAGTCATCTCTTTCCCAGCCAATCAACTCACACCAGAATTGTTGTGGAAAATGGATATAAGCCACTTTGAGCTCCTGAATGAAAATTCAGAATAAATAACTAATTGGGAGAGTGACTTTGCATAGCACTTCTGATACTAAAAAATTGGAACCGAATTACTGATGTTTGAATTGCAAGGATGAAAACAATTTTCTGGTCTCTAAGCACTCAGTGAGCAGAAATTTCATTACCATTTAATTTAGGTTTTTGCCCCCCGTCACTGTTATCTTGTAACCATTCATGTAGAGCGGGTAACATCTTCACTACATTCTATAGAACATTTACTGATTCAGACTCTTTTAAAATAAGTAACGTTACAATGCACTATTGACTTACAGCCATGCTGCCTGTTGCCCATCATGTACTCTGTGTTATTTTTCTAGCCTTGGTTACTCGCCCTCTGTTTCATGGGTGAACAAGTTTCTTGTCTTTTGTTAGCACTCTTATAATTATTCTGCTTTTCTTCCTCTTTCCTATCTTAGGGAGGATGAATAGTGCAGATACCACATTCCTTCTGCACTCCTTGGTGCAATCCAAGCCCTTCAAAACGAAGGGGAGTTTTTGCTGTCATTTTCAATGGGAAATGAATTACATCATTTGAGTGGCATTTCTCTCTCATTTCCCACAGTGTGATAATCCAGTGTCTGGTTTCCTGGGACCAAACTTATTAAGCACATTGGCATTATTTCCAAGAACAGACATGCTTGCAAATAGAAGAATCAACCTAGAACTGAGAAAAATTTCTGACAGTTAGAACAATTAATCAATGGAATAGCTTGCCTCCAGAAGTTGTGAGTGCTCCAACAATGAAAGTTTTTAAGAAGAGATTGGACAGCCATTTGTTGGAAATGGTATAGAGTTTCCTGCCTGAGCATGCATATATTATCTAATATATATATATAATATATATATGTGTATATATATATGTGTGTGTTGTGTGTGTGTGTGTGTGTGTGTGTGTGTGTGTGTGTGTGTGTTTATTTGTGCTGATAAATAAATAAAGGGAGACTAGTATAGATCTATACTAGTATATACTATATATACTACTATATACTAAATAAAGGGAGACTAGTATAGATCTATACTAGTCTCCCTTTATTTATTTATCAGCACAAATAAAAAACACAAATATAACAAAGGCAACAGTAAAATATTGGGTTTCTGTCGTGATGGACTCTTGTGACGAGCCGATTGACAGATGATGGAAGCAGTTAGCTTCCTCCCATAATTGGGGCTTACCAAGGGTTGTAAAAATCTTATTTTAAGTATATATATACTTAAAGTATATCTAAAGGCAAGTGTCTAAAAGAAGGGTTAGGAGCATTAAATTATCCTCCTTTTTTATGACCTTATAGCAGTGGTGGTTGCAGGTGGTATGCTCCGGTACAGGCGTACCCAATCCTGCCCAAAGCACTGGATACCGTTCTGGTATGGTGCTCCAGAGGGCCCGCCTGCCCGCCCGTGCTCCTTACCGGTGCTTTATGCTGTTGGCACCTGCGTGATGCTCTGCGGAGCAGCTGGAGCATCGCAGAAGCTTGCAGAAGCATCATTTGACGCTAAAACGCATGTGCACACTGCACACATGCATGTGGGTAACTCTGGGGCTGTTCCAACTGTACCGGTTGGAATGGAATCCGGAACCCACCACTGTGTTATAGTCACTATTTGTGGTAGATGAATATAAAATGGTAGTATGTGGAGGACTGTATCAAGTTATATGTATATTAAGTATTTAAGTATTTAATAAATTTATAGGCCACCCAATCCTGAAGGACTCCAGGCGGCTTACAGAAATACATTTTTAAGAGAAATAAAAAATTAAAAATAGAGAAAAAAACAGATTAAAAGATCACTTCATGCACTCAAACTAGGCGGGGCTGGACCTCATTCATGAGGTCAACAGCCCCAGGCCTGGTTTTGGTAGCCTTTCGGAAGGCCGAGGGTGGGAAGGATCCGGATCTCTGGGGGTAGATCATTCCATAGAGTCGGAGCTCCCCTCCCCCGGGGAGCCACCAGATGACATTGTCTGGTCGACGGCACCTGGAGAAGGCCCACCCTGTGTGATCTTATCGGCCATTGGGAGGTATGTATTCTAAAGTTCAATAGGTATTCATTAAATCTTGTTGATTCTCAGGCACAGGGCATCATCTGACAAATTTTGAGTACTGCAGCATAGAAACTGGCAACATTGTATGTTGAAGTAGGGTTGGTATCTGAAAGCAATAGGGTGATACAGATAGTACTCAAGTTACAACCATTAATGGGACCAGAATTGCCAGTACTAACCAAGAAAGTTTTTAAGTGAGTCACACCCAAGTTTATGACCATTTTGCCAAGATTGTTAAGTGAATCATGGAGTTGTTAAGTGAATCCATCTTCTCCCATTGACTTTGCTTGTCAGAAACCAGCTGCCAGTTGATCGTTGGACTCTAAAGATAACAACCATCATAAATATATGCCAGTTACCAAGTGCCCAGATTTTGGTCATGTGACCCTGAGGATGCTGCCACAGTTTCAAGTGCAAGGATTGGTCATAGGTCAATTTTCAATGCCATTGTAACTTTGAATGGTCTCTAAATGAATGGTTATAAGTCAAGGATTACCTGTATACAATTGTCCTTCATTTCCTCGGTATCTATGCAGTAATTATGGCTCTTAAGGTACAAGTGCTGGAGAAGCACCTAATCTGTTGTTTCTCGGAATTTTTGGTCTTCAAGGACAGCTGAGAGGAAGACATGGCATCATGCTAAGAAAAGGTTGGCTGATTTTTGGGACTACATTTTTAAAGTACAGGTAGTCCTCAACTTACAACTGCAATTGAGGCCAGAATTTATGTTGCTAAGTGAGAAATTTACTAAGTGAGTTTTGTCCCATTTTACAACTTTTCTTGCCGCATTTGTTAACTGAATCGCAGCAGCTGTTATATTAGTTACACAGTTGTTAAGTGAATCTGCTTTCCCCATTGACTTTGCTTGTCAGAAGGTCACCAAAGGTTATCAGTTGACCCCAGGATGCTGCAACTATCATAAATATGAACCAGTTGTAAAACATCCGATTGCAAATCACATGAGGACACTGCAATGGTCATAAGTGTGAAAAAAATCATGTCACTTTTGTAACTGTTGTAACTTTGAACGGTTATTAAATGAACTGTTGTAAGTTGAGGAGTGCCTGTATCTTTAAGATATATTGCAAATATTGTGGGAGATGATGGATATGTACTATAGCAATAGCATTTAAACTTATATACCAGTTCATAGTCCTCTACAGCCCCTCTAAAGGGTTTACAGAGTCAGCATATTGCACCCAACAATCTGGGCCCTCATTTTACTGATCTGAGGAAGGCTGAGTCAACTTTGAACTGGTCAGAATTGAACTGCTGGCAGTGAGCAGAATTAGCCAGCAGTACTGTTTTCTAACCAGTATCATCATGGCTCTGTGCTGCCTACTGGGGTTTGGGAGAGGTTTCTATTTCCATTCATGCCTTTAAACGTTTCCAAATGCTTGGGAAGCAAGTTGTAGTATCCATTTCAAAGGACATTGTCTACATGTGCAGTGCAGGGTAAAATTTTCTGCTCTAGTTAATAAATCATGAAGAACATACAGTATTTTAGATTTTTCTTTTCTGTATTGTAAGAGATAAGGTTTTAATATAGAAACTTAGCTAAATATTTAGATGGATGTATCCTGTTTCAATTATTGTATGAATTCACTCAATTTGCCTTTGCCAAACTTCTGTGTTGATTATAGCACACCTGCATTTGCATTTCCTTAGAATTTTGAACCATGTTTCACTACTCAAAAGAAAGCCCAAATATGAGTATATCAGGAGAAAAAGCATAAGACAGGTTTTGCATTAGTGAAATGCTTCTTCCAGAGCACACATAAAATACTTGCAAATAAAGCTATTGGAAAAATGTCCTGAAGAAGCTATATCAATTTTCCACAAAGAGTTTTATTAGAATAACTTCATAAACTGATGCAGAAAAAAAGCTGATAGGAACCTGAGGTCAGGAAAAAAGCAAACTATAATGGGCAGCTTTATTCTTCCCTAATAAGCAACAGATTATGGGAAAGAAGTTCATTTGGAGAAGAAGATCAGCAGAAAACACTGATATGATTAGATTTGAAAACAAAATATACGTTTTTCCACTGTGCAACTTAACAACTGATACATTGTGTTGGAATGTTCCAATGTTTCAGCTTTAATTGTTCTATAATCCTTACACTCAGTGGTGGGATTCAACTGGGGTAACAACCAGTTCGCTGACTTGCACTTGACTAATCATGTGCCAAATTTATCTTCTACTGCAGCCCCATTGCAAAACATCTGAGGTCCAGCAATCCACTCTGTCATGACTATCAGCTGGGCTTCAGGAAAAGAATACAGGTCAGTATAGTGCAGGGAAAGCGGGCGGGCCCAGCTGATCATCGGAGCAAACCGATTTGCTCCTAGCTGATCGTTGGAGTACTTGTTCAACCAACTGGTCTGAACTGGTGGAATCCCACCCCTGCTTACACTCCTGAAAAATAGATTGAGATGATGAATGAGAATGATTTGCTGCATACAAGCAAAGATTTTCAGTTTTACCCAGGGGTACAGGATTTTGAGAAGTCTAATATTGCTCTTTTTAATTCTTCTTCTTTTCAGAAATACTGAAAATATTTATGATGTTACAAGAAGTCCTGAACTTAAAGGCATTTCTTTAACTGTTTAAAGTTACGGTGGCATGAACAAAGTCACTTGGGATTGATACTCATACTTATGACCATTGCAGCATCCTGCAATCGTCATAAGTATGAAACAAAATAAAAATCCAGGCATTTAGCAACAGGCATGAATTTACAAGAGGACCATAGTTTCCTGGGGTCAGGAGATTGGAATTTATGACCTTTCCAGCTGATTTCCAACAAACAATGTCATATTTGCTTAATGGCCACATGATTCATTTAACAATTGCAATGATTCTCTTAAGAACCATGACCAACAAGGTCATAAAATCAGGTGCAAGTCATTTAACAACCACTTTGCTTAGCAACGGAAATTCTGGTCCCCATTGTCATCCATAAATCAAGGATACCTGTATTGTGAACTTCACCCTATCCTGCTTCAAAACCATTTCTTCCCTTTATTTGTTGACCACAAATGATGCCAGCTAATTATGAGTCACATAATGAACATCAAGATGCACCACAATATATTGATCTGCAACACTATGAAGGTAAGCAAATGAAGCCTGTTGAGAATGCAACAGATACAACACCAAATACAAGCTGGGTGGATACGACCTCATAGGACAATCCTCCCTCTGTCAAGGACTTTGGAGTATTCATCTCAAATGATCTAAGAGCTAACCTAATCTTGCGAAGCTTCTTCTCTGGTAACATTGTACTGCAAACTAGGGCATACAAAACTTTTGCTAAACCAATTTTCGAAAACAGGTTGTCTGCCTGGAATCCGCACTGTATATTGGACATGAATACAATTGAGCAATTCCAGAGGAAATTTCACAAGAAGAGTCCTCCACTCCTCTGCTCACAATAGAATACCTTAAGCCACTAGGCTTGAAATTTTGGGCTTGGACAAGCTAGAACTATGCCGCTTACTATCTGACCTAAACATAGTACACAAAATTATCTGCTACAATGTCCTATATGTCAATGACTACTTCAGCTTCAACTGCAATAATACATGAGCAAATAATAGATACAAACTCAGAGTAAGACACTCCAAACTCGATTGCAGAAAATACAACTTCAGCAACAGAGTGGTCAATGCCTGGTGTGCATTGTATCCTCAAACCCCCATAACTTTAACTTTAAACTGCCTACTGTGGACCTCACCCCATTCCTAAGAGGTCTGTAAGGGCCGTGCATAAGAGCACCAGCACGCCTACCATCCCTGTTCCCATTTATTCGTACCCATTTCTTGTGTTCATATCCATGGTTATAATTATATCTGTTATCTTGTACATGTTTGACAAACTAAATAAAATAAATAAAATAAAATAAATGTTATAGCTTTTTTTTAAATTACCAACTATTAAAGGACATCAATAAGGATGGGATGAATCTTATAAGGAGACTGAAGGGGGGAATTGTAGCTCTTAAAACAAATTAGGACAAAGAATTACATTTCAGGAAATTTGAAAAAGAATGGGATTTGGAATCCAAAGGAAGATTGCAACATTTTGACAGATTATATTTAATAAACCCTGGTTATTAATATATGCCTACATTGAGACAGTGTTCAAAATAGAAAAAAAATCCTATAATAAATCCTTCCATTTCTAATCAGTAAAATATTACAAATTTCAACAATAAACCTATTACAACCGGGAAGATAACTCATTTAATATTAACTATGAAATCAACTCATAAAATATTAAGCCAAAGGATTTTTAATAAACATACTTCTACCATCTGTTTTAAAAATATTACACAGTGCCACATCTGATTTTGACACCTGATTCATGTATCCTTTTGTCAATGAATGTTTTGACACATATCTTTCGTTTTCTAAACCCAGAACTAAGAAGATTGGATTGATATGAGAAATTTCCTGAAGTTCCAAGGCTATTGGTTAACTGGAAATCAAAATGCCTCCTTCAAGAAAGCACGAACAAAATCACTTGTATTTTCCTGCCAAAATAACTATCTGGATGTGCTCATACAGTGACTATGAGCTGAGCTGGGCTCACTTTGGAATATTTAAAACTTTATTTCCAGGTTGGTTGAGGCATCAGCCTAGAAATCCGGAAACCTATAAATTCTAGTCCTGCCTAAGGCACAAAGCCAGCTGTGTGACCTTGGGCCAGTCATTCTCTCTCAGCCTTAAAAAGAAGGCAATGGCAGAATATTGCCTGAGTAAACTACCATGACTTCTCCAGACAGTTGCCAAGAGTCAACATTGACTCAAAGTTACATACAAACACACTAAAAGCTGCCAGGGCAGCTCATCAGCTCAAAGCTGTGCTTTGCTTCAGTGAAGCCTCAAAGTACTCCCTCCCTCAAAGGAGCAGGACAGATGCATCCAGAAACAAAGCCATCAATCAAGCTAGTAGACTGGTTCCATCTGAAGCTTGAAATGGCATTTCTTTGCGGTGTGCACCATCTCTGTGGACCAAAGGTTTGTGTATTACAACTTGGGTGCAAAGCACAATGTTGAGGCTGGCAGGCTCACTTTCACACATCCTCTTCTATGTCTCTTTATTATTAAATTGTATTGGACAACAAATTGCAATGGCACACACCCATCTTTCTTGGTCAGCAAGTTTAGCAGCATTCTACTTTGGCAAAGAGATAATATTTACATAAGTAATATGTCATTTGTTGAGCTAGATCTATTCTTTTATGTAAAAGGCAGATTTTGTGTGTGTGTGTGTGTGTGTGTGTGTGTGTGCATATGTGAGTGAAGCATATATATACCCCTATGCACATACCCACACACATAGTTCTACATTCATCACTCTTCAATTTTTAACTGGTAGATAGAGGAAAGGCAAAGTTCAGGTAACTTAAGCTGACGGTCCCCTATTAGCGGCAGCCCGTATCTCAATGGGGGAAATTGGAAAACGCTGCTACCTGCTACCACCCATCATAGTAGGTGGGAAGAGATTTGTCTGTCCCAAGATCATCTTGCATCTTTCACATTGAGTGTATGTGTGTTTTTCTGCCCAGACGACGCCAAACCCACACACCCGGAGAGACTGATAGTATCCTCTCAGATTAAAAGGGAGGGAAAGGTCTTAAATGCTTTTATTTTCTCCCCTCATCCCCTTTTCCTGTCAATAAGCCCATTTTCCAAAGAACAGGTTCTGATCAGCAAGTTGTGTCAGCAGGTTAATAGAAAGGAGTTAGTGTATCAAACACTGATGACAGAAAGGCAGCATTTCTCCCGCATCAGGCTCAGGATTCCTGAGATAGGAGAGTCTTATCAGCAGGTCTGTTTCAATTAGTCTGCTTCCTAAACCAGTACACATCTCAATATGTTAAGCTTTCTTTCTCCTTCTCCTTTCCCTTAATAATTTCCCATAGACCCCACTGATGGCTGGTTTGTGTCATTTAACTCAGAAACACAACTACAGCATGGTGTTTTGTCTCTGTAGAATTTGGATGGTTTTCCCAAGCTGATAACAACTGCTTGGCAATGCAGGCTTGGCATAGTTTGGTTCTGACTTATTTTTGTAACTAGAAGCTGAGATAAAATAGGAATAAAACAATGTTCTAACAACAACCATAAGGCAGCTGGAGACATAAACAGCATGATATTTGGTGCCATGTAAAGTGCAAGATGTTTGTAAAAGCAGGATGTTAATTATATCATATTATTTGAGAAAAAATTCAGCATGTCCGGTCTATTTCAACAAAAAAAGTCCTAAAACATTAGATGTGAGTGTAGGAAATGTGCAGTTTGCACGGCTGAGTTTCAAATGTGTGCTCTCATGACCCATGTGTCTCAGTTTGTGTGAAAAGGACACACAACAGGAGCAGCATTCCTGAGACTATCAGGGATCAGGGCTTGGAAGGAGGAACTGAATGTTCCTACCTCTGTCTGTATGACATTTTCAAATATAATTTTAACATATGGTCAAGACAGAGAATTGAATTTAGCAGGGGGTAAGGCCAACATATGTGCAAGCATCACTTGACTTCCTCAGGAAGTTGTGAATAGGTGAAGGGGTTATTTAAACCTGCCTTTGTAGAGCACACACACTGGGTGGCTGTGTAGAGCACATTTATTTTCAATAGATTATCTTTCTATTTAGCTTGCATGTTATGCACATGCACTGTCATGGGAAACTGGCAAATATAACTATCTGCCACAAGTAGATGGTAATTAACTAGGATTTCATCCATGTATAAATAACAAATCAAAAAGGACAACCTGAAAACGATGAGTATTATAAACTCATATCTATAAAGGAATGACAGCTGACCACCATATTTAGCAAAAAAAAAAAAAAAAAAAAGTCTCCACACTTTGAAATGGGTATACACTTTGTTTCAATATTTGTTATTTTCAAGGTATAAAGGTAAAGGTTCCCTCGCAAATATGTCCTAGTCGTTCCCAACTCTAGGGGGTGGTGTTCATCTCTGTTTCAAAGCCGAAGAGCCAACACTGTCAAAAGATGTCTCCGTGGTCATGTGGCCAGCATGACTAAATGCTGAAGGCACACCAAACGCTGTTACCTTCCCACCAAGGTGATCCCTATTTTTCTACTTGCATTTTTATGTGCTTTCGAACTGCTAGGTTGGCAGAAGCTGGGACAAGCAATGGGAGCTCACTCCATTATGCGGCACTATGGATTCGAACCGCCGAACTGCCAACCTTTCTGATCAACAAACTCAACGTCTTAGCCACTGAGCCACCGTGTCCCATTTCGAGGTATAGAAAATATATCTATATCTATCTTTATCTTTAGTCAGAACTTTGGATCCAGAAAAGTATATGCCCGAAACAGATTTGTCTGTCTGTATGTGTGTGGGCCAATACATTTGGGTATTAATTATCTTAAATGGTTATCTAACTTTGAATCTTAAGAATTTAAATGAGAAGATATTTTTGAGCTTATTCTACTTAGGCATGGCAGCAAGAAAAAAGAAAGAAATCAATGTTGTTATTTTCTCTATGAAATTTTAAACAATGTTCTCACTAAAAAGGAACAACTAGAGTTAAGTGGTGTTTTAATGCAGCATATGTATGAGAAAACTGCATAGATTCATACGATGAGAAAGAGAAAGGAGGAGAGGGAGAGAGAGGGGGGAGGGAGAAGGAGGGAGGGATCCAGGCAAATGTGTGAAATGCACAGCCATATACAATAAATATTGTTAAGACATATGTATGGGGGAGGGAGATTATACATCCAAACTCTATTGTTTCAGTTTTAATTTGCTTATTATGGCTATTAGCCTACCAGTACAATGAAACAAAGCAAAAAGAAATAGTCAGAAGAAACTAAAATAAGAACATACAGAAATCCCTTTTAAATCTTACTACAATGCTGAACATTGATGCTACTTAAAAAAATGTGACATCGCAGGTTATATAAAAAAACCTTTATCAACCAGCATAAAATTGACATGGAAATGGTTTGATTGTTTCGGGATTGCTGCCAGAAGAGACAAATAAGGTTTTGAAGCAACATTATATAAAACTAGCAATGTAAAAAAACATGCGTTATTGATTCTACCTCTTGTGTATCACAATACTGAGATATGGAGTCATACAGAGTTTGCAACAGCTACCTGTAACAGTGCTGAAGGAAGGGCATTATAGCAAGCCCTGGTAAAATCCCAAACATTGCTTGATTATGTCAACAAATAATTATAAAGATCCAAGCTTCTTTGATTAATCCAAAATCCATAATAGAGCAAGTGTGAATCTGTGCATTTAAAATGATTTGCTGAGAAATTACAGACAAATAAGCTATCAATACATATGCTACTAAAATGGACTAGATTTCCACTGTTTGTTATTCCTGCTCACAGTTAGTTCTTTGATTGTAGTAATATTTAATCATGAGGAATATACTGTATTATGATTTCCAGAGAACAACTGAAAGCAGGAGACAATTATATGCCTTGCACATTAAAGTAATGTAATTCTATATTATAAATGGAATGATCCTTCCAATAGCACAGCAGTTGTGACAGTTAAGCGAAAGATTGTCCTAACCCACAAACTCTTGGTGTTTCAAAATGCTGCTATAATGGTCTAGAGAGCAGAAACTACTGTTATTTTGGGAGCAATAGAAAGACAACCATGAAGCGCATGAAGCTGGAAAAACATATGTGATCATTTATTTCTTTATTTATTCCCACACCAACTGTGTAATATGTGGAAGGTGTGGAAATCACTCAGAACACTGACTTCTAGCACACTTGAATGTTTAGCCTCTTCCATACTTTCATAAATTTCCCTCACCTGAATGTAACAGTCTTGTCATGTCCCTTGAATAGAAGAAACAAATGAAAAAGGCAGGAGTCTTCTCCCAAGCCAATCAAGAAAGTGGCCCATTATCATCTAAATTTGGGGGAAATGAACCTAGATAATCTCCAGGTTAATTGGGGAGGGCTTTATTGGGGGAAGCTCGTTTATCTCCATTAGATTTTGCTACAGTCTCTTGCATGTGGTGAGTTTATCCATTCTTGCATAAACAAGAACTTAAGAAGGAAGCCTGTAGGACATCGTTCCCACACTCCTGCTGGTAGATCTGAATCAGATGTATTTCTATTATTCAAGAACAATCAATCCGAATACACACAGAGTAGGTATTATGGAGCAAAGGAATTAGCAGAATTTTTGCTATGACACTGAGAATGAATCAAATCCACAGGAGAAAGAAAAGATCCTTTCTTATTTTTATGGTGTGTTTTTCCCCCTCCAAAATCAAGTGTGAAGTTGAAAGCCGATGCTGATTTTTTTTTATGGTTGCATCAACCCTCATAATGTTCAGCTTCAGTTACCTCCTGTTTCTCACATTTCTATAAATCAATGATGGCATGAAAAAGGATTCTGTTAAGCTGGCCTGTGCAGGCCATATTCTGCCTTTGTGGTGTGACTCTCATTTACATGACAATGAACCTCTTTACACTGTCTTTCTTACTTCTGACTTCTGTTTCAACTGTACAAGGTTCAGGTTTGTTGTTTGTGAAAAGGTAATGGCTCATTTGGGGGAAAAATGTGTTGTGTCTTTCATTTAGAAACTGCCTGAAGGCCCTATGGGGTATATTAAATCTGTCTCGTTGCCATATATCTTGATGTACATTTTACTTCAAACCAGGTGTTTTGTATATTGAACTTTTTAACACGGCAGGGAGGTAAGTATTCACAGCTGGAGTTTTATGCTTCACACATTTTCATGTTTCAGAACAAGAAGCGACCCCATGGAAAGGTGGGGGGAAGGACTCTTCCAGCATGAAAAGAGGCAGAACAAAGGGCTTCTGTATCTAGTGGCAGGACATGGATATGATGAAGTCACAGATAGAGGCCTTGCATATAAAATAGTTGCCAGTGGAAAAGGGGAGACAAAAGTGGCAAGCGATCAAAATGTGTAGGCTTGCAGATCAATCACAAGCTATGTGGTTGTCACTGCAGGGAGGGACTGTAAAACAGAATTAAAAAGTCCCATGGAATGGATGTCTGGATGGGTATTGTATTGGAGACTCGGCTTTTGTTTGTTGGGAAAAATATATACACAGAGAGAAGGCTCAGACACAGTAGTAGTTCTGAATAAGTGGCATCATACATCTTGTAGTGTAATTTGCATTGAGTTCTAAGAATGCTTGAAGTAGACTTCTGCCCCCAAGTTTCCTCCCAATCTAGTCAACTGCAACTCCCATCATGTGGCTGAGAAGAAGAGGATCTGTGGTCTCACACATCTGCAGGCAGCTGCCTGGGGTAGACTGGTTGAAGGAAGGAACTGAGATGGAACATTGTTTGCCTTAGATGAAGGAATCTCCCATAAATGATCCTTCAGAATGGATAAGTGCACTTCAAAACAGCATTGTTGCACAATAGCACATCATTTCTTTAGTGTATATTCTTTTCTGAACATAAACTTTTCACTGTGAACCATTTGTCTTATGTATTCCGTTTGCATATATATATTTCTTGGAAAATGTGTTCATTCAGTAACTGCTGTTGCTGTTTTTTTTTTTCCTTTTGAGAGATGTTATGATACATCCTGAGGGAGAAAAAACATCCACAACAATCAAACATGTAAGATCTATCAAACGGTTCTTGCAAGTATGATGCAGTCTTATATCTGTTTACTCAGCAAGTTAGGCAGGACTGATATCTTAAAAACCTTCTGTTTCCCACCTTAAAATAAAATGCTCAGGGATGAAGAAACAAAGAATATTGCCATTATATGTAGATCAATTTTGATCTTACAAACTTGCTTGCATAATGAAGTGAACTGTATCAATATAATGTATAGCATATTTAACTTTTTAACATAATTTCAGAATAAGTGATATAACAACTAAGGTTACTTTCTATGGTAGACTCTTAAAATTAGAAAATTAAATTGTTGCTGATTGTTTAATGTGGAAAGGAAGTGTACTTCTTCAGTCATGAAGTTTCTCCTGTAATCATTTAAAGGTGATAGAACTTAGATTCCACTCCAGATGTCAAATACACCTGGCATATTAAGTTATCCTTTTCTTTGGGGACATCCACCTGGGTAAGATAAAGTTTCATATCCCTGTATCTTCATAATCCTGAGATCCTACAAACCACAATGACAAGTTGTAAAATTTCAGCCTCATTCAAAAGCTTTTAATCGGACAGGGGTTGAGACCTGGTAAAGTATATCTCATCTTCCCTGTAGACTGCTGCTTGAAAGAGTGTGTCAGATAGAAAATGGATATTCTCACTCACTTTCAGATCTGGCTTGTATCTCTGTATATTTTTGACTGGACATCAAACCAGCCCAAGAGATTATCTATGAGGAAATGCAGCCCTTTCTTAAACTAGTTACGCTCATTAGTTGTCATTCCTACAGGGTAGGCAAACAAGAAATTAACAATAATATCAATAATATCATTGTTCAAACCTGAAATAAAAAAATTAAGAGGGCTTATCTATGTTTAGGCTAAAGAAGTAATGGTCCAACATTTTGAGGGCTTTGCTGGTCAACTAAAAAAAATTCACTACGCAGCAGAATTACATAATAAAGTCTTAGAAAAACCTTATTGGTACAATCAGTACTCTGTAATCAAAGTGCTTTACATGTTTTCTCAAAGGGCTTTGGAAAAAAATGGAAAGAAAACTCTTCCATACTTCATCAATGTCACATTCTTGTGCTTTGCATATAAACTAAACAATTATTTTAATATATACAAATGTAATTGTTTGACCCACAGCTTTCCATTCTTTCTTCTGCATTACAGTGAATTGCTTGATTGTTTTCAAAAGATTCAAGTATTTGGTAAAATACTGGTCTGGAAAATAAAATGTTCCTCAAGAATGCTGAGGTGTGAATGTGCATATTAGACAAGTATAAATCAAGAACGTGGATTGTCCTCAAATGTTTATATATGGAAAAAGAGCAAAATTCATATGTTCCCAGAAGAGCAGATATATCAGCACTAAAGCATGACATAGTCTTAACAAATACGGTCCATGCTGTTTATAAGATAATGGGAGTGCCTGATAATACTGCAATCTGATGCAGATAGACTACAGAATTTAGTCTGAATTCAAAGTAAATGTTTAGGATTATAGACTCAATTTAGACCAGGGTTCAGTTCAAGATTCTGCTTCAAAAATTTTAACTGGAAAATGATAGAAGAAATTAGAATCAATATGAAGAATTGTTTTCTGATGTGAAGCAGAGATAGAGATACCCTGTTTCTCTGAAAATAAGACCTTCCCAGAAAGGGCTTTTGAGCACATGTGCTAAAATAAGCCCTCCCCCCAAAATAAGTCCTCCCTAAAAATATTGCAACACAGCAGCAGCCATGAGGTGACCACACTTGCTGCCTCCTGCGCCTCAAAAATAATAAGACCTCCCAGAAAATAAGGCCAAGTGCTTATTTTGGGGGTCAAAAGAAAATAAGACCCTGTCTTATTTTCAGGAAAACATGGCACTTACTTGAAAAAATAAATACATATGTTTTTCAAGTAATTATTCCCTATAAACATTCAAATCTATTAGTTCATCTCTCAGAGACTCTGTTTTATATGATTGAAGGAATACAAGGTGATTTTTTTTGGATTGGCCTAGGGTTCTCTAATCTATCACTTTATCTGATACAAACCAACCAGGTGTATCTGGGAAGCTTACAAGCATGAACAGAAGACTGATGTTTCTAACAAGACACATGGTTCCTAGAACCACTTATCAATTTTCTCCCAAAGGGTTTCTATAGTTCTTTTTTTTTTTTGAGATAACAAAAGAATGAACTTCTTGCCTTGCACAGTTCTTCCACAAATCTGCAGTTGTTCCTACATAGGAGACAATGAAGCAAAGGTGGGTTCCTACCAGTTCGCACCTATTCGGTAGAACCGGTTCGTCATATCTACCGAACCGGTTAGAAGAGGTTCTACCAGTGGACCCAGAAAGCAAGCCACTACAGAAGAGGTTCCAAAAATTTTTGAAACCCACCACTGGTCCTTGGATATGATTATTCTACACTATCATGCTCGTATTTATAAAACTCAGTGCCTCTGTGAAAGGTAAGGATGACTACTGCATTTGTGGTGCAATCAGAACATTGCGTGTGTTGAAGTTGTTTTAACGCAAACCAAAGATGCCTTTTAAAGAACAAGTTTTCATCATATTCTTATGCATGCCAGTGCTGTGTGTGAGGTAATTTAAGGTGGTTCTGATAAGTGTCGTTGGCATCTTCATATCTGGTCACATGGGCAGCAAGCCACTCCCATCCGGTCACATGGGTGGCAAGCCACTCCCACAAAGGAGACCACACCCACAGAGCAGGTTCTAACAATTTTTGAAACCCACCACTGCAGTGAAGTAAATGATTACAATGATCAGCACTGCTTTGGTTAGCATCTTTTATAAACAGCTTTTTAAATTCTTGGTCTGTGGTAATTAGTTTTGAACTGTTTAAAAACAGGGAAGGTAACTTTTGGCGTGCAGGTTTTGCTTTCTGTTATGGAGGTGGTCACCATAGTCTTCGGTGAAGAAATTGACTGCATTCAGACAGTCAGATGTGGAAGGTTCTATTTATCAGAAGGGCCAATCTGGTATTTTCACTGTAGTAAATAACTGCAGGTGGTCCTTGACTTACAACAGTTTGTTTAGTGACTGTTCAAAGATACCACAGCACTGAAAAAAGTGACTTATGACAGTTTTTACAGTTACAACCTTTCCAGCATCCCTATGATTCTGGGATCAAAATTCAGATGCTTGGCAACTGGCTCATAGTTATCTCCCAAGTTCATGTGATTGATTACCTTTTGCAACTTCTGACAAGCAAAGTCAATGGGGAAGCCAGAGTCACTAACTTATCAACTGCAGTGATTCACTTAAAAACTGATGCAAGAAAACTTGTAAAATGGGGCAAACTTCACTTAACAAATGTCTCACTTAACAACAGAAACGTTGGGCTCAATTGTGCTCATAAATTGAGGACCTCCTGTATTCCTTCTTGTTGTGGACAAAACTCAAGACATCACATCTCCACTGTTAATGATTTGTCAGTAGCTTGATTTTCAGGCGGATCTGGATGCTTCCTGCAAACCAGGAGGCGGCTGCAACTTTGGGGTATTTGTGTGTGTGTGTGTGTGTGTGTGTGTGTGTGTGCATTCTTTTCAATTGTATTTGTAATTGTTATACATATCTCTGGAATTATAAAAATGACACAAATGTTATACACAATTAATTTCAAGTATCAGTTAAGGAATTATCTTATTCTTAATGTTGATTAACTCAATAAGAAGATATCACTGTTATAAAATTGTCAGATCAGCCAAGCACTTTCCACAGACCACAAATAGTATCACACTTTTTTTAGAATTGTCCCTGCCCATTTCCTTTGATTTGCAGAATTAAATAGCTCTCTGTCAACATTCAGGGGCATTAAAACATGTCAAAGATTACCACAGAAGTGTGTGAATTGAAAGGAAATGTTTATAATGAGCTCAAGTGAAGGACTGCTAGGGTAGCCTTGTGCTTCAGCCTCTTGTAAAAGATCACTGTCTTGGAGCAAAACCAAATACCAATGGGCCCTTAGCAAAATCCATAACAGGAGAATTAGATGCTTCTTTTTGAGCGCTTCAGCTCATTAAAAACACCCACAGTCCTGTTTCTGTGGCAAGACTGATATTTTATGTAATAATTACTATCTTGCCTCCAGTAAATATTGCATATCTGTACAAAATGGAAACCTCCTTGACAGGAAACAATGGAATATCTTTACGACTCCTGATGTGAGGCCTTCATGAGGTTTTTGAACAAATAAATAACTGGATTGTCTGAGGAAAACCTTTTATGAGACACTGAATGGCCTCTTCAAAATCTTCAAATATAACACATCTGTCAGTCGCTTTCTCACAGTCAAGCAAGATTCCTCTGTAAAAGAAAATTACGGAGCTAAAAAAAGTCCTTTTTCACTCTCCTGCATTCTCTCCCTCTTTTTCTCTCTAAATATTCCAATATTTGATAATATTGCCCAAATATTCTTTGATGTCTAAAAATAAAAAATACTCATTGTTTTGGTGTTATTTGCCATCAATAGTGATTTTTTTTCATTTTTTTTACTTTAATATCTGCAGTACATGAATAAATTTAGTAAGAATGTAATATAGTTGTGTGCATGCTGCTGCTTAAAAGCTTGCTTATCTTTTTAATTGTTTTATCCTTAGATAAATGTAGCCTGGATGCATTGTATACTCACCAACCTTTTGGAAAATCAATTATAATACATGCACTGGGTACTTGGTAAGAGAGGCTGATTCTTTCATGTCATTTGTGTCCTAGGAATTTAAAATTCATCTAACCAGAGACCACTTCTATTTGCTGAAATCAATACAATTGAATGCAGGAGAGAGAGAGCAAGAATAAGTGACTGCACTTGAATAAAACTTGTGTTCCTCCATGGCTTTTTAAATCTCAGTATTTATTTGAAAAGTTTTGCCATTTCTGAAAAAAAGTCACATTACTTCTAGACCTTTTAAAGGGGGTCCATTATTTAGAGTCTAGAAAATAGAATTGCTTGAGAAATTGATTTCCTCTTCTATTTGATTGATTTTAACAACTTCATGTATTTATCCAGCATACATGCAAGAGAAGAATTCTTCTAGGCAATCTTTAGAATTATAATCTCCTATTTTGGAAGAGAGTTTATGAGAATGGGGTGGGAGACAAAAGATAATAGTACCTCTTGATTATTGGATAAAAATCAGCATAAGATATATTTTGCACATACACATTCATTCATTCAGGGGGAAAAAAAGTCAGTTTCCAACACAGAAATATGTAATTGTAAAACATATACTGACTCTTGGACACATGGATGATATTTTATCATTTTAGCTTTTTGAGTTGGCCCTATCTCCCTTCCATGTCATCCTGAAGGCCCAATTATGTCATGGCCCTTTCTCCTCCTATTCTATTCTCTTGTCAAGAGATGGCTTCACCCTTCCATGCCAATTATCAAATAACCTGTCACTCAATGCAGTGGTCGTCTTCTCATGTCACTGCTTTTTCATGGTGTGAAACTAAGATGCTCAACCTGGGGAGGAATATAGCCACATAGATGACACCACTAATCTAGTTCCCATGCAAGCAACTGTGTATTTCTGACTCATGTCTGTTTAATGCTGCTGCTCAGGTCTGTATCTGTTTCATGTTTCTTTGCCATAGATTAATTTGCTGGCTAGCATCCAATACTGCTGCATTATCTCTAACTGAACATATGTGCTACAATATGACAATATGAAGTCTGTAGGCTATACACAAGTCAGCATGAAGCCTGAATGGGCTCATTTGTTTTTTACACTGCATGCATTCTTTTTTATGATTCCGGGAAAGCAGTCTGTGTTGTATTTTGTTGGCCTGGGATAGCCAGATATGATGTGCAAATAGTCTTGTTTAAAGGCAGAACACATGCAAGCCCATGGAATAGCTATTGGGGTGGGCAGATTTGGATGCCTGGAAATCTACGCCTCCCAAAGTTTCCATAACAAAGCGTTTGCATAGTGGCTGAATAAAGCAGATGCGTATTTAGAATTAAAGGCAGCAAATACCAGGTATATTTGCTTAAGCAGAAATTTATCATCAGTATCAGAATTAGTTTTCTAGCATGGAAATTCAACCTTCAGATCTTTGCTACCCTAAAATGTTCTTTATTTTAGCAGCTAGGAAGAAGAATAGCCTTCTTCACATAAAGTATATTAGAGACTGAACAGTAGTCTGGTACAAGAATAGGTCAAGCTACTTTTTAAAGATAATTGCTAAGATTTTTTAAATGTTGTTTCATCCTTATCCTATCTTGACAAATTTCTCTCTGCAGCTGCAGATAATATATTTCATGAAAATTGATTTGCTTCATCCAGTTATTCACTCATTCCCAAAATAATTATCATCACTATTTCAGAATTATCAGTTGACTCAACTATTTGGGATTATGTTTGAAATGATTATTGGGGGAAAAGTCTAGTCTTAATATTTGTCACTTTGTTAATTACCCAGAGTCTTTGGAAGCAAAAAAACCCCGGTGACAATGCCCAGAATTTGATCTGTTTGGAGCTGTCCCCATATGATCTGGTGAAATGTACTGATAAATCTATTAAAACCTATATTTCTACTAGCTTCTAATACCTACTTAAAGAATATTTTAATTATTGAAGAAGTAATAAAGACATGCCTCTGTTCATGGTAACATGATCTAACTTTTCTGCACATGAATTGTGCTCTCATTATTGAAACCTTCCCCCTTCACTGTTTCTTTTCTTTAACCATGGCTTTCATTTTTTAAAAACCTCTTGTAACTGCTTCTGATTTAACAATTGTTTAGTTAATAATGAGAAAATAATTAGACTGAAAATGTGATTCAGTTTTGGAACCCAAGAGTAACCCTTTGAAACCAGCCAAAACATCATACTTCAGTGTGTTCAATTAAAAGCTGAGAGGGTGAAATAAAGACTTTTGGAGATATGAGAAAACTTGAGAGCCTATATTTAATATTATTTAATCATCTTTTATCCCTCACCATCAGTACATCTCAGCCAACATAAAACACTGAAATCATCTGTCCTGGTGTTATGGGTATCCATTATATCCAGGCATCATTTATATTAAGGCATATGCATATTCAATTAAGTCTGCATTAAAAAGAGCTATGGAAAGCAATTGGAAGTCACTTCTTGTTCTTAACCTTAAACTAATATTAATCTTAAGCAAATATAGATGACTGTTTTCATCAATTAAGATTCTCATTTTTTAAAAAAAAAACCTAACAACCAATATACACATAGCCATGATTCAAAGACCTACAACGGGTGCTCACTTTTGCCTGCAAATGTCACAATGTATAATTATCTTAAAATAATATCTGCTCTAAATTGATTGGGCTACATCTGATCTAACATTTTCCACCTGGCATTTGATAAAACTGGGTTCTACAAAGAATGCAATGGATCTTGCACAATCAGTTGATTATTGCTTGATCAACTAAAGGTTTAGTAGTGCCATAACTTTTTAATTCTGCTATGGTGGCAGGATTTGGATATCAGTGGATAGGATGAATAACTGTAATATTTTCTTCCTTTGCCCCATTTCTGCGTAAAGTATAAGAAGAGGTAAGTCATGTGAAAGTTCTAATACTAATTTGGGGATGTTGTAGGTTGTTTGTATGTTTACAGTCATAGGTTCCTTTGCATGCTTGATCTTGACATGACAATTGTAAGAAGGGGTCTCCATCACCTCTAAGTTTTATTTATTTATTTATCAAATTTATATGCCACTTATCTTGCAATATAAGAAAGTTCTACAAAAAAGAATCTAATATACCTGAACAATGCTATAAAGGGGTATTGTCTGGAACTGATTTTTATTTTTTGTTTTGGCAGAGTTCCCTAAAAAGAATTGACAACTTCAGAAGCTCTTCGTCTTAGTGAACCTAAGTAGAATCCATATGTGCCTTAAACCACTTGGATTCACCTGTTCAACATACAGAGTTTCAGTCCCAGTTGATTAAAATGGTGATCCAAGGTGAAAAATGAACAAAGAAAACAGATTTTGAAAAGCATCATCCATCGCTTGGATGACAGAAAGTCATATTTTCAACAAGAAACATTTTTTTTACTGAAGAAAAAGACCTGATGAGGTGGATATGTGTCTTTTATAATAAGAAGAAATAAATCAGTTTCATTTTCTTTCACTTTCTCATTTCCCAGTCTTAAATCTCTTTGGTTCCATTGACACAACCATTTATAAGGCTTTAAGAAGCCATTCCACATAAAAACATTCCACACCTGTTTTTCCTTTGTTTATAATATGCATTTTTCTTACTATACACACTTTTCAATGTAATACATTTACGAGAGAGAGGGGGGGGATGAATTCCTGAGAACAGGGCTTATACCTAATACAGATAGTTAAGATTTCTGTAGCACTCAGCATAGGGCATGAATATGTCCTAGTTTTGACCAGTTTGAGAACTCATGAGAACCTTAAGCTAAATACTTGCCTATACCTGTGTCTGTTTTGCTAAGTATACCTTCTTTCTTCATATGAATCCCATTGTTGTTTTTGAATTTGTCATCTCCTTGCCTTTCAGCATACATTAAATATCAGCCAACAGTGTGCTACAGCTGCCAAAAAAATCTCAAAGCAATCCTAGGCTGCATTAACAGAAGGATGGACTCAAGATCATGTGAAGTATTAGTACCGCTTGATAAAGCCTTAGTAAGACCACACTTGGAATACTGCATACAGTTTTGGTCACCACAAGAGCAATAGCACTTAGACTTACACACCACTTCATATTGCTTTTACAGCCCTCTCTAAGCAGTTTACAGAGTCAGCATATTGCCCCCAACAATCTGGGTCATTTTACCCACCTCGAAAGGATGGAAGGCCGAGTCAACCTTGAGCCGGTGAGATTTGAACTGCCGAACTGCAGCTAGCAGTCAGCTGAAGTAGCCTGCAATACTGCACTCTAACCACTGCAGCACCTTGGCTCTTTGCAATATGAAAGATGTTGAGATTCTGGAAAGAATGCTGAGAAGAGCAACAAAGATGATTAGGGACGTGGAGACTAAAACATATGAAGAATGGTTGCAGGAACTGGGTAGGCCTAGTCTAGTGAAAAGAAGGACTAGGGGCAACATGATAGCAATGTTCCAATATTTTAGGGGCTTGTCACAAAGGAGAGAGAGTCAACCAATTTACCAAAGTACTAAAAGACAAGACAAGAAGCAATGGATGGAGACTAATCAAGGAGAGAAGCAGCCTAGAACTAAGGAGAAATTTCCTGGCATTTAGAACAATTAACCACTGGAATGGCTTCCATTCAGAAGTTGTGGGTGCTTTGTCACTAAAGGCTTTTAAGAAGATACTGGACAGCACTTGTTTGATATGATATAAGGTCTTCTGTGTGAGCAGAAGATTGGACTACAGGACCTCCAAGTTCCTCCCAACTCGATTATTCTGTTCTGTTGATTGCCACTGTATCTCTGATGGGAATGGTTAAAAGCCCTTGCCAGGCATCTCACAGAGTTTAACTTTTAAACTATATATTATGTAAAAGAAGTCAGAAATTAGCTATTTCTTTTACATTTTTGTTTCTTTTTAGAATTTGTATTTCTATCTCCTATCACTCTTTTATCTCTTTTTAATCTGTTTCTCTTTTTAATCATTTGTTTTTGTTGGTTTTTATGTTTTATAAAAAGATAATAAAGCTATATTTAAAAAGAATGGAATAAACAAATTTTTAGTTTGAAAGCTATCAATATTTGGCTAGAGGGAAATGGGGAAGTAACATCATTTACTAATCAATAATCACTATACTAATTATTGTAACACTAGATGCCATTAAATCAGGAAGGGGAAAATGTTTCCTACATATATCATGGACTACAATTTTGATGTAGTCTATACTTGAATTAGTGGGGCTGCATAAAGAATTTGAAGAATATTGAGTTACATACAAGACAAAAGAAGTACTTAATGCATCCATTAAATTCTTCATACTCCTAATTTCCCCAATGTCAACTTAATGCTGTATGGAACTCTACACAAATGTAGTAGGATAATAAAATGGAAATAACGCTTAAAAGTCCAATTTTATTGAGCTGCCATTTAATCCGTAGGTGTTCCCATTCTTGTCCCTTAGTCCAATCCTGAACTGTAAACTTAAAAAGATTTAGCCCTGCCAAGACAAAGATGGATTTTGCTGCATTTGTACCGAGAAAGCCTGAATTTAGATAAGAGGATAAATTCATTCAGGACAGATCTAGTTAAGCATGTTGATCTGAATTAATAGTGGATAATAGTTTCCATTCCATGCTAAGCAAATTGTGCAATTAAGAGAGACACACTGTTGTTTGCATCACTTGATAGACATAAAACAGATGGAACCCAGTCAAACATATTCAAGTTCCCTATGTCAATTTGAATAATGGCTGGCAACTAAAAAAAATCAGCCATGCTAGGTACTCCTGCCATGCGCCTTGCCAAACAACCCATTTTAAATAAAAAACCTGGTCACAGATGGATCATTTGATTTGATTTGTTTTGTTGCATTTCATATTATAGATCTTTTTCATATTATAGTGATTTGCAACACTTGGTTTGTCCGTTCCAGCCACAATTCTTTTGAGTGGTTCAAGAATGTCACTGGTTAAGAGATTCAATGAATTGCCAAAAGTCATTTTGCAAATTTAATAACCTGAATGGAGATGAAAGCTTATTAAGGGAAGATAATAATTTGTTAAGGCATCAAGATACTGAGTCACCATAAATGATGAACAATTGATGGATGAAGATGCAGATAATGCTTGCTCTTACAATATGTATGTTATATTATTATTATTATACAATTGTATCAGAGAGGCCAGTTGTTTCACCGGATTTGGCATTAATTACTAGTCAGGCCCCACCCAGGGGCCTAGGACGTCATAACGTATTTTCGTAATATGCGTGCAGTTCCAAGCAGTGCAGCTTTTTGCATTTGACTGATGGTGATTTTGTCAATTTTTAACTGTTTTAAATGTAATTCCAGTGCTTTTGGAATAGCCCCCAGTGTGCCAATTACCACTGGAATTAACACTGCTGGTTTGTGCCATAATCGTTGAATTTCGATTTTTAAGTCCTGGTATTTCGCGATTTTTTCACGTTCCTTCTCGTCAACCCTGCTATCACCTGGTATTGCAATGTCTATGATTGTAACCTTATTTTTCTCAACCAGCGTGATGTCTGGTGTATTATGAGCCAGTATTTTGTCTGTTTGTATGCAAAAATCCCACAAGATCTTGACCATTTGATTTTCGGTGACTTTTTCAGGCTTATGTTCCCACCAGTTTGTTGCTGTTTTAATATTATAATTTTTTCACAAATTCCAATGGATCATTTGTGCTACTGAATTGTGCCACAATTTATGATCCGTCTGCATGATTTTTTTACAGCAGCCAGGTGAGTATGTGATGAACAATTTCCTCAGCTTCTTTGCAAAATCTGCATTTGGCATCATCAGAGGATTTTCTGATTTTGGCCTTACTGGCAAGATGTTGTTATTTCCAAATAATCCATAATGTTATCTGCAATAATGCCTGTGAGTTATTTGAAGGTTGTTGGCAAGCATGTTATTGGTCTGTAGTTTTCAGGTATTGTTCCTTTAGTTGCATCTTTCTGAATCAATTATGTTTTTCCAGTTGTTGGAATTATGTATTATTAATTAATTAATTAATGTATTATTAATGTATTATTAATGTATTATTATTATACAATTGTATCACAGCGGCCAGTTGTTTCGCCGGATTTGGCATTGGTTACTAGTCGGGCCCCACCCAGGGGCCTACGACGTCATAATGTATTTTCGTAATATGCGTGCAGATCCAAGCAGTGCGGCTTTTTTGCATTTGACTGATGGAGATTTTGTCAATTTTTAACTGTTTTAAATGTAATTCCAGTGCTTTTGGAATAGCACCCAGTGTGCCAATTACCACTGGAATTACCACTGCTGGTTTGTGCCATAATCGTTGAATTTCGATTTTTAAGTCCTGATATTTCGTGACTACTACTACTACTACTACTACTACTACTACTACTACTACTACTACTGTTGTTGTTGTTGTTGTTGTTGTTGTTGTTGAGTAGCTTGATTTAAAACTATTTTTATAAAATAACTATTTAATTTAATTCAATTTAATACATATTCCAAAATAGGCAGTTGTAAAGGTCAATTGGTTAATAAAAACAAAACCCCACGAAGGCAATTCATCAGACAAACATCACAATATGAGTAAAGAGAGGACATTAAAATTACAGATTGTTAAAATAGATAATCTGAAAAAAGACAATGTTACAAAAGTTATATTACAAAATGTATATTAAAAATAGGAACATCTTCAGATGACTGAGCAACACATACAAAAAAATGTTCAGGACTTCGATCAGATAGATGGAGGTCCCATCTTAAACATTTTTAGCAGGCACCCAACCACAGATATACATTGGGAATGCAACTGCTACAAACTTGAAGAGTTAACAGAATTAGTGAATTGTGGCCAGATACATTTCAACATGTTTTTTTTTTTCCTTCAGTGGCAACTTGACACTGCCTAATTGATTCATTGAATTTCAACATCTTCAGAGTGAATTCTGGGTGACATTTTAACATTCAGGTCAAGACCATAATTCAGTCAAATAAAAAGGAGGCAAAGGGCAAACAAATGCTTTAGTAAGGAACAAAACTTTCACAATATTCTATTCTTTCATAGACTTGAACATGGCAAACTTATATTTCATATTGTCCGATGGTATTTATTTATGTTTCATTTTCTCCTGAACAATTAAATAAAATAGCAATCCACCAACATATGTGTCAGCCAAGCCTGGACAAGTTATAAAGCTAGTGTGAAGGTTTCCCAGCCCAGATGTTTTTCCCACTGATCCCCACCGGCAGGTGTTGATCTGGAATGTGATGTTCTTGAGATCATATTGCTGTCTAACTGAGATGGCAACAACTTGGGCAGCTGCAGCCAGGATGAGATTACACAGTGATGAACTTGGAGAATGACTTCTAAACTGTGTCAGCAAACCCCAGGACATTTCTAAATTTGAATAATATTATTTGGATGTCTGAATTTATCCCTGTTGTTCTTGTCATTTTTTTAAAAACCCTCTCCAAGTTTTTTCTATAAACTATAGTTCTTTTTAATGCTTGTTTCTACCTTTCTAAAACCCCTAGAGAAAGTGAGTATAAATCTACATGGAAGGATTGAATTTAAAAATTCAGCCCTATAAAATCTTAATTAATGGCCCTGCAAATCAAATACCCTCATTATTTTTGGAGAATCACCTACTTTTTAAGCATCAAAACAAGCATCAAAAGTACAATTTCAAATCTGGTAAGCCCAAACCTCCTAATTCTTTGGCATCTTGCAATCAATTATATCTAATTTGAGAGGTGTGTGTTCCCTTGCTATATGAACTTAGAAATATATCCATTTGCGATTGTTTAAGTGGAGTTGTTGGTTATAAGTGTTGGTAATAAGTATATAGCCAACATATAACCGGTGTCTCCCTTGATGAGCACTATAATATAATGGGTCTACTAAATTCTGCTAATAATCAAATGGTACTGCACCCTTTGTATCAGTCAGCTATCCCTGTACATAATATTTTGTTCCTTATATCTCTTTAGATTCTGTAGAATTTGAGTCTAGATATGATCAATCAAAACGACACCAAGCTAGCAGGAATAGCTAACACTCCAGAAGATAGGCTTAAGATACAGAAGGATCTTGACAAACTTGAACATTGGGCACTATCTAATAAAATGAAATACAATGGTGAAAAGACTAAGGTTCTACATTTAGGCAAGAAAAACGAAATGCACATGTGCTGTATAGGTGGTACCTTGCTCAATAGTAGTTGAATAGCTTCCAAAAAAGCCAACACAGTTCTAGGCTACATAAACAGAGGGATAGAATCAAGATCACATGAAGTGTTAATACCACTTTATAATGCCTTAGTAAGGCCACACTTGGAATACTGCATTCAGTTTTGGTCACCACGATGTAGAAAAAATGTTGAGACTCTAGAAAGTGTGCAGAGAAGAGCAACAAAGATGATTAGGGGACTGGAGACTAAACCATATGAAGAACGGTTGCAGGAACTGAGTATGTCTAGTTTAATGAAAAGAAGGACTAGGAAAGACATGATAGCAGTGTTCCAATATCTCAGGGATTACCACAAAGAAGAAGGAGTCAAACTATTATCCAAGACACCTGAGTGTAGAACAAGAAGCAATGGGTGGAAACTAATCAAGGAGAGAAGCAACCTAGAACTAAGGAGAAATTTCCTGACAGTTAGAACAATTAATCAATGGCACAGCTTGTCTCCAGAAGTTGTGAATGCCCCAACACTGGAAGTCTTTAAGAAGATGTTGGATAGCCATTTGTCTAAAACGGTATAGGGTTTCCTGCCTAGGCAAAGGTTTGGACTAGAAGACCTCCAAAGTCCCTTCCAACTCTGCTATTGTATTGTAAAATTAAGGATATTTCTCTGTTCAAAATTACTGAAACCTATTGCCAAATATTCAAGAATATAAGTACTTAGAAGTCCCTTTAAAAAGTTTATGCAAGATCTTAGCAACAGAGGAACCTGCATATGAACTTTCTCAGAAAAGATTTCTAAGCATTAGCTTTTGAAATGGATGGGCAACATATGGGCCCCATAGGCAGTATGGCATAAGGAAGCTAAATGATTTTAAGCCTATTTTGGTATTACACTGTTTTTCATGCAAAAAAAAAAAAAAAACAGTATTTGTATTCAACAACATTGAATGCTGAGGCTTTATTTTATTTATTTATTTATTTTATTTAGTTTGTCAAACATGTACAAGATAACAGGCATAAGTATAAACATGAACAGGAACACAGGAAATGGGTATGAATAAATGGGGACAGTAGGACAGGGACGGTAGGCACGCTGGTGTTCTTATGCACCCCTCCTTTACAAACCTCTTAGGAATTGGGTAAGGTCCACGGTAGACAGTTTAAGGTTGAAACTGTGGGGGGTTTGAGAGTGTAACAACGGAGTCAGGTAGAGCATTCCAGAGTGTTGACCACTCTGTTGCTGAAGTCATATTTTCTGCAATCAAGTTTGGAACAATTTACCTTGAGTTTGAATCTGTTGTTTGTCCATGTATTATTGACATTGAAGCTGAAGTAGTCGTTGACAGGTAGTATGTTGTAGCAGACAATTTTGTGTACTATGATTAGGTCAGAGGGTAGGCGGCATAGTTCCAGGTTGTCCAAGCTCAAAATTTCAAGCCTAGTGGTGTAAGGGATTTTATTGTGAGCAGAGGAGTGTAGTATTCTTCTTGTGAAATACTTCTGGACCCGCTCTAGTGTATTAATGTCCAAAATACAGTGCAGATTCCAGGCAGATGAGCTGTATTCAAGGTTAGGTTATTATATTATCATCATAATTAATTATTATTATGTGGTTAATCTTTGGTGAGATTCACAGTCTTTGGGGCTGGTTGGTAGCTCAACAGCTTGAGTCCTAACCTAGGAACTGTTAAGGTAACATTGGAGGATATCAGCTGTTCCAAGTAGGGTGGTTTTTTGTAGAATCAGAATGTTCAAATCTGATAAATTTTAAATTTCCAAATAGCAAGGTAGCCCTTTAGGTATTGCTCCAAGGGCTCCAATTACAATCGGGACAACACACAATTTCTTTTTCCACAGTCACTCAACTTCAATTTGCAAGTCCCAGTACCTTGTGATTTTTTCTTGCTGTTTATCTTCAATTCGTGCATCTCCAGGTATTGCAATGTCAATGAACCATACTTTTTTCTTTTCAACTATTGTTATGTCAGGTGTGTTGTGGGCCAAGTGCCTGTCAGTCTGAATTCTGAAGTCCCACAAGAACTTGACTTTCTCATTCTCTAAAACCTTCTGAACCTGATGTTCCCAGTGGTTTTTTGCTGTACTCACATCCAAACTTTTGGCACAATTTCCAGTGAATGATCTTAGCAATGCGGTCATGGCATTGTAGGATTATTATTATTATTATTATTATTATTATTATTATTATTATTATTATTATTATTATTATTATTATTATTATTATACAATTGTATCACAGCGGCCAGTTGTTTCACCGGATTTGGCATTGGTTACTAGTCGGGCCCCACCCAGGGGCCTAGGACGTCGTAACGTATTTTCGTAATATGCGTGCAGATCCAAGCAGTGCGGCTTTTTGCATTTGACTGATGGTGATTTTGTCAATTTTTAACTGTTTTAAATGTAATTCCAGTGCTTTTGGAATAGCACCCAGTGTGCCAATTACCACTGGAATTACCACTGCCGGTTTGTGCCATAGTCGTTGAATTTCGATTTTTAAGTCCTGGTATCTTGCGATTTTTTCATGTTCCTTCTCGGCGACCCTGCTATCACCTGGTATTGCGATGTCTATGATTGTGACCTTATTTTTCTCAACCAGTGTGATGTCTGGTGTATTATGCGCCAGTATTTTGTCGGTTTGTATACGGAAATCCCACAAGATCTTGACCATCTGATTTTCTGTGACTTTTTCAGGCTGATGTTCCCACCAGTTTGTTGCTGTTTTAATATTATAATTTTTGCACAAATTCCAATGGATCATTTGTGCTACTGAATTGTGCCGCAATTTATAGTCAGTCTGCGCGATTTTTTTACAGCAGCTGAGTATGTGATCAACAGTTTCATCAGCTTCTTTGCAAAGTCTGCATTTGGCATCATCAGAGGATTTTTCGATTTTGGCCTTAATGGCATTTGTGCGGATAGCTTGTTCTTGCGCAGCCAGGATTAGTGACTCTGTTTCTTTCTTTAATGTACCTGTTGTTAACCATAACCAAGTTTGTTCACTGTCCACTTTATCTTTTATTTTTTCCAGAAATTGGCCATGCAGTGCTTTGTTCTGCCAACTCTCCATTCTTGATTTTATCACATCTTTTCTGTATTCTTGTTTCGTCTGTTGGGCCTTCAGTAGATTTTTGTTCTTTACTTCGATTAATAGATGTTCTTGACTTTCTTTTAAATAATCAGCCAGTGCATGTTTTTCTTCTTCAACTGTTTGCTTCACTTGTAATAATCCTCTGCCACCTGATTTTCGGGGCAGGTACAGTCTATCAGTATCACCACGTGGATGTAAACTGTAGTGCATTGTCATTAGTTTCCTGGTTTTTCGGTCCAAAAGATCCAAATCAGCTTGTGTCCAGTTAACTATACCAGCTGTGTATCTTATAACTGGTATTGCCCAGGTATTTATGGCCTTGATTGTATTTCCACCATTCAATTTAGATTTCAAAATTTTCCTAACTCTGTTGGTGTACTCTCGCCTGACAATAGTTTTTACTTCTCCATGCTTGATGTTATCCAACTGCAGAATGCCTAAGTATTTGTAGGCTTCATTTTCTTTGCATTTAATTAATTGGCCATTGGGCATTTCAATTCCCTCACATGCAGTGATTTTGCCCCTTTTTATGGATACAGTGGCGCATTTTTCCATGCCAAACTGCATTGAAATATCGGTGCTGAATACTCGGACTGTGTTTGTCAATGATTGGATTTCTATTTCTGATTTTCCATAGAGTTTCAAATCATCCATATATAGTAAATGTGAAATTTTTTCAGCTTCTTTGGCTGTTTGGTAGCCTAATTTCATTTTTTTAAAGATTATTGATAGTGGGATCATTGCGATGATGAAGAGAAGAGGTGAAAGTGAATCACCCTGGAAAATTCCTCGCTTGATATTAACTATTCCGTAGATCTCATTCCCTACTGCCAACTCAGTTCTCCATTGTTTCATCGCCTTTTCAGTAAAGGATGTAATATTTTTGCTAATGCCAGTTGTTTCTAAGCATTTTATGATCCAACTATGTGGCAGTGAGTCAAATGCCTTTTTGTAATCAATCCAGACCATATTCAAGTTCGTTTTTCTGTTCTTACAATTTTCTAATATCATTTTATCAATTAGAAGCTGATCTTTGGTGCCCCTGCTCCTTCTTTTGTTGCCTTTTTGCTCTACTGGCAAGATGTTGTTTGTTTCCAAATAATCCATCATGTTATCTGCAATAATGCCTGTGAGTAATTTGAAGGTTGTTGGCAAGCATGTTATTGGTCTGTAGTTTTCAGGTGTTGTTCCTTTAGTTGCATCTTTCTGAATCAAGTATGTTTTTCCAGTTGTCAACCATTCATCAATTTGGCCCTTTTGTAAAATTTCATTCAGTTGCCTGGCCAATATTGCATGTAAACTGGTCAGATATTTGAGCCAGAAACCATGTAATTGGTCCTTTCCAGGTGATGTCCAATTCTTTACCTTTTTAACTCGATTTTTGACCATCTCAGTTGTTATTTCTAATACTTGCATTTGCTTGTTGCCAATGCTTTTCTCAAAGTCATGTATCCACTTTGCTTCCTTGTTGTAGTCCTTTGCATTTTCCCACAATTCTTTCCAGAATTCAACTGTGGCCTGTTTTTCTGGTTTTTCACTTTTGGTGTCACCATTTACATTAAGACATTGATAAAAACGCCGTTGGTCTGATCGAAATTGCTGATTTTGTTTATATTGGATGATTCGTGCCTGATATCTTTCAATTTTTCTAACTGTTGCTGTTATCTGCTGTTTTACAATCTCTACAGCTTCATTGATGTTTCTTGTATCCAATCTATATCGTCTGATTAGCCGATCTATGATTTTGTTGTTTTAAGCCGTTGCTCATGCATGTTCTTTAAGTTACTAGCATCTGCCCTTAATTTTTTGATTTTTTGTTCTAAACGGATTTTCCACTTTGGCTTTGATGCTTTTTCTGTTGTGTGACTAGGTACTTTAATTTTAATGCCTAGTTCATTAGTGACTATTACAGCTGCGCTGTACATTAACTGGTTTGTTTCCAAGATGGATCCCGGTTCAATTGTTGAAAACACTGCATTAACCATTTTCATGATAGGGGCCAAAATTTTCTTAGGCACAGTTTTTAGTGATGGTAAACGTTGCCTTTCCTCATTAAGCAGAAAATGCTCCATGATCTTATCCTTCAATTCTTTTTGTTTTTGAGTTAGTTCATCAGTTGGTTCAGTGATAACTGGTTCTAGTGGTGGTGATGTTATTTCCTCCCCGAGAGCTTCTTCTGGGAGTTCTACTATAATGTCTTTAGTTGTGTCTTGAGTATCAGTTATTTCCGCTTGTGATATTGTTTTTTGGGTTTTGCAATTTGCCTGAATTTCCTCATGTTCAACTTCACTAAACACTTTATTCCGTATAATAAATCGCCTTTGATCTGCTAGTCGTTGTTCACTAACATTTGAATCTGGATATTGTTGTTTCCATAATTCATACATTCGCTTTAAATAGCCTCTTTTTTCTGGCTCTGAGTTGTAGTAACAGGCCATTATGGCACGGTTTTCATCTGCACTATATTTTTGTCGTTTATTATTATTATTATTATTATTATTATTATTATTATTATTATTATTATTATTATTATTATTGTACAATTGTATCACAGCGGCCAGTTGTTTCTCCGGATTTGGCATTGGTTACTAGTCGGGCCCCACCCAGGGGCCTAGGACGTCGTAACGTATTTTCGTAATATGCGTGCAGATCCAAGCAGTGCGGCTTTTTGCATTTGACTGATGGTGATTTTGTCAATTTTTAACTGTTTTAAATGTAATTCCAGTGCTTTTGGAATAGCACCCAGTGTGCCAATTACCACTGGAATTACCACTGCTGGTTTGTGCCATAGTCGTTGAATTTCGATTTTTAAGTCCTGGTATTTTGCAATTTTTTCATGTTCCTTCTCGGCGACTCTGCTATCACCTGGTATATATTATTATTATTATTATTATTATTATTATTATTATTATTATTATTATTATTTAGGTTGTCTGCTCTAAAATTTAGAATGTCTACTACTTCTGCTGATTTCTTAGTTCATCATTTCTAAAGTTTTGAAAAATATCTCTGGAAGGTATGATTCAGCTGAAATTCAGTACGGTTCTCTGTCAAAGAGACTCGGTTTATTAAAGATGTGTGCAACTCTCTCAATGAAATTAATGGGGCTTAAAATTGCTTTGGGTGAATTGTACTTTGTGGATTTAATAATTGTTGTGAGCTGCCTTGAGGCTGGGACTGGTACATGAGAAAAGAAAACAGTCAAGGGAATGCAAACAAAAGTTAATAGGAAAAGGGGGAGATTTTGTTGAATTTCCATTTAGGAAGAACTGAATCAAAACTCATAGATATCATCAAAAATAAGACAAGAGGAGTTTAAGAGCCATAGCTTGCTTTCTGAATCAACCAATTGGGAAGTACTCTTACTTTTCATTTCTTCTTGTTACAACATGTTAAAGAATACCCCAAAAGTGTTGAAGGATTATTTATTTTATGAGTTTCATAGCGCATGAAACCTTGGTCTAGAGTAAAAAAATATTCTGTATTACTTTTATCTAAAAAATTATTTAAAAAACTAATTGTTTGAGGGTTACAGCCAAAGTGTCTTTAATTCTTCTAACAGCTATGAGGAATTCTCAAACAAACAAGGTGAGCTGTCAAAAATGGGATTGCTTCCAATTTTACTGCACTTTAATGTTTCAATGAAAACATAAGTACCTGTCTGAATGAGTGGATTTTCTTTAGTCACTGAAGACTGAGAGTTATTTTCTGATCATTTCAAGGTAATTGGCCATCAGTTTAAACTTTCATGGGAACTTTATCGACCAATTCAGGTTGTTTAAAAAAGGTGATATTTTTGATGATATTGTTTAACTCTTTTACCAAAGTACACCCGCAACGTTCATTTCTCTATGCTAATTTTTGATATAAATGTGAGTATGATTTCACATGATTTCCAACACTGATTTCATGTGATGCTTTTAACTAACCAATTGCCTCTAGCTAAGTCAATGTCAGGCAGGAGAAACTGAGAAAAAAGAACTAAAAACTATATTCAAACTGCAGCTGTAACTCAATGTTACAATATGCTGTATGTTTTCCATGTAGTAGTCCCCGCTCATAAATTAAATTCCAAAAATCTATAGTACACTGAGTGGTGTATAGTACATTGAGTGGTGGCTCAGTGGCTAAGACGCTGAGCTTGTTGATCAGAAAGCTCGCCAATTTTGTGGTTCGAATCCCAAGCGCTGGGTAACGGAGTGAGCTCCCATTACTTGTCCCAGCTTCTGCCAACCCAGCAGTTCAAAAGCATGTAAAAATGCAAGTAGAAAAATAGGAACCATCTTTGCAGGGAAGGTAACCAGCGTTCTGTGCACCTTTGGCATTTAGTCCTGCATTCCAATAGGGAAACGGAAGCTGAGTTCAATTTCAGGACATCTTTATTTCTGTTTATTATTGATTAAATGTTATACAATTAGCCAATTTGTTTTCTTATTCCCTGAGCATTCTGCATTCAGGATTGAGTAAACTGTAAATTGTGTGCAACGCCCTTCCAAGGCTAGGCTTCTGGGAGTTAGCAGGGGTTCAGAGGTACCTCTAGCTAAGATTCTGTGCAGGTAAGTGAGGAGGGGAGGGTGAACAATGGGCCTACCGGAAGTTCAAGAAGGCTGGAAACGGGCACTGTTTTTGCCCTCCCAGAGACTTAAGGAAAGCCTCTGGAGCCTGAGGAGGGCAAAATCGTGGTGCAGGAGTCCCACTAGGCCAGACCCACCAAGCAACTGGGTAGAGAACCCCTTGCTAAAATTGTTGAAGCACTTCTGCCTCCTGCTAATCTAACTTCAGTGAGTAGTGTCCATTGGTCAAATGATAGTGGAATGAATGTCTGCTACATTTTATTAAGAGAAGCCTCATATGTGCATAAAAACACTGGGGAAAAACTTTCTGAGTGTGAGAATAAACCCATATACCATTAAAAGCAAATCAAAACAACACTGAAACAGTCCTCCTTGCCTCTTTCCAGCAATGTTACTATCCAGCTCAGTCTGATCCTTTCCCACAAAAACACCCACAAACCAATAAACAAGTTCATTTCCTGGTGCCAAGCATTTGACTTAATGGTAGCTGTTGAATTATGACCCTTTACATCTGCACAGACTCTACTCTTAGATAACTGAAACATAATGGAGAAATAAAAATGCAGAGTTCACTTTGGCATCTATCACAGTCATAACTCACCATCTGCTTGATAATTCAGTGAGACAGGTATCTAATTGCTGTCTTTCTTAAGAAATTTGCTTATCAATTTCTACTTAGAGATAAGGATGTGAACTTCATTAACAGTACAATTTTTTTTTTAGTATTTTTAGTATTTTATTAGGATTTATAGGCCGCCCTTTTCCCTGAGGGGACTCAGGGCGGCTTACAATCATTAGGGAGGGGTGCAATTCAAAATAAACAATATGTGAGCAAAATAAAATAATAAAAACACAACTTGCATTCAACATTCAACACTCAGGTGGGGCAAATTAGAGGCTTATCCCCAGGCCTGTTGGGATAGCCAGGTCTTGAGGGCTGTGCGGAAGGCCTGGACGGTGGTGAGGGTGCGTATCTCGACGGGGAGATCGTTCCACAGGGTCGGAGCTGCAACAGAAAAGGCTCTTGATGCCCATAGTATTGGTATAATACTGTCATCTGTTTCTGGAAGCAAGATTTTATTTTTAAAAAGGATTCCTTTCTGCTGAGTTCTACACTGCTTGCAGAAAAATGTGGGAAAAGTTAAAAGTAGAAGCAAAGCAGACTTTGAAGCTCTTTAAAAAGTTATGTAAAAATTGTGAACACTCACCGTGTGTTAGTTATTTACAATACATACATATTTACATGCATTGCCAAACATGCCAGCAAGAGAACAGAGATTGCTGTTTTATGCAACTGTATATTAGATGTCATGTAGCTATGAATTTGTGTATCCTGTTACATGATTTCATGAAGTGCATATGCAAATTCATAATCTGAAATGCTGGCAGTCAACAGTCTGGGATAGTGGCTGGCTGTTTATGCATTGATATGAATCACTGAACATCCTAAACTTTTACTGTTCTATGCAAAATTATTTTGTATCGGAGATTATTATTGAGATCTGGCATCTCAGATTATTATTGTTGTCCATTTATATCCCACCATTTTTTTTCAGACAGCTGAAGCTGTCCACTGATCCTTTTTTACATTAGCAAAAACTATATTTAATAGGCTGAACTATTAAAACGTTACAGACAAAAGCCATGCAGTGAGCTTCAGAGAAGATCGGGAATGGTGGGCTTTTCAAAGATATGGCTGTCATCAAAATGTGATTTATCTGTTTTAGGAAAAGCAATATTCTGTAGTAATCAAAAGATGCAGCAATATTTGCCACTACTGCAGAGATTCTGTGACATTTTGCAGTAATATCTTGCATTTTTCGTATTATAACATTGGTAGACTCTTGATAAGCATAAAATATGATAGATTTTTCATTTTTCTCTCTTTTTTGTTTTTAATTTGTACTTTTAGTTTTTTTCCCCCTTTTTATCCTTAAAATTAATGATTATTTAAATTAAAAATACTGTATATAAAAATTATACTTAAGAAAGGAATGGTAGATTTGGCACTACATTCATTGGCACAAAGTTCGTTGGTTTCCTTGTACTATAGTAAAAGACCATATTTTCCCGAAAATAAGACAGGGTCTTATTTTTTTTTACCCCTGAAATAAGCACTTGGCCTTATTTGTGGTAGGTCTTATTATTTTTGAGGTGCAGGAGGCAGCGAGCATGGTCACCTCATGGCTGCTGCTGTGTTGCAATATTTTGGGAGGACTTATTTTCAGGGAATGGCTTATTTTAGCGCATGCGCTCAAAAGCCCAATTGGGCTTATTTTCTGGGGAAGTCTTATTTTTGGGGAAACAGAGTAGCAAGGGATAAACTATAAATATTGTGAACTTGTGCACAATGTCATAGCATGTCATGGGGCTATGAGTAAGATTGGAGTAGAGCTGCATTTGAAAGTTAGCCTGCTGCTCTCAACTGCTTCCAATATAGTTGAATTATCAAGAGAAGTGGTGGACAATTTGCAAGGTGGCAATAGAGGAACCTAGAATATATCAAGTGCCTCACATCAGTTATTAAATTTACAGTATCTCTTGAGTGGGCTGTACTAAGAAACATGGTTCTTGGGGTTTCTAAGTAGCAACAGTTCTAAGAAGAGCTGCTACTGAAATTGGACGAAATAAAAAGATAATGTGGCTAGAATAACTATCAAAGCCGGTTGCAATGGCACATCACAAGTCTTTTTAATGAAAGCTTAGCAACTATAGTAGTAGAATTAGTTGAATCCAATCTGATGATATGAAAGGAATTGCCTGTCCCAAACAAACATGATTTTTGTTGGAAGAAAGTAAATACATGCCTGCATGTATATAATGACAGAAGAGACATGAGTCTTATTCGGACCAAGGAGGGAGGGAAACAAGCACTGCTGAGCTGCTTTTTAATCCATTCAGAACCTAAGGGCACCAGGTCTTAGTTAACGGAATCCCATCTAATATTGCAGAAGGTAAAGCACTGAAAGCAAAAGAGTACAATATGCTTGCCAAACAAGACTGAATAAATCATTTGCAATTATAAAGGGCTTTCCAGTTGGAAACTACCACTGGTAATTGGCTAGAGATCACATGTCTGTTGGCTGTGTTATTTTGAAAACTCATTCATTTAGCTGTAAATGTCTCTAAAAGGGGTGGTAGAGAAAAGAAAGAGAGGCTCCGGTGGCATGTCAGTTAAATGTTTATTTATTTATGTATTTATTTAATATACACACAAATCATATTTATATGGCCTTACAAAAAGGGACTCTGTTCTGACCCAGCTCCCCAAACACGACAAACCCTCTGATGTGAACTCAAAGGATTCCTTTATTAGGAATGCTGGCAGTCCCAGCAAAAGGTTTCTCTCACAGACTAACAAATCCATCCGGGCGCAAGATGAATAGTTGTCTTCCCCACCTATTCATCTCTGCGCCCTGCCTTTTAGCCTCAGAGTTAGGGTGGGGCCTCTTTAGCAGTGGGGGCTCTTCCTTCCCCAGAATCGGCCCATGGTTTTCCACTGCTCTCCCCTTCTCTGCCTTCTGTGCAGCCATGTGTCAGGCACTGGACCCAGCTGTTCCTCTTCTTCATCAACCACCCCCAGACCTGAAAGTTGTTGACTTTCCATCTGAGGGCTGATGGATGGCCCAGGCTCCACCTCTCTGTCTCTGTCTCTGTCTCTATCTCTTTCTCTTTCTCTCTTTCTCTCTCTCTGCCAGCTCCATTCCCTCTTCCCCCTTGGAGCTCCAAGGTTGGCCTGATGCTGGGACCCTGACTCCCACGCCTCCTCCTCTGATTTGGCTGCTGGAGGGGCTGGTGGCTGACAGGCCAAAATAGACTCTGGGTTTAAATATTGTATTGTAGGTTCTGGCTGCCACTACAGCTGGTTTGTTCAGGGATGCGTGTGTTTGATGCATGCTGCATCAGAGGTGGGTTCCTACCAGTTCGCACCAGTTCGGTAGAACTGGTTCATCAAATCTACCAAACCGGTTAGAAGAGTTCCACCAGTGGACCTGGAAAGCAGGCCACACCTACAGAAGAGGTTCCAAAATTTTTTGAAACCCACCACTGACACACACAGACACACAGACTCACACAGAGAGAGAAAGAGAAAGAAAGGAAGAAAGAAATAAAGAAATAAAGAGAAAAAGAGAAAAAGTGAGAGAGATGAAAGAAAAAAAGGAAAAAGGGACAGAGAGACAAAAGGAAGGGGAGAGAAAGAGAGAGAGAGAGAGAGAGAGAGAGAGAGAGAGAGAGAGAGAACACATGGCTGGCAAGCCACTCCCACCAGGTCACATGGCCAGCAAGCCACGCCCACAAAGGAGGCCACACCCACAGAATAGGCTCAAAAAATTTTTGAAACCCACCACTGTGCTGCATGCACATGTGCAGTGCAACAAAAATGCTGTGCGCATTTACAGAAGGCAGAAGAAACAAGATGGCTGTTTTTGGTGCCACTGAGAGAAACAGTTCAGGGGGTGTGGCAGGCCTGAGTCGCTGCTGCTTCCAGCATCCTAGGCTGCCAACTACTGGTTTGGCCAAACTGGTTCGAACCAGTAGAAACCCACCTCTGGTTTAAATGTTTAACTTTCCTTCTTGATGAAAAAGCATGAGAGAGAATGTATAGCCCCAATGAACTATTAGCAAACCAAAATACAAATGAAAGCATGGGAATTAAAAGAGTGTGCATAGAAACTTGTACTGAACAGTGTCTACAGACTTTAGCCTACTTTAGTGTACTTCACTGTAGGCTCATACCTGAGGACCATACAACTGGTAGGGATATCTTTACTTTTCTTAGAATGGGGAAAAAGCCCAGGATTGCTGCAGCAGTGGTGAAACATTTGGCAGGGATGAATCTGATTTCAAAAATTACATCCAGGAATTTAAAAACTCAAATTATTTCAATTTTATTACTCCCACTTATCAATTATTCCAAATATCATCCAGAGATATTTCCGGTGACTTGATCTTCCAAAGAAGATTTATATTTTGGTATTTGGAGACATTGATTGCAAGTCCTTCTGCTTCACTACAGCCTGCAGACTTCACATAAGACCTACTTTAGATTTTCCTCCTTTTCAGTTGGTTAATTCATTTGAGAATCTCTGAATGGAGAACCAGAAGCGGAGAAGCTGATCTAATGTGACATGTCATATAATGACTGGCGGATAAATGAGGAGGAGTCCTATAATGTATGATAAAACTCTTTCCATATAGCAGCTGGCATCCTAGCCTTCAAATATTGTTTCCCTTTGTACAATGAGCAGACAAATTAGCTTCCCAAATAGGGAGGTATTCTTATCTTTTGCAGACTGAAAAAGGCAACCAATTTGCTTGGAAAATGGCTTGTTTTTATAAAGCATTTTCTCTGATAAAGCAAGTCACCGATTTCCTATACCAAGTCAATTGTTGCAGCTGTACATTTTAAAGCCTGTCAGTTATTTTGCCGTAACAGGCACACAATCCTGGTCAAATCAGGATGCCAAAGACTGAGATACTTTTTTTTACCCTATTGAAAAGGTGTTACTAGTGGCTGGATGGCTCTGACAATTAGGCCTTGTGTGGGGTTTAAAGTTGCTAGCAGGTGTTCCCAAGGGCAGCAGAACTCATCTGAGGATAATGAAAGTGGCATTGACTGTGCACACTTCACCCTCCATTGACCTCTGAGGCTGATTCTATTCTATACCTATCCACATTGCTCCTAACATGGACTTGACTGAGTGGGCAGAAGCTAGAGGCCAGAAAGAGTAATCAAATGGTCCCTGTCTGGTCAAAACTCATCTTTAAATGCAACTGTCATATTAAATAATCTGTGTGAAGTCAATACAAAAGAAATATTACTTGATTGTTAGCCACACCCTACTCCAGCATGTGAAGTTATCACTGAATTCACCTTTGGTCAGGCCATTAATAGGAGAGATGGAAACTTCTGTGTTATGTGGTCCTATTGCTATCTGGATCCTTGGAATGCCATAGAAGAATATTCTATAGTAGGAGATAATTGCTAAAGTGGGAAAAAGACTCCATCTGTGGACCACTTCTGGCATTAGAATCATCAGCCCTAATTATGTGTCTGTTTGGATGTTCCTAGATAAGTGTACATGGATATTTTTTCCAGTTTAAATATTTTTTGAGTATCAACGCAAATTGAATATATTGGCCTGCATGGACAAAGATAAATGTTAACCATTAAAAATCCTTGACCAGACAAAATTATTATGGATTCTAAAACTGACTCCTTGCGCCATTCAAGCTGGTTACTTGTGGTTCCTAATACTTGTTGGACATCAGTGTGCAAAGGCCCTGCCAGGCGCAAACAACTAGGTACATATGTAATGGTTCAAAGTTACTGATTTATTGCTCAAGCCTGTGCACAGGAATCTTCTCAGCCCCTCAAGCACGACCTCTGGGAATTTCCTTTGTGGCTTTGATGGAAAGTGCAACGGACCGCAGAGCCAAAGAATGGCTTGAGAGGCCCATCCTTTAGATGGCCCTTAAAGATCTGGTTCTTTTCTCAGATGCTACATTATGTGGTTCTAAGGAGATTTTATTGACGTGTTTGTGCAGTTTCTCAACCTTCATGACTTGTAGATGTATGGACTTCAACTCCCAGAATTCCCAAACCAGCATGCTGGCAAGGAATTATGGAAGTTGAAGTCCATACATCAAGTCACCAAGGTTCAGAAACTCTGTATTAGAACCTAGATTATCGCCTACTTTGTTTTTATTGTATGAGATGTGTTTTTAAGTTGCATATCTCCCAGAGGTATTATGAGTTGGGAGGACTTATATATTTGATTTATCAATGAATATAAATGGTGCAGAGAAAACAAAATTGTTTCATTGTGTAGTGATGCGATTTAGATTTGGAGCATATTTTGAAAGTTATAAGCATCCATCTGCAGATATTTTATCATTTGAAATGAGCAGCATTAGCACAAGAAAACAATGGTTGCACTCAAAAGCTATGCATAAGTGTATCTGGTATTTCTTTTAGAATTCTACAAAATATTTCACATATGTGTGCTGGGGTGGAGGAGAAAGAATTGGCTTTCTTCTACTTTTAAGAACTGTTAGCATTGTACCGCAATTGATTTTTATGTTAAAGGAATTTATTTCAGCCATATATAGGTGAATAGAATTTCTCATTAGACCTTTAAGTCAACAATATATTTCTTTGCTTACAACCCATCCTTTTTTTGACAAGCTAAACCATGATGTGCTCTTTTTAAAAAGCAAAAACCCTATGATCAAAGAAATTCAAATAACAAGTATTAATGAATAAATCAAGTACAGTTCTCTCTAGTGTCTACTTTGGTGGTGTCCCATGCATTCCAAAAGGCAGGGTAGGAGGAAGAAAAAAATAGAGAAATTTAGCATAGTATAATTGGAAACAAAGAAATCATTCAGACAATTTGAAGGGTGGGTAAAATACATTCCAGAAGAAAGGTTAAGACCCCAGTTGGGTAATGAATGCCTCCACAATAAACACCCAACCCACGTGATCCAACTGGAGTTGGGTGTTTGGAAGAACGGACAGAAAAATAAATGGTATAAGTCTTTCCAATCCTATTTGTCATCACAGGTAAGCTTCTCCTTAGTTTTACCCAGTCAACATTTCACAATAGTCTGTGACCTAATTCACTGAGGAATGTGAACTCATACCAGCCTTTTTATTCATTGCAGAGAGCAGAAACAGAGGCAGAAAATGAAACAGACGTCATGCGTTGGTACACTTTTTTTCATCAATTTTATGCTGATCTGGATTCATTTTTTCATAGGCAAAATCAAATCAATTTCTACCTAGAGGTGACAGCCAATCAATTTTGAGAGGCTTGGATTTCAAGTTGAATTATGGCACTTGAGGAAACTGAAACTTTGGTTGAAATGCCTAGATAACCAAATGAAATGTCATCAATTTGTCCTTTTAAGGGGAGAAAATAAAACCTCACCACACTCCAGGCTACACAGCTTGTCACCATTAAGGCCCAAATGCAGAATCCACCATGCCTGAAAGGTGCTTCAAAGAATGATCTTTGAAGTGTTGAAGTATTTATATAGTGTTGCATTTTGTGCTGACAAATAAATAAAGGCAGACTAGTATAGATCTATTTCAAGCTGTTTAGCTCTCATCAGCTAGCCATACCCTTCTGGGATTCGAACCTGGGCTGTTTTTACATGTTAGGCAGTTGTATTAGCCTCTAAGCCACAAGGTCTCTTCAAGGGAAGAGACCTTGTGGCTCAGAGGCTAACAAGATCTATACTAGTCTCCCTTTATTTATTTATCAGCACAAAATGCAACACAAAAATGATTTTCTGCCTGGAAGGCTCCTAGGGTGGAGCTAAAAGGCAAAAGGGAAGCAGTATGCTCCCTCCAATATTTGGGCATGCCAGGTGCTTTGACATAAACACTTCATACATACACCTACCCACACACACACACACACATACACACACCCCACAAACATATACACACATATACACATACACATACACATACATATACTGTACATGTACATATACATATACATATATATTATTTTAAGGCAAAATGCCTTTAATACAGAGGTGGGATTCTATCGGTTTGGACCAGTTTGAGCAAACCGGTAGGTCCGAAGATCAGCTGGGAGTGAATCAGATCAAGTGGGCCCACCCGCCTGCCCCCATGGTTTACTGACATTCATCTTCTCAGCTGAGTCACGCAGCAGAGCAGATTGCCGCACCTCAGCTGTTTTCCTCCCCAGCAGTAATGCGGAAGGTAAGTTTTCTCAAAACCTGATGCACATGCAGTGTGTGTCAGTGAAGCGCATACCCAGCGAACTGGTTCTGAAACCAATAGGACCCCAGCCCTGCTTTAATATATTATTTCCAGGCAAAGTACTGGAATAATGTCTGAAGTCCAATGCATATAGGAGATACCAATTGAAGAAGTTTGTTATGATGTATTTCAATTACAAAATTAGATGGCGGTTGCATTTTGCATGTAATCATCAAAGAGCCTTCTCTGATAGAATAGGAAGCGTTCCCTTGTGATGCTTTAACCTTGTAATCAACACAAAGCCAGGAAGGAAACAGATCACTTGAAAGATGGGAAATTTTATCTAAGAAAATGTCATCAAAATATTTTTCTTCTCAAGAATAACCCCCTAAAATGTTTACTTTTCCATGAAATTAAAATGTTTTTCAAAAATAAAATAATTTTCCATTATTTTCCATTCCATTCAGTACTGCAGGTCCCTTTGTCTTCAACTTGAAGATCCCAAGGATTATTCTCTGGGCATTCTGCATTTGAAGTCAATTGTTCTACTACGATACTCGGGGTCTTCTTTCAAGTTGTTAAAGGTGTGCATGGAAGACTTAATGGAGAAGGCAGACCTGAAACTGCTGGTTTCTTTCCATGGTGATCACAACATTTTCTTTCTGGAGGCTTTGCATGACATCACCAATGTCAACCCGCTCTTACATAGTAAATGCCAGTAGAGATAGGCTAAAGAAAGCCACCAGATTGCTTCTGTCTCTGAAGTAGGGAAAGGAACATGCTGCTTTGGAAAAGAGTTTTGAAAGGGGCTTTCCATGCTACTCCAGACTCTCTCCCAAATAGGGTGAATGGGAGCATCTGGAAGTACCATATCTCCTGCATAAGTCCACCAAATGTGGAGCTGTCAAGTCAACTCAAGCCAACTCAGCTCGGTAGCTTCAAAGGTAGGATCTAAACCGTGTTTGATTTTTATGTTGATGCATAAGCTTCAGCATCTACCAGCCTTTTAATATGCCATGCCAGGCGTCCCTCCCATATTGTGAAAGAGTTTGGCATTTGTCTTCCCAGTGAGTGAAAGGACTGTGGCAGCTACCAGTCTGCTGCATACACTGCATACACCCTTGCAAGACCTTTTTTCCATTCACAGGGGAGACAAATGTTGATTCTTTCACAATATGAAAAGGAGCCCTAGTATGGAATATTAAAAGGCTACTGGTGTATGTCAGGTATCTTTTCATTAAAATATGCAAAAATGCTCACCAAAGTACATATATTGTTTTTCTTCCATACTAGCATTTCGGTAAATTCCCATTAAGCTCTAATTTCATTGTAAACAGTACTGTATATTATTTTCCCTAATACACATTTCACCATGGAAACAATGTAAAGCAATGCAAGAGGTTATGTTCGTGTTAATTTTTGCTTGCTCACCCAGCTCTCTCTAAATTCGTTTATTTTAAAACTATAGCCTTGTTTATCTTTAGTGATGATAGCAGTGTGGGAAGTGTCGGTATTTTGTTATATTTTGTTTTCTGTGACTGGAAAGGAACAAAATATGGGTGATTTGATTTTTTTTTTTGCAACATATGTTCCTAACTCTGTTTTTCCACCTTTAAGACCAAAGGCTGAGCTACAGTTTCCATCATCCCCAACTGCCATAGTCAATAGTGCAGAGGGTTAATACAAGCATCTTTTTCTTTTGTGTTTTCCAATTCCTGGCTCCCAACCCCCTCCAACTCAGATACCATCAATTCATGTTCTTTGTTTGAGACAAGAATCCTACAAAGTGTTTTAGTATGGACTTGTTTAACAAAGTTAAATAAAAAATGACACATCTCAAAATTTTCCACACTTTATCTCTTCATTAAGTCTTTGCCTTGATAGCACAGATTATTAAAAACTGCCAAATTCCGCTGTAGATGAAGAGATTCTAACAAATGGAAATCCAGACCTGGGACAGGCTATTCAATGAATCATAGTCTACTAATTTTGCAGAACAAACATCTCAGGATGCTTATTTATTCTAAACTGGTCTTTTTATTTTACAAAGTAAAGATTCGCCAGCAATCACATAGGGTTTGATAAGCTATCCAGTATTGAAACTCTCCCACATGGGCAGAAATGCTTTGAAATTTTAATTACAGGTGTCTGGCTAGATTGCAGCAGATTGGAGGGTTTTGAAAAGCTAAGCTGTGGTTAATATATGGATGAGACACTTACCATACTGCTGTTAAAAAAAAAAAAAAAAACATGTTTGTCCCTGAAGCTGCCTGAATTTTTATACCCCAAAATAAGACTAATGTTTTATTAATGTGCTACCTACTAGGGCACATTTCACAAAATTGAAACCGGTTTAGTTTCCCTTTATATTGTATGCAAAATCTATTTATTCTATTTTTGCAATATAATTATGTAATTTTTATTAAAATACTTGCATATATAACAACGAAGAAGCTGTGAGACTATGAGTTCTAATCCCACATTAAAAACAGAACCAGTTGGGTGACCTTGGGCCAATCATCTATCTTCTCAGTCCTAGGAAAGACACAAGGGCAAACTACTCCCCAAAAACTTCAAGAAAATTTCCAAGAAAATAGCAGGAACTAAGCAGTTGTCAGGAATCAACACACACACACACACACACACACACACACACACACACACACAGACACACACACACACACACACACACACAGAGAGATTTCTGTATCCTTCCTAATAAAGACATTTACTGTTTTTTTTTGTTCTGAGTATTCTATACTTGCATTTTGAAATGCCCAAAGATTAAATGATTATTACATCTTGATTTGTATATTTCTTTAGCATCACTTGATATGTTTGTATTAAATTGATTGATCCTCTTTCATTATTACTTCTCGTGTTTAGAGGCCCCTTGTGGAGTCAAGGGGCGTCTAAATAATAATAATAATAATAATAATAATGAAATAATAAATAAAATAAAATTCTAAATCCAATAAATTTCCCCACCATCCTTGTTTCTAACTTTCTTTGTTGGCAGATCAAGCATTCAAAAAGCAATAACTTAGCTCATTTCCAAATCAGAACATAATACTGAAATAATGGCATTTTGGGGGAAAATATCTGGTTTCCTATCCTTTGCTAAATATTAGCATTTTGATTTTGCAGAACTGAAGCACACAATAACAGATAATATAAGGAAAACAGATGGAAGGATGTGTTTGATTATATCTCAGGCTACAAGGAATGTATTTCTTGCTTGGATGAATGTTTCTGAATGATCTCTTGGCTTGAAGGCCACACCAAGTATTGCATGAAACTTCAAGGCCACACTCCACAAATGACTGGAGATGGAACCCATCCTGTGTGAAACTTTTACTAATGTTAAAGGATGAAATGAATAGATGACGCATTTGCTATGCTTAAGGCACCTTTTTTTTTTCTTTTAACTCCCACCAATGACATAAAAGACCATCTATTCTGGATGAAGCATTTCTAGAATTACAGAAAAGATGAGTACGAGCTTAATCAGAGTTGCATTTTTGGCACTCTTAACTTATGAACTACCATAGGATTTGTTATTGCATGGGATAAAGTAACTTAGGTTAGCATTGTCCAAACCTTTAACTGCCCAAGGCAAAGGATTAAAAAGCTTTACTTTGTTCAATTTACAAGTGCTAAGAGGAGTCTTGTTAGATTTCTCCTCCCCCCAAAAAATCTGGCAAGAAGAGTAGAGTAGGTTATCTTCTATGGCAGGTTAAGGTCTCCAATTCTTCCCAACTATCCACCAATTACTTCCCGCTTTAAGAACCCCAGTCTGCCTCATGGTTTGATTGGCCTTGGCTATCCAAAAGTGGTATGAATTGCAATTCACACAAACAGAGTTCCTTCAGAGTGTAACTGTCAGGCTCCCAAAACCATGAAAGACATGTTGAGATTCTTCTGAACAGATTTCTGTATTGTTCCTCACCTGTAAACAGAAATATTTCCAAACAAAAGCAGACTACCTTTGCCATATATATATATATTTAAGATGGGTTAAGACATCTGCCTAAGATGTAATACAGCACAGGTTCGAATCCCAGTAAGGGTATGGCTAGCTGATGAGAGCTAAATAGCTTGAAATAGATCTATACTAGTCTCCCTTTATTTATTTATCAGCACAAATAAAAAACACAAATATAACAAAGGCAACAGTAAAAATATTGGGTTTCTGTCGTGATGGACTCTTGTGACGAGCCGATTGACAGAGAATGGAAGCAGTTAGCTTCTTCCCATAATTGGGGCATACCAGGGGTTGTGACTTTAAATATATACCTTTCTCCCTGGCTCAGTTGATAACGGATCAGAGCCTGTGGCTTAATGGCTAAGACGTCTGCCTAATATGTAATATAGCCCAGGTTCAAATCCCAGTAGGGGTATGGCTAGCTGATGAGAGCTAAATAGCTTGAAATAGATCTATACTAGTCTCCCTTTATTTATTTATCAGCATAAATAAAAAACATATACATACATACATACATACATACATACATACACATATATATACACACACAAATATATATGTATGTGTGTGTATGTGTGTGTGTGTGTGTATGTGTGTATATATATATATATATATATATATATGTATGTATGTATGTATGTATGTATGTATGTACGTACGTACGTACGCACGCACGCACGCACACACACATACACACACACACACACACACTTTGGGAACTATTAGAGATGAGCCATCTTCACCCTCTTTCTCCCACACAAACTCTAAACTGCGATGTCTCTTGTTCTTCTGGAATGCATCCCTCTCTTCTGAGAATCTGGACAGAATTCCAGCTCAGTAACCTGACTATCTCATTCAACTTCACTTATTTCTGTGCTCAATCCAGGGGTGGGTTTCAACTGGTTCGCGGCGGTCCCTGCGAACCGGTTGGTCGGTGAACCCGGAAGTAAGTAACTTCCGGGAATGGCGACTGGCCCACCCGCCCGTCCACGCTCCTTACCCGGTTTTGACGAGTTCTGCGCTTCCACGCATGCGCAGGACGCATACAGCGCCTGCGCGATCCTCCAGGAGCAGCTGGAGCATCGCACAGACGCTAGTACGCATGCATGCGCCGCACACGTGCACGAGGACGCCACTGGCCCTGTTCCAACTGAACCGGTTGGAACCAATGTTCCCTCTAATTTTTTTTCAGTGTGAGCGGAAAAGTATAGTGTTTGAGCGGCACATTTTCATGCCTGAGCACCTGAATTTTTTTCACAGATGTCACCTAAGACAACAACGAAATCAGTGTTATTTGAAACTCAAAGTTATGTTTATTCAAGGTGCCCGCTTAATTAAAAGTGTTATATAATATCAGTATCACTTAACAACGGTCCTGCTTAGCAACCAAAATGTTGGCTCAGAAATTCTGGCATTGAAGCACGCAAGTCTTAAAGCTGTCAAGTTACAAGACCCTTGCACCCCTAACCCTTTAGGAAAAAAAAACCCAGGGGTCTTCAAACCTGACAGCTTTAAGCCTTGCTGACTCCCAGAATTCCTCCTCCAGTCATGTTGCAGCAACGTCATCTGCGTGGATCTGCTCCATCTTCGGTTTTTTTCACAGGAGGCAGGGCTGCTGCTGAAGATGCCAACGAGCCCCCACCGCCACTAGAATATGCATTTGTTTAGCATGACATAGAATAGTCTTTCAACCAGAAGTATGGAATAAAAGAGAGACTGATAAATATTAAAAAAAATAAAACCAAAAAGCAGCTATTTATTTGAGTTCTAGATAAACATTTAGTTCAGATTTAATAGTGTTTCAGAGATGTGGCTGTCAGCTATTTGTGTATGTATGTTATTATTATGGAAGGTTAGATGAGATTTCACCAACATTATTCACCCCTGATTAATGCATTCATTCTAATAATCGAGTCTGACTCTGAATTACAAATCTATGTCTGAAGAATCTGGGTTAAGTTTTGGATTGGAAATTTGGGGAACATGAAAGTTTATGCATAATTTTTGTAATTTTTTCATTGGGTCTTAATAATGATTTTATTCATTTGGGATTTTTTTCATAGGCTTAACACAACTCTAATTTTGTCATTAGGAGCAATGTAACATTGGCCACTAATGTATTGTATACAGGTTGCCTTAGAAGGTAATACCTTTTGTATAGTAGGAACTTAAGATAGGCAGACTTCATACAGATAAACAATTGAGAAATATTGTTATTTTTAAAAAGCAGTGTTAATTGCTGCACCTTTCTCATATTAAGTATATTAGCTCAAGTTCATGTTAGGAAAAACTTTCAGTCTTAAAGGTTTGCTGAGGAGAAATCCAAAAATTCTTTTAAAGAATTTAAATTAAATTTGAGGCTACCTCTGCTTTCGCTCTCCCTCCCTCAGTTGTGCAGCAGCGGCAGCGGCAGCTCTCAGCCTATGGCGGCAGCGTCACGCAGGCTGTGGAAGGAGGAGGAGGAGAAGGGAACCAAAGAGAGGCTTTTACCGGGTCTGCGCCCCACAGCCAGGACCGTCCTTGCGCCTCAAGCCACGTTTCTTCCTGCAAAGCCCTTCGGGCAACCCGAGAGTTCCGCTTGATGCCAGAAGGGCTTTGCAGGAAGAAACGCGGCTTGAGGCGCAAGGACGGTCCTGGCTGTGGGGCGCAGACTCGGCAAAAGCCTCTCTTTGGTTCCCTCCTCCTCCTCCTCCTTCCACAGCCTGTGTGACGCTGCCGCCCAGGCTGAGAGCTGCCGCTGAAACAAGTTTGGGGAGGTCCTTTGCAGGCGGCCAGTTCTAGCTGCCTGCAAAGGACTTCCCCACGTTTGCTTTGGAAGAAACCTCTGCGCGGCAGTTAGAAACCTCTGCGCGGTGGTTTCTTGCCATGTGCGCGGCCGCGCAGCCGCGCACCTTAGAGGGAACAGTGGTTGGAACGGGGCGAGAAACTCCCCCCTGGCTCAATCACTCACACCCAGGTCACATGGATTACTGCAATGTGCTCTAAATGGGGCTACTCTTGAAGAACATTCAGAAGCTATAATTGATCCTGAACACAGCAAAGTTTTGGAGGCCCTTAGGGTGGCAGATGTAATATTACTATTATGTGAGCAGCATTGGCTGCTAATCTGCTTCCAGGTCCAATTCAAAGTGTAGGTTATTACATTTAAAGTGTTTTATGTCATGGGTCCAGGATATCTTGAAATTATATTTCCCGATTGGGATTGGCCCATCCTACTAATGCTGGAAGAAGGGGCACAAGGGATCAGCTGATGGGATACAGAAGAAAAATCTTTTCTGCCATGGTTCCTTCCCCCTGGAACATCTTTCACAGGAGGTAAGATACACCCTCTCTTTTTTAGCCTTCGGGAAAGTCCTTATGAGGGCTGGCATGGGGGCCTGAAGAAGAAACCACTGGCTGGAGATGGTTGATACATTAACAGAGGAGCTCCCACCTTCCCCCGCCAACCCTCTTTATTAGCTTCTTTAAATTTTTGTCATTTTAATACAGTTTTATCAGTGATGCGATTCAAATGTTTTTACTACCGATTCTGGGAGCATGGCTTGGTGGGCATGGCAGGAGAAGGATACTTTTAAATCTCCATTCCCACCCAACTCCAGGGGAAGGTTACTGCAAAATCCCCATTTCCTCCCGATGCAGAGGTAGGTTGCTTGGTTTGGCCCAGATCAGGAAAACTAACTAGTAGCAGCGATGGGAGGTTCCACCCACTCACCCAGATGCGTATGCGCATGTGCAGAAGCATTGTGTGCGCATGCGCACACGAACGCCAGCACGCCTGAACCAGTAGTAAAAAAAATTGGCAACCCACCCCTGTCCTGATCAGCTGGGACTTCTGCCCTTTGCCTAACATATTTCAGTTGCTTAATTCATCTAATTCTATTCTCAGACTATATTTAGCCCTCATGTCTCAGCATCATGAATGTGCTATTACATTAAAGAAAATAAAATTAATATATAATTGCTGATGATGCAAAATGGACACACAGACAAAGAGAGAGAAAGAGAGAGACAGAGAGAGAGAGAAAGAGAGAGAGAGAGGGAGAGGGACAAACATATATAGCGCCACATAAGGAATGAATGTCAATATAGATAGTCCTTGACTTACAACAGTTCATTTAGTGACCATTTGAAGTTACAATGGCACTGAAAAATGACAATTTTTCACACTTACAATTGTTGCAGCATCCCCATGATCACATCATCAAAATTCAGATGGTTGGCAACTGTTTCATATTTATGCAGTACAGTGGTGGGATTGAAACTTTTTTACTATCGATTCTGTGAGTGTGGCTTTGTGGGCATGGCTTTGTGGGCGTGGCAGGAGAAGGATACTGTAAAATCCCCATTTCCTCCTGATCAGCTGGGACTCGGGAGGCAGAGAATAGATGGTAGCGGGGCCAGTCACAGATGGCACTTAGCGGTTCTCTGAACTACTCAAAATTTCTGCTACCAGTTCTCCAGAAGTCGAAGTTGAATAACACCTCTGACTTTTATATTTATAAGCATTCTTATATGTCGTTTATCCTGATGTAAACTGCTCAGAGTTGCCTGATCTGCAGGAAACAAATTTGATAAATAAAATAAATAAATACATTTCCTGCTGGTTTCCCATCCAGTTGAGGCAACCCTCCACAATCTGGTGTAGTCTAAGTTTTTTTGGCTATTCTCATACTTTCATCCTGATTCATATTAACAGTGTGCACAAACAGGAATATCACATATAAGTTCTTTGGCTGTCACATAACGTAATACAGATGCAGTGCATCACTTTCTATGGGAAAATGGCCTATTCCCCCCCACACACACACTACAATTCATGCCCAATATTGTCCTTGTTTCTTCTCAAGAGTGCTTGTGAGTCATAAGCAGAAGATATGTGGATATGCAAAAGATTTGCCTCCATTCTAGTGTCTTACACTTTGTGTTAAGATGATAAACTATTTTTTAAAATATCCATGAATAGATTATTTTTTTCTCTCCTCTTTTTAAAAAGGCACTACTGATAAATGTTTATTTAGTATTTCATGTTTGATCTCTCCTTCCACCCCCTCCCCAAATACAATCTTTATACCAAAGCTGGAATCTATTTTCTGTGACTACATAGAAATGCAGCACACGCTCAGCGGACTAACAGATGCCATCTGTAAAAGCATTTACTTTAAATTAGTGGAATAAGTAATCAAAAGGGCTTTGTACTTAATGCAGAACTTTTGGTGACTATTAAATGCTCATTAGAGGGTGTTTTTGCTGTATGACTGTCAGAATCAGCAGGACGTTTATGATAGATTTCCTGAGTAGGTCAGGATTGAATATGATTTTACAACTTAAAAAACATAAATGAATGTAGGTTATTTTGGCATCACCAGATGTTCCAGAAACTCCCAAGCCTCAACAACACAAAACAGCTAATAGCAAATTTAAATTTTGCAACAATATTATGGTGCAGATTTCTTTGTCAGATATTTAGCTATCTTCCTCCCTGGTCACAGAGAGAAAGCACTTCAAAAATTATTTTCAAGTGATTTTCAAAAAGGCAAAAAGCCAACTATGCCTAGAATTTGGATGGGGGAGAAGTTACTTCTGATCCAGTGACATCCAAGGGATACAATCCATTTTTCAATACAATTCCTGTTACTTTCAATATTACAGACTCTACACAAGGGCACAAGTAGTTTATTTTTAAAGCTCAGGGAAGTTTTTAAAAAGAAAGAAACAATTTACAGCAACATTTAGGGCCTTAGGCTATATAACCAATTTATTCTTCTCTCACTAATGTGAATAGACTTGGTGGTTTAGAATAAAGGAGCTGTGAACTGAAATTACTGTCTGAAAAATAATATCATAAAAAAAGGTTACCTCTTGAAATTATTACTACTCCCTGTTTCTAATGGAATCTTGATGCTCTGCAATTTCTTTATGCATTTATTTTAAATAGCTATAATTGTATCAATCAGTCAGTCTACAAAGAAGCAAAGCTGAAAGATAAGAACATGGAAAAGGATTGTGTGCAGATGGAATTTAGTAATGTCTAGCTACTAACTGGCCAACAAGGCATGAGAATACGATGAACAACAACACCTTATTTAAACAAAGAGAAATTAAATCTATATGCCATTAAAATTCTCTCCCGTAATCTTTAACTACACAAAATGGTGCATCATAGGGCAACAGGTTTTTCAACCAAGGTTACCTCAAATGAATTAATCTACAGAATTTGTCCAAAATCCAGGACCTATAATTTCCTTGGAACTGAAATTTGGCAGATTTTATAAAACATTTTAGGGCATAAAAGTATCATAAATTGACATAATACAAAATGTCATAAAATATTTCCCATGGACAACTCCTGGTGTTTGACTGTGCTTTATAGCTCAACGTGGTCTACTTTCATGGCAAATTCATCTCTGAATATCTCTTTGAAGTTTTAAGAATTTTTCAAGTAGTTTAGAAGTTCTACCGTTGCTGAAGGCAGTAAGGAATAAGGTAAGGAAAAATGGATGGTTTTGACTTTAGCCTTCTGCTTAGCTAAGAAAATATATTCAATGTTAAAATGGGTCATTTGGTTGTCTAGTAATAGTTAATTTCTTTTTGGATTAAGGAGTAGTAACCTTGAATTTCCATCCCTGGTCGAAGCTGCTGGAAGCTATTTGTCTGCTTATTCAAAAATATTATTTTAATCTAAAGCAATACTTTTACATAAAAGGAAGATAGCTGGAAATAAGTAAATCAGACTGCTATAATATGTTGTTGTTGTTAGTTGCAAAGTCAGGTTTGACCCATCACGACCCCATGGACAATGTTCCTCCAGGCCTTCCTATCCTCTACTATCCTCCAGAGTCCATTGAAGCTCATGCCTACTGCTTCGATGACTACATCCAGCCATCACATTCTCTGTCATCCCCTTTTTCTTTTGCCCTCCATCTTTCCCAGCATTGCCCTCCAGTGAGTCCAGCTGTAATATAAACAATCCAGTTTGTGGCTTTATTTTCTAAAAACAAACAAACCTGTAGCACTATAGGGAAGGTTTATGATTCAACTATTCCAGGGAACCCATTTGAACACTGTGTTCAGGAAAAAGTACTGACCACAAACATTAATAATTTCCAATCTAAGCCTCAGAGAACATTATAAATTTATTATTACCCTTTAATTTGAATTTACCTATTTGATTCAGCATCCAACTTTGGTTATCACTTTGGTAGGATTCTAAGATGGGGTGTAGATCAGAGGTTCCCAACCCACATGCCATGGCCCAGTACTGGGCCACTGCCCATTTGGAACCAGGCCACAGACAAGTGGTTGGTTGCTCTTACCATCGCTACCAGTACGCTGATCGCAGTCTGTCGGTGCAGGAGCCTGACGTGCTGTGCACGCACCTGATGTGTGCTGCACATGCATGCACAATCCACCACCCCTGCAACACCCAGCTGCTTGTCGATGTGCACGGAGGCTCCGCATGCTGTGTGTGCATGCACAGTGTGCCTTTTGGCATAAATACAGCTATAGAGTGCAGGCAGGGTGGGCCAAACGAGACACCATATCGGTATACTCTCAGCTGCTCCAGGCCATTACCAGTATGGCTGTATTGGTCAGGAATGGCAGCAACCCACCACTGCTACAGACATGGGGGGGGGGAGGGCCGAGTGTGCATGTAGCTCCACTTGTGCGAGTGGTGCTTGCCTACCACTTGCACAAATGGAGCTGCTCATGCACACATGTGCACTCACACACTGCTCATGCAGGATCATCCCATCTCTCCTCACACTAGTCCACAAAGACAGAAAGTTTAGGGAACACTGGTGTAGACAATTGTCTCAATCGCTTTACCCTATCATCAAGGATTTAAGGTAGAAAGGGAATAATATGGCAATAGTACCACCTGGAAAAAGTCATGTCAGAATGAAAATGGGAATAAAATTAATGTATGGTGTAGTTTCCTTTCCATATCATTATCTCCTTTCTTTCTGAGACCTATCTATTATTACAAGGGGAACAGCCCCAAAGAAGAAAGATGGTGTCCTTCCTGTTTTCCTAAACATCAATCTTCTTCCTTTACATTTTGCCATATGCCACAAACTTCCATATCCTTCACCACAAGCCAGATGTAAGCATACTTCTGCTGGTGAAGAGAAGAGATGCTGTAGTTTTAAATTTGCCTTGTTTAAAAAAAAAAACAGTGTGAATTCTTTATAGGTGGCCAGAGTCACTGGCTTGAGATGGGTGGCTGTTGAAATTGAATAAATAAATAAAATGCAGTTGCCTAGTTCCATTGTGGTTATGGAAGCATTCCTAGTGGCATCTGGGCACATTTGATAATTGGTGTGGATGTGTCAAAATGACATTGGAACAAAAGGAAGTCTGTGAATCTTTAAATTCGTTTTTAAAGCAAAGCTTTAATTACTTTAATTCATTAAAAATAGAGCCCCTTTTAGGAAGGAGAGGAAGATGAGGAAACATGCTTTGTAATTTGCTCAACACATATCTATGGAAATGAAGTTATAACAGAAAGTCAGCACGTTGTTGTTGTTTTTTAATTAGCTGTATTGGAACTATATTAAAGCGTTTAGCAACAAGAAGCCCTCCTAGGCAAAAGTCACTTTATTTTATAGAACTTTTTGCAAAGTTTCCTCGAAGCTAAATTGGGTCAAATAATAAAGGGCAAGAGTTAGCCTTTTCAGTTCTCTTGCAGAGTATGGTGGTTATACCATTAGCATTTCAAGGGAAAATGTGGCTTTTTGAACTTCATCTACTCTTCGTGCCAAGAAAGTATCTGCAAATAGAGCAATTTCATAAGCAACACACATTTCTAAAGCTGACATCCTTTGCATAGAAGAAAGTGATGGATATTCCTACATATGACAAGGCATGCATTTCTATTTCATGCTTTGGTGTCCTGAGGGGGTAGACAAATTGCATAAATAAAGAAACAAACAAATATGTTAATAAAATAATCCCCACCACTTTTCTTAAAATTTAAGTGACCCTTTGATAATTTGTCTCTTCTTATCACCCACAAGCAAAACACAAGCAATATTAAATTGGATTTGGTCAACTATTTATATCAACTATTTCTATTTCCATTTATTTCTCTAAACATTTCTCAGAAGCATGTTTTAAACATTCTCTTGGCCTACAAAAATTACATAATCAGAGACAAAAACAATCAAGGAAATAATTTTAAAAAAAACAAGGCAATAGATCAAGAGAGATTTATAAACATGGTAAACTAACTTTTTAAAAAAGAAAATAAGGCCACGTCCATGAAAATATTAGTATGCTGGCTAATATTAATTGAAATTTCATATTCATAGTAAAAGAAGCAAATAATTAAACTGGGTCATTAGGCAGCCATTAACAACTGTAATTGCTATAGCTCAGATTCTAACCTATAAATTGAGATAAAGGACTGTGATAATTTCACCTAACTTAAGAAAATTGGAAAATATTAAAAATTATAATAAAATCATGACCTTCTATTCAAGAAAAGCCAAAACTATGTTTATTTGATTTATTTACTTTGAGAATGGCCCCACCCAAGTAAAGCAGCTTATAACCAGGACATGGAATCACCTCCAAATCCTGAGTCAATTAAAAAAAAATCCACCAAACTAGTTGCTGATGAGAAGTAGGAGAAAATCATCTCGTGCATTTGAGGGCAGCTGGCTGTTGACTTGCAAAGAAATTGAAAGACAACTGTGAAGAAAATCTACATTAGGGGAGAATGAGGGTTAAAAAAAATTGTAAATGATCAACACACACCTCTCCAAATGTTGCACTAATAAAAAGGAAGAGTGATAATTTGTGATGATAAATTGATTGCATTTGGGCAGGTTTGCAACTGGACATTTTCCCCAATAGCTGTGATTATGAATGTATGTTGCTACACTACCTGGAGACAAGGAAGGGAAAAATAATTTCTGAGCAATGAAAAAAAAAACAAAAAAATCAAACACTAAATCTCTCTAGGATGGAAAGTAATGGCTGATATGAGCCCAAAACCAGAAGACAACAATTTCTGCCAGTAGCAAAACAGCCTGCCCATAAGTTCTGTAGAACTGTAGCAATTTAAACAAACACACCAGCTTTGCTGTAGTTTCCAATAAACTGGGAAAGAGTGAGAAATAAATCAAATTCACCCACCCAAAACTGATACCTTTCTTGAGAACTGGAATTGATCCAGAAGTGGTGTAAAACATTGGAGTGGACCTAGTTCAGGCATTCTAATGAACAGGCAAGACCTAATTATCTTAAGATGATCCATATCTCAGCAGAAGAGAAGACCTATATAAATCCATAAGTGACTTAAAAAAAAAATAACAGTTGCTTGTTTCTTTGTGCTATCCATCTTTTTTCATGGTGTCATTTTTGCCTCCTTTAACATTTTGGGAGGTGAAAAAAAAACAGTCCTCAATTTGTGCAAAGCCTGGTAAATTTAGAATATCCCAAAGGGCCGCTAGGCTATTACCATGGTTACAAACAAGTAATTAGGAGCTGCTCCCAGTATGAAGCTCATGAGGTGTACTAAACGTCCAACAACATCAATCTCTACTTACAATTCAAACAAGCACATATTGAGAGAACACAGATACAAGCTGGTGACTATAAAACAAATTTCAATAATATCCAAGTATATCAAAGTTTGATGGCAGTACAAGATCAATGAATGAAAAGGGGGAAACTACAAAAGCAATTTGTTCCATATAGTCTGGGCTCCTTATCTGGAAACAATTCATTTTTAATTTACCTATGAGGGATGCTAAGAAAATAACAGTAATGTGGTCTGGAATAAAATGCTGGATGCTTTTTTTTTTTTTTTTTTTGGTTTGGTTTGGTTTTATATTTAAAGGAGATTCCTGAGATCTCAAATTATTTTTTTCTTGAAAAAATATGATTGGTCACCACCTTTCAGAATAAGTGCACAAAATATAGTTGGAGCATGTTCTTGGTTAGGGGTAAATCAGGGATGGGTTCCAGCTGGCACTACTGCCAGTTCACTTGTGTGTGTGCCATGCGTGTGCGTGAACTTGATGTGTGCAGCGCACGCATGCACAGTATAATTTAAATTGCTCTGCACATGTGCAGAACTCAAAAGCAAGATGGCGGTGTCTATAGTGCCACCCAAAGAACCGGTTCGGGAACATGGCAGGCCTGGGTTGCTGGAACCATCAGCGACCCAGGCCTGTCACGTCCCCAAATCGGTTCTCCAGGCAGCACCATAGGCACTACCATCTTGTTTTTGATGGTTCCAGAGACCCAGGCCTCCAAACCACTACTGGTTTGGCCGAACCAGTCTGAACCAGTAGGAATCCACCACTGGTGTAAATTCTTCTCCTTGTTATATGCCCGTTCTTTTCCTATTTTATTTGAAACTTCCCATTTTAATCCACTGCAATTTTTGAAGTTCATGAATAATCAATTTCAATTTGCACTAATCAGAACCTTTCTATTTTGATTAGACTTAACAAAAGAATGTTCTTTAAACAAACAAAAAATACTTAAGAATATAGATTACAAAAGAATGTGTTTACTGAATCTGTGAGACTATATTCAGATCTACTATCACGTTTTCCTATTTTACACTCTATGGAACATTAAGCGTATAACTTTTATTGGCTCTTACTTAGAAATTCTAATTAGCTACCACAACATATGTAATCTAATTGTCACTTTTCTCATATGACTAATTATTTGAAATAGGGAAAGGCTATTCTATTAAGTACATGTTGTACATTATTCCCAGTTGCATTTCAAGCAAAGCCTTAATAGGTGATCAAATCTGTCAGGCTTATGTTCTTTTTATCTTTTTCTTCTTCTATTTCACATCAGATTCCAACTATGGGAAATCAGATTGATTGATAAGGTAGAATCAATTTGAGATGTGTCATTGTGAAGGACCAAACTACCCAAAGCTGTTAAGGAAACAGAACTTTTAGGCAAAAAGGCTCCATTCTTTCCATAGAATCAGTATGACTATCAGAAATGGGTTGCTCGCCCGAACCAGTGCAAACCAGTAGTGGAAATTGGGACTTGTTCGCCGAACCAGGCAAGGATGGCAGGCTGGACACGCCCCCGAACTGGTTCCCCAGTTGCTGCAGACAATGCCAGCTTGGTTTTTAAACATTTTTAATGTTCTGTGCATGCGCAGAACAATTTACTCTCAACTGCGCACATGTGTGCAGCGAACCGGCAGCAATGCTGGCAGCAATCCACCCCTGCTATATATACCCAAAATATTTAAAAGCTAAGCACTCAAGACCCCATGGTTAGATGATTTTAAAAAAAATCTCACAGATTTGTTTAATTCCTATATTCATTAATCTATTAGTCTATTGTTCTCCATCTGTTTTCATGGTGTGACATAACATTTAGTGTCTCTGATTAAGATTTCTAGTAAGACATAAGCCTCTTTGGAAGATAACTCTGAAAAATTCCTCCACTACTAACTTCTCCTGGAACTGAATAGCAGAAAATGTCCTTGATTTCTAGAGCATAATCCTTATTCTACAAAACTAATTAGGAGGTCTCAGGGTTTTTCAGCTTGATAGGTACCTTCTCAACTACTAAATTAAGCCTACATTATGAAGCTTCTTGGTAAAGACTAGATGGGAACAAAGGAATGCAGCAAATTCTAACTCTTTGTTGTCCTCTAGTGGTTGTGTTGCCCCAGAAACAGATGCAATTCTTTTAAGGGATGGATCTTTTTGTTTTGAATCTCAAACACTGCACAACTTGAGAATTTACATTACAGGAGCTGCATTGGCAATTCCATTCAAGATACTGTTTTACTTTTAAAGTCCTACATAGATGGGACCAGGTTTTTACTCTTTCCAATGACATCTGCCTGCTCCATCTGGTGGGACTTGGATAGCGTCCTCTTCTGTTGTAGCTCCAGCACTCTTGAACATCATTCTTGAGGTGAAGTTACCACACCTCCGTTATCTTGTAGAAAGTCCTTGAGATATTATTTTTCATTAGCCTTGGGGAGTCTAGGGAGAAGCTTCATAGTGGCTTTCTGGGATTAAGTGGTGTCATTCTCCCACTTTCTTATATTTTGTGCATACTATCTGTTTATCCAGTTTTTAATTTATTTTAGATGATGCTTCCCAGAGTCACATATTTCTGAGATGAAAAGCTATATAAATATGCCAAATAATTACAAAGATAAAAAGCATTATCATATCATCACCAAGACCTCTATTCCAAAGTCAGAAGGTGGAGAAATAGCAATAGCACTTGGATTTATATGCCACTTCACAGTGCTTTTGCAGCCCTGTCCAAGTAGTTTACAGAGTCAGTATATTGCCCCCAATAATCTGGGTCTTCATTTTACCAACCTCAGAAGGGTGGAAAGCTGATTTAATCTTGAGCTGGTGAGATTCAATCTGCCAAATTGCAGGCAGCTGGCAGATAACAAAAGTATCTTGCAGGACTGCATTCTAACCACTGAGCCACCACAGCTCTTGAAGTGAAAGAGGTTTGGTCATGCAGAGACATGGTTTAGGCAGGACGTTCTGTTTGGAAGAAGACTTGTGTGCTTGAGTAAGCAGGCTGATGCAGTTGATTGGAAAGTTATCTGTGCTCAGTGCAAGTTTGCACCATCTCTAACAACCCAACATCCTCCAGCCTTTCTGACTTAGCCTGGCTTCACCGGGATTTTTTTATTTGTCCTTTCAGAAAAGGAGGGAATTTATTTGGACTGAGATACCAACCTTTTTCTCTCAAATTTAAATAGGATTGCTTGGACAGCTTATGATTTCAAACAGCTAACAATCTTTCTAAAATATATATGGCACAATATCAGTAAGCTTTTTAGACTCAGGTCTACATTTCTCCCACAGGTTACTCTTTAAAAAAAAAAGTGAATAGGGTTCAGCTATAAGAGTGAGGAACATTTTGTGAAAATAATAATAATAGGCACACATATGTGTTACATTTAAAGAGTCTTTGAGATTATATATATTTAAGTAATTATATGTATTTTTTTTTCTGAATTGGGAGATGCTACTCATTTTCCGTGATACTGTTCTTGATTTTGATGTTTGGCATTTGTGATTCCTGTAGTTTCCTCAGTGTTAACTTTTAAAGTTGATGATATTATCATTGTTGGTTGCATGGCCAGTTAGATGTTTAGACTAGATCTGGCATTTTTATCCACCAATTGAGTCTTTTCCAAGGAACTAGGATATGCAGCAGTTGTTGTGTAATGGTGTTGAAGGTATCCCCATCGAATGTAAACCATAGAAATAAAACCATAGAAAGTCAATCTGCCTTTTGCAATTGACTGATACTGATTTTGTCAATGCTAATGGTGTTCAGATGGTACTTCAGGTTATTTGGAATTGCACCCAAAAGTCTATTAGTATGGACACTTTGCTTTCTTTTGCCACAAGAGCATGTGTGTGTGTGCGTGTGCATATGCGCATGCACATGTGCGTGTGTGTGTGCTTGAGACATCAGGAAAGTGGAGATAGCACCACCAATATTTTTTTTTTGTTATCTGTCATTCCCATAAGTCTTATCCAGGAAAATTGGAGGTCAAATAGAGATATGGGCAGCAAATGAATAAATGAATGAATGAATATCAAGGGGCACCATTATTGGCTATACTTGGTACATCAATTGGCCTTAATCCAGTGTTGGGCTATGCATAATTCCAAAATGATTCAGAAGTGCTTCGGGATTTCTGGAAGCACAGCTTCTGACTGTCCTTCATTAAGACTGACTTCTATTTGAACTTGAAATATGTAGATCCCCCAAAGAAGCAGTATCTTTATGCCTGGGCCAAATTAACCACAACAATAAAAACAACAATTTCTTTGAGGAATGTATTTTTATAATTAGCAAGTTATACGAAGAGGTCAAACTCTGCTACTATGAATGCTTACATATACAGCTTCTGAAAAATCTGTTTTTTCTCTTTCTCTTTTATAATCAAAAGCCATTTGGTCCATGTTTTTTTCCTTCTTCATTTAAGGGTTTTATTGTTTTTTTTTAGACTGACACCTCTATGCATCCAGTCAGGTGTTTCACATGACAAACACATTAATCCATATTAGTTGTCACAAATGGAAATATATTGCTTTCTATCATTCTATTGTTTATGCACAGAAGCAATATGGCTTCTTTTTGTTTTCTATAGTGTTAAAAAGATGAAGAGGGAGAAAGTAAAAACTATTACTTATTGGCAAAGAAACATAGAATTACATTTGCTACAGAGGTTTGTAGAAATAGCAAAAAAGGACAGGGATGGCGAAGGAGTTCCTTATCAAGCCTGGCCCAATGTGTTCATTGTCTGATGATATTATACTTATATGTATTTCAATAATAATAAAATCCAATAGCAGAGTTGGAAGGGACCTTGGAGGTCTTCTAGTCCAACCCCCTGCCTAGGCAGAAAACCCTATAATGTTTCAGATAAATTGCTATTCAACATCTTCTTAAAGAGTTCCAGTGTTGGGGCATTCACAACTTCTGGAGGCAAGCTGTTCCACTGATTAATTATTCTAACTGTCAGGAAATTTATCCTCAGTTCTAAGTTGCTTCTCTTCTTGATTAGTTTCCACCCATTGCTTCTTGTTCTACCTTTAGGTGCCTTGGAAAATAGTTTGACTCCCTCTTCTTTGTGGCAACTCCTGAGATATTGGAAGACTGCTACCATGTCTCCCCTAGTCCTTCTTTCATTAAACTAGACATACCCAGTTCCTGCAACCGTTCTTCGTATGTTTTAATCTCCAGTCCCCTAATCATCTTTGTTGCTCTTCTCTGCACTCTTCCTAGAGTCTCCACATCTTTTCTACATCGTGGTGACCAAAACTGAATGCAGTATTCCAAGTGTGGCCTTACCAAGGCATTATGAAGTGGTATCAACACTTCATGTGATCTTGATTCTATCCCTAATAATTTATACAGTCCAAACTCTGTAAGCCTCCCCCCTCCCCAATTAACAGGCAAAATGGTGCAAATTGAAAGAATCAAGATTTCCTATGAAAATAACAATAAGAGTCTGGATCCAGAATACATTCTGGATTACTAACACCCTGGATGTACTTCAAGCTGAGAATATCAAGCCTCTGAAGTGAAGAAGAAGGTTCGAAGTGAATATGTCATGAGAATGAAGAGGATCTTAAAGTCCAAATTCAATGGACGAAATGCCATCAAGGGAATTAACACCAGGCAATGAATGACAATGAATTATGTCCTTCATCCACACAGTGATGTTGACAGACTCTACTTAGCAAAGAAAATAGGAAGGGTGGAATGTTACAATTATATCAGTTGAAGAAGAAAACAGGGCATTGAAAGAATATCTGAAGGGCAGTGAAAAAGATGGACTAGAGCTAATTTGCCATGAAGGCTTACTGTATATGGAGAGAGCAAACTGGCATACAAGAAAGACCAAATGAAGAATAGAAAAAATACATGCCAAGGAAAGTATTGCATGGCCAATACACAAAAGAACTAGTAGGCAAATCAAATAACAAGACCTGACAATGGCTAAGAGCAAGAAAGCTGAAGAATGAGACAGAGGGGATAATTCTGGCTGCACAAGACCAAACCTTAAAAACAAATGCCAGAATTAAGAGGACAACAGCCAACAGCAAGTGCCACCTCTGTAAAGAAGCTGAGGAAACAATGGGCCATTTAATTAGCTACTGCAAGAAGATTGCACAGACTGTCGATGAACAATGACATAACAAAGTAGCAACCATGGTGCATTGGAATATCTGCAAGAAATACCATTTGCCTGCAAACAAGAATCGGTGGGACCACAAAATAGAGAAAGTAATAGAAAATAAAGAAGCTAAAGTGCTCTGGGACTTTAGAATTCAAACAGACAAGCACCTGCCAAATAACGTCCCAATTGTTGATAAGAAAGACAAAGAAGTTTGGATAGAGCCAAGGTGGCGCAGTGGTTAAATGCAGCACTGCAGGCTACTGCTAGATCAGCAGGTCAGCGGTTCAAATCTCACTGGCTCAGGGTTGACTCAGCCTTCCATCCTTCCGAGGTGGGTAAAATGAGGACCCAGATTGTTGGGGGCAATATGCTGACTCTCTGTAAACCGCTTAGAGAGGCCTGAAAGGCCTATGAAGCGGTATATAAGTCTACTGCTATTGGATATTGGATGTGGCAGTACCTGAAGACAGCAGAATAGAAGAGAAAGAAGTGGAGAAAATTACAAAGTACAAAGACCTGCAAATAGAAGTAGAATGACTGTGGCAAAAGAAAACAAAATAGTATTAAACATAACAGGCATCTTTAGCGCAATGCGAAAACATTTGTAGCATTGACACCGACAAAATCACCACCACTCAATTGCAAAAAGGAGCTTTTGCTGGAACTCCTTATATCCTGCAATGATAGATACCTTTGACACCATCAAACAACCAACATATGTCTCTCTCAAGTTCTGTTTGGATAAAAATATCAAATCTTGTGTAAGCATCTGACCGGCTGCGACCAACCATAATGTAGTGAAACTGCAGCCATTAAAATAGTATGATGATGCAGTTCCAACTATTAGTTTATGGAACTGCTAGGAACTAATATAAATTGTATGTTAATGTTCCTCCAAAATCACACCTCAGAGCAAAGGTGGCTACATGAGCACGGGGACAAGCAGATTATGATCCTGCTTGTCTACTACAGATTTAGGAAGAAGCAATAGAAGACCTCAAAAGCACACCAATTCTTACTTTCTGGAGGGTGGTGGGTTTAGCAGGTTGATTTAAGTTTCACCAGAATATCTGAGATATTTCCAAGTATTTTAAGGACTTTTCTTCCACCTGAAACTCTTTTTTAGCTCAGAATATTACTAATGGCATACCTAATGCATTTGGCAAATCAGGGGCAGATTAATAGGTGGAATATCTAGGGTGGCCTAAGCACACCATCACCAGTTTGCCCTTCTCATTTCCATATCTGTACTGAGCTGCAACCACCAAATAGGTGATTATCATACCATCAACAGTGACCAGACCTAGTCAACTTTCTGCATAGCATCCTTAGACTCTTTATTATAGACCCCCTAGGGGTCAACAAGCCCATCCTCACCTGAACACTGGGTATTTCTGCCATGCAATTTTCTTTATAGGACTCCTCAGATCAAATCAGCATCTTTTAATACCAGACCTTTTGTTTTCTAAAAGCTCATTCTATTTTTTTTTTACACACACAAATGTCTCAGACTTTAATTTTGTTTTTCAGCCTTTCCTAAACTGGTGCCATCCAAGTTTATTGAGCTCTATTTTGGCTGTATATAAGATTACATCTTAGTAGCACTCTTAAAACACATGGAGATGAATGAGAAACATTAATCAGGATTTAAATCAATTAAATTTGAGAAATAAAGCATCTAATTTGATTTAACCTCCCACTTTTATTTTCTATTAGGGGCACACATGTGCCCTTCATTTGAGGACTTCAACGTGAAATTAAGACCTTGGATGCATGAACAAGATCAAGTCACACAGATATAATTTCCATATTGTCTTCCATATGTTTTTCAGTGTGATTAGCTCATTTCTTATAATGAAATCATCAAGTGATGTATGCACACATGTAAAGCCTTTATTACACAAATGGGACTCAGCAATAAAAGTCTCTTTAGATTCTTAGATTAGGCAAATTGGGAACAAACAGAAGAGAAATCTTTCAGACTTGCATGAGACACATTGGAGACTTCAAAAGAGGATCAGAAGGCAAACTAGAGCTGGAGTCTGTTTAAAAAGGGAAAGGGGAAAGGTTGTGTTGATGGTGTTGAACTTTGCCCTTTTGTGGAGTTCTGAAAAGCCATATTTGGAGAGAATCCCTGAAGTAGTCTGGGTCAGGTCTGGGTTGGTCAAAGCATTTAAGGGAGCACTTCCTTTCTCTGGAAGTACGGTTTTCAAAGTGTGTCCTGATGGCAACTAAGTAATTCCCCTCCAGAGGGGAGCAGGCTTCAATTACCTTTCATGACACGCCAAATTGGTCCTTCAGGGCAAGATTAAGGCAAAGGCTCAGAGAGTTGGTGGTGGGTGTGTGGAGATGATGAAGCTCGATCTGCAGTAATGATAGGCTTTTCTTAATCTTTTTGAGGTCATCTGATAGGGAGAGATCACCTCTGTCTGAAATAGAGCGGAAAGGAAAGGAAGTTGTTTTTTTTTCTTTTAGCAAACTTCACAGGTCATTTTAATGAGGAGAAATAAGGTGTACGTGTGACTCTTATATGACCATTTCAGCTTTTCTTTCTTTCTTTCTTTCTTTCTTTCTTTCTTTCTTTCTTTCTTTCTCTTTCTTTCTCTCTCTCTCTCTTTCTTTCTGTCTGTCTTTCTCTTTCTTTCTTTCTTTCTCTTACTTTCTTTCTTTCTTTCTTTCTCTTTTTCTCTTTTATTTTCTTTCTCTTTATTCTTTTTCCCACTTTCTTTTCTCTTTTCTTTCTTTTCTTTCTTTCTTTCTTTTTCTTTCTCTTTCTTTCTCTTTTATTTTCTTTCTCTTTATTCTTTTTCCCACATTCTTTTCTCTTTTCTTTCTTTTCTTTCTTTCTTTTTTATTTTCTTTCTCTTTATTCTTTCTTTTTATTTTATTTCTCTTTATTCTTTCTTTTTTCTATTTCTTTTCTTTCTCTTTCTTTTCTTTCTTTCTTTCTTTCTTTCTTTTTTTCCTTCCTTCTTTTTCTTTTTTCTTTCTCTTTATTCTTTTTTCTTTCTTTTCTTTTCTTTCTTTCTTTTCTTTTCTCCCTCATTCTTTCTTTTCTTTCTTTTCTTTCTTTTCTTTCTTTTCTTTCTTTTCTTTCTTTTCTTTCTTTTCTTTCTTTTCTTTTCCTTCTTTTCTTTCTTTTCTTTCTACTTTCTTTCATTCCTTCCTTCTCAAGAGAAAGAGAAACTTGTAAGCTCACTGACAATGAAAATAATATTGTATGGTTATGTTCACACAAAAATATACTTAGTTTAGTTATTGAATTAACCACTGTTTGAAATCATAAAATATATCATACTCTTAAGTAACCAATCTGGGTTGACTTTGCACAATACATATATACTAGCCACATACACAGTTGAATAGTATTAACCAGTGTGCAATGTTTGCTGGGATACTGCATCCAATTTTAGTTACCGTATTACAAAAAAGATGTTGAGACTTTGGAAAAAGTGCAGAGAAGAGCAACTAGGATGATTAAAGACCTAGAAACTAAAATATATGAATAACAGTTGCAGGAACTTGGGTATAGCTAGTCTAGAGAAAAGAAGGACTAGAGGTGACATGATAATATTCCAGTATTTGAGGGGCTGCCACAAAGAGAGTTTGCCAAATGAAGTTTCCATCTATTGTTTCTTGTCCTGATCTCTGGCATTTTGGAAAATAAGTTCATCAACTTATTTTCCAAAGCACCAGAGACAGGACAAGAAACAATGGATGGAAACTAATCAAGGAGTGGAGCCACTTGGAATTAAGAAAAAAACACCTAACAGTGAAAACAACCAGTGGAACAGCTTGCCTTCAGAAGTTGTGGATGCTTCATCACTAGAGGTTTTTAAGAAGAGACTAGACAACCACTTGTCTCAAATCGTATAGAAGCTCCTGCTTGAGCAGGGGTGGACTAGAAGACCTCCAGTGTACCTTCCACTCTATTCTGACTGACTGATGTTTAAATGAAAAAGCCATTAAATCCCAGTACATTCACTGACATTAACTCTCACTAACTGACACTATGAGTGTGTAACCTTTTGTAAAGTTTGCATGTTAAGGAAAAAAAAACATTCATGCATCAACAAAATAAAGCTGTGTATAGAATGATGCTCTGTCCACTATCTTGCCTATTTTGAACTTCTCTTTCCTGTCTAGAGAATTGGCTGGGACTAAATAACTGTATGCAACCAAAGGATGCCAAAATAAGGATCAAAATGTTTCCGAATTTTATGGAATCATAAAGTTGGAAGGAGCATTGAAGGCATCCTAGAGTAACCCAGTGCAGGAATCTTCACACTATTCTGGACAAGTGTTTTCTTGGTGTTTAATTTTCTGGAAATTTAAATTTCTCTTGAAGTTTAACTTTACTTGTTCAGTTTAATTTTGAACAGCATGAGAACAAAACTCAAGGTTTTTAAAAACCTATAATTTAATAAAGAACAAACTTCCCAAACTCTAAATGTAATATTATATTCTTATTAACAAGTCTTCAGAGATGTGATTGCTATTCTTCCTCTCCTGCATACAATTTAGCTTTAAAAAGCTAGAACAAGAGTTTTCTTCTAAACAAGCAGCAATTCCAACAGCTGGCTTGACAGGTTTCCAGAAAGAGAGAGAGAGAGAATGAAAATAAAGTTGCTATATTTATTCCAGGTTGGTTCAGTGACTGATCTTCCAGGAGAGTTAATTTTATTTCCTGTTTATTAGGGAAAAGGCTTATCAGAGATGTCATATGTAAGCAATTATGAGGGGTGAACACTGAGATGGCAGATAATAGCAAATCAGTGCACGGAATAATTTATTCCTTTTCACAAGTAAAGAGAAACAGCACATGATTTCTCCCCCCCCCCACACACACACACACACAGAACAGGAGACCTGACAACAGATCAGGGCTCCTTCCATTTTCTAAAAGCAGAAATATCTCTTGCATATAATCAAATCCTTTAGTGCACTTTCTAATATCTCGAGCTGTGGCACAAGGGTGGCCTGCTGGGGGTTTGCAGGGGTTTGGCAGAACCTCTACCTAAGATTCTGTGCAGTTCAGAGAACCCCCAAATCCCACTCCTGGCTGGCCCCGCCCATCCCACCATGCCTATCCCCTTTCAGGAGTCCCCAAGTGGCCTGTTTTAGATGCAGGTAAGTGTAGGGCCCACATGGAGGCTCAGGGAGGGCAAAAAAAAAGACCTACCAGAAGTTCAGGAAGGCCAGAAATGGGCTCCAGAGCCCGGGGAGACTGTTTTCACCCTCTCGGAGGCTCAAGGAAAACCTTTGGAGCCTGGGGAGGGAAAAAACGCCCACGCCCCATGGTGCAGGAGGCACACCATGGCCTCGCCCACCCAGCAACCCGGCAGAAACCCCTTGCTAAAATTTTTGAAGCCCACCCCTGGCTGGGGAGGGAGTCTCCCAAGCATCATGAGATAAATCTCCTTCACCACCACCCCACACACCCTCTTTTTCTCTCCTTTTCCTAAAACAAGTAAATAAGAGTATCTTCATTCATTCAGTGATGATAGTTACAACATAAGAGGGTGAACATTTGAAAAACAGAGATCTACATTTCCCTGAATTCTGCAGTGGAGACACACATTTAAATTTATTGGTTTATCCCTAGAATTTTCAAATGTAATGCCAGTATCCCTCTGTTAAATCTCATTTTAATTGTTAACAGATTGCACTGTACAGAATGGGCATCCTAGAGCCAAGGGTTATGAAAGATCTTAGAATGCCTCTGTGTGGCTAATCAGGAGTTAGGTTGATATGTTTAATGAAAAATTACTTAGTTACTAGTTAATAGATACCAGTTAATGTTGCTCACTACAAAAAAAGAAAATAAAAAGAAATCAAATCAGAAACAGATACCCAAAATGAATGGTTAAGCACTTACATATATAAAACTCCAAGCACACTTTTAGATGTTCTTGTGTACAACCCACTAATTCCATTTGAGGAAAGATAAATTAGTTTGAAAACAATGGATATATGTAGACATTTTCTATGTGGGCAATGATAAATTCTACTCTGAAATGATAGGATAGAATATAGTATAATACAGTTGTAAGGGGCCTGGAGGTCTTCTAGTCCAATCTCCTGGTCAAGCAGAAGATTCTATGTCATTTCAGACAAATGGTTGCCCAGACTCTTTTTGAAAGCCTCCAGCACCCAGAGCCTCTGAAGGCAAGCTATTCCATTGGTTGATTGTTCTTACTGTTTTTCCTCCTATATTCTAGGTTTCTTCTCTCCTTGGTTGTTTTCCATACATTGTTTCTTGTCTTGCCTTTTGGTGCTTTGGAAAATAGTTTGACCCTCTCACTTTGTAGAAGCATCTCAAATATTGGAACACTGCCATCATATCTGCCCAAGTCCTTCTTTTCATTAGACTAGATATACTCAATTCCTGTAACCCTTTTTTGTATGTTTTAGCCTCCAGGCCCTAATCATTCTTGTTGCTCTTCTCTTCACTCTTTCCAGAATCTCAACATCTTTTTTTATGTTGTGGCAACCAAAACTGTATTCAGTATTCAAAGAGTGGTCTTACTAAGACTTTATAAGACAGACCTTCACATGATCTTGATTATATCTTTCTATTAATGCAACCTAGGATTGTATTGGCTTTTTTGGTTGCTGTAGCTGACTGTTGGCTCATATTTAAGTGATTGTCCACTAGGATTCAAGATCCCTCTCACAGTTACTGGCATTAAACCAAGTTTCACCTAGTTTGTACCTATACAATTGTTTGTTTTTTTCTTGCTTACGTGTAAAGCCTTACTTTTATCTAAGTTGAATTTTATATATTTTTTTAGATAGGGTAATGGAGCTGTTCAATTTTAGATCATAAGAAAGCAACATTGTCCACAATATTTATTTATTTATTTATTTATTTATTTATTTATTTATTTATTTATTTATTTATTTATTTATTTATTTATTTATTTATTTATTTATTTATTTATTTATTTATTTGCAAAAGTGTGCTTCTTTCAGGCGGGGGAAGCTTTTTCTAAGCAATGAAGCAACTGCTGAAGAGTCACCAGTGATCCAGAAGGAGATCTTGGTTGGTGACCTTGAAAAGCTTTCAAATGCTTGCTTGTCATACACAGAACATAAGGTGAAAGGAGGATATTTGAAAAAAAGATATCAGTAGTGATAATGTTCTGTGTTACAGTTTTTGATGTCCCTTTTAAATGACACTGAGCAATTGGAGAATCAATAGGACACCTGAGCACCTTCTAGACAAGCCTGAGTCCTGCTTTTACAGCAAGTTTTTAATGGATATAAATGAGTGTACCTTACAAAAAAATCCCATTGACTATTTTAATACACAGTCCCAGGGATTTATGGTTTCAGTTACAGAAGGCAGTTTGTAGGGTAGGCAGCTGTTTCTAGCCTATCCAAATGTGATATTATTTTCACAATATCATCAATAAATCACGCAGTTTGTTTTTCACACCTCAATAAAAAAAACTAGCTTTAAACAGAAAAAAGATTTTGCAGTGGGAAAAGAGCAGTAGTCTGTTAACCTGAGAATGCCTACAATGTTTCCCAATGCACAGTTCTTTGGGGGATGATGTCCAATGTCCTTGAACCAGTGGTGGGATTCAAAATTTTTACTACCAGTTCTGTGGGCAGGGCTTGGTGAGCGTGGCATGGCATGGCATGGCATGGTGGGGATGGCAAGGGAAGGAAACTGTAAAATCTTTATTCCCATCCCACTCCAGAGGAAGGTTACTGCAGAATCCCCATTCCCTTCCAATCAACTGGGACTCAAGAGGCAATGAATAGATGGGGCCAGGCCAGTCAGAGATGGTATTTATCAGTTCTCTAAATTAGTCAAAACTGGTCAGAACCTGCTGAATACCACCTCTGTCTTGAAAATATTAAGGATCAAATGTCATGCATTTTGTAGATTTGTAGATAGGAGAACAGACGGTGTCCTTTTTCAGAAGGTCATCATTTCTTCACACTTTTAGCCAAACGATCCTAGAGACTCTACATGAACATATCTCTACATTAACTTAAATCCTTTTCCATCCAAGGGAAGCTAAATCTTTTTAAAGTGAAGCTTTTCCATGACTGTTGCTAAATTGCTCATTTTGGCCACACAAATAAATACATCCATCAATCAACCTACCTTCTGCCTTTTAATTACATTTTTTTCCTAAGAAAGGCATTCTGAACAAAAAAAAAAATCCTCATTAGGATGACTTTGGGGTGGGTGGGTAATGACAGTTGTTAATTTCTCCCCTGACATAGTTTTTAAATAAGGACATTCTGTGGCTCAGTGGCTAAGATGCTGAGCTTTTCAATCAGAAAGGTCAGCAGTTCAAATCCCTAGTGCCGTGTAATGGAGTGAGTTCCCGTTACTTGTCAGCTTCTGCCAATCTAGCAATCTGAAAACATGTAAAAATGCAAGTAGAAAAATAGGAACCACCTTTGATGGGAAGGTAACAGCATTCTGTGTGCCTTTGGCATTTAGTCATACCGGGCACATGACCATGGAGATGTCTTTGGACAGCACTGGCTCTTTGGCTTTGAAACAGAGGTGAACACCGCCTCCTAGAGTCAGGAACGACTAACACATGTGTGTGAGGGGAACCTTTACCTTTACCTTATTCTGGGAAGTATGAAGCTGAAGTCATTTGGTTGATGGACTATAAAGAAGTTTGGTAACTCCCCTCCTACTCCTACAAGTTAGAGGGGGGATAGTGTAGAAAGTCAACAAAGAAGTGCTTTTTCTTTACTAATAAAGGAGAACATTTGTAGCTTAGGGTTGACATAAAAGGTCCTTGGTGCTCTCTGAACTTGCTTGGATTTTTTTTTTTTTTGCAAATATTTCATTACCCAAAGAAAACATCTGCAAGAAAGAAGCAAACTCAGAGCATCAAGGATCCCTCATATTCCCCCTTTCCTTGCTGACCTCCTACCTACTTCTCAAGTTGCATCAAAGGTTTAAGTCAAGTCTATCTTCTCTCTTATATTAAACAAGTATATGCACAGTTTCTTCTCAAACTCCAAAATAGCATGAAAAGAAGATTTGCTCAATGGTTTGTTTTTTCCTATTCCTAGAGAAAGAAATGCTAACCTAGTCATGCATGAAAACAAATGTTTATTGAATAGCTAAAGCTGGATTGGGGAAATGGGCTTAAGACCAGCACTATTGGTATATGGTACAGGCTGTAATCATTTTGATATATGGTATTTTTAATAAGCTTTCTTAAAATCCTGATGGATTACTCAGTGGTATACAAGTTACAGGGGAAAAATATCTGTATTGTGAATTGACACTGACTTTCACTCTTCATTGTACATTATCCATTAAAAAGGGCAATTGGATTTAATCTAAAATAAATACATTTAACTATTTGGGAAGACTTTTACCAACACACACACATTGTTAAAATACCATATTTTTCCCATCATCGTTCCTCATACAATTATTTTATTCAGGTTTTTAAAATCATCATTCATGTTGCACCTGGATAACTCCACTCAGATAATGGTAACACACTGCAAGTAATAATCTTGCTCAAATATGTATGATAATATCTAGATTTAGTCCTTTAGTATAGTGTGTTATCAGTATGTTAATCATATTAGCTAATGAACGGAAGATGCCTGTCCAGACTTTCAATATTCAGTTGAATAACATTTATATTTGCAATGCAACTGAATAATTATTTGAGTAACATTTAATTCACTAAACAGGTGCTCCTAATATCAGACTGAAAATTTAATCTTTTTTTTTTCCTGAATTGTACCCAAGTTACTAAAGTATAAATACTGAGATATTTCTAGTAGAGATCATTTTAAAAATCTGTCTGCAGAAAATAAGAGAGCAAAAAACATGAGAACAGACGTTGATTGCATTTGTCCAACAATTAATGGAAATCATTTTCTTGATGGGAAAGGTGTTTAACAATGTGCTTCTCAGTTTCTTAATTATCTGAAAATGCAGAGAAATAATGTACATAAAAAGAAGGAAGGGGAAAAAACATTGTGCGATGTGTATATTGTATTAAAAAGGGGTGGAGTTTTTGTTGCCAGTTGAACCTATGATTTGATGCCACCCATGAACACCCCTGTTTATAGCTTATTCTGTATAAGTCAGACATTTAAACCAGATGGTTGGAAAAACAAAGGGAAGTGAATAAGATTGTATGGTAATTTGCAGAAAACAGGTGGTCCTTGAATTATGACCACAATTTAGCCCAAAATTTCTGTTCTTAAGTGAGGTATTTGTTAATAAGTGCAGTTGTTAAGATAGTAACATGTTAGTGAAGTCAATCTAGCTCAAATACTTTGGCCACCTAATGAGAATGAAGGACTCTTTGGAGAAGAGCCTAATGCTGAGAAAGATTGAGGGCAAAAGAAGAAGGGGATGACAGAGAGTGAGGTGAATGAATGGAGTCACTGAAGCAGTCGGTGTGACTCTAGAGGATGGTAGAGGATAGGAAGACCTGTAGAATGTTGTCCATAGGGTCGTGATGGGTTGGACATGACTTTGCCACTAACAACAACAAAAGTGAATCTGGTTTCCCCATTGACTGTATCACAAGGTAGCAAAAAGTGATCATATGACCTAGGGACATAGCAACGGTCTTAAGTATGAAGCAATTGTCAAGCATCTGAATTTTCATCATGTGATCATGGGGATGCTGCAAAGGTTGTAACTGTGAAAAATGGTCATAAGTCACTTTTTTCTGTACTGTTGTAACTTTGAACAGTCACTAAGTGAAGTTTTGTAAGGCATTGTAATTTTTGTCAACTCTGAAGAGTAATATAGGAAAACAAATTCCATTCTGGTTGTAGGTTTTCTCTATAACTTTAAAAACTCAGAGGCATGTGGCTCTGTTTCTTTGCTCTAACTAAGAAAGATTTAACAGTGTAGCTATTACTATGAGGGCAAAATTCTTATTTTTCTTACTACTGTAGTTCTTCTGATGACAAAATTCCTTCAAGGGTGCTCCTCACAAAAATAGAATGATTTTTATTTATGTATTATTTATTGGATTTGTTCATGCCTCAACCAATATGACTCTTGGTGGTTTACAACAAAATATAATAAAATGTACCTTTTTAAAAAAAATACTAATATAAAATTACAGGTATGAAATGTCAAACACATAAATTACCCATGCATTGGGATGCATGGGTTTTATGTCCTCTCAGTCATTATAGGCTCTCTGGAATAATTCAGTTGCTAAAAAATTCTAGAAGACCAGTAATATGGGGTCCAATTTGATATCAACTGAGAGATAGAGATAGTTCTATATAGTTGAGGCACAAGCATTAGAAAGCAATAGCAATAGCACTTAGACTTATATACCACTTCATAGTGCTTTTATAACTCTCTCTAAGCGGTTTACAGAGTCAGCATATTGCCCCCAACAATCTGGGTCCTCATTTTACCCACCTCGAAAGATGGAAGGCTGAGTCAACCTTGAGCTGGTGAGATTTGAACTGCTGAACTGCAGCTAGCAGTCAGCTGAAGTAGCCTGAAGTACTGCACTCTAACCACTGTGCTATCTTGGCTGTCAGAAACACAAGCACTCCTCAGCTCCCTTTACAATATGGTAGAGAATAATTGTCAGCTATCCCATTCATTTAACTAGCAAAGAAAGATTTTTGGGCCATTGTTTAAACAAGATTGTATTGTTTTGTATTGTATTTGGTTTATTTGTATGCCACCCTTCTCCAGGAGGGACTCAGGGCAGCGAACAACTCAGGGGGGGAAGGGAACATAAACAACAGTACACATAATTAAAATACACGAAAATCACACAGCCATACCAGTCAAGAGGGGAGGGAACTCATCAACCCCAGGCCTGCCGGCACAGCCAGGTTTTGACGGCTTTCCGGAAGACCTGGAGAGAGGTGAGGGTCCGGATCTCCGTGGGGAGAGTACACTTCCGAGTTGGATTACTGCTGGTTCAGCCCGGATCAGGTGAACCGGTAGTAGTGGCAGTAGGAGGCTCCACCCACATGCCCATTATGCATGCGCCCGAACTGGTTGTAAAAAAATTGGCAACCCACCACTGATACACTTTATTGGAGTTTTAATTGTTACAGAAGAAAAGCAAAGCCAGCTCTGATATTTTTGCACCCAAAAAGCATAATTAACTTTCCCTTTCTATCTTGGCTTGCCCATAGTTGTTATTCACTGTCCAATCACTTGCATTCCTTTTTGTTTGGGGAACAGGATTTCTGTTCTGGCAGACAAATGACCTTAGGGGGCTGACATTGTCCAGGCTTTGGGCTAGCATTCTTGGCATTCCTTTAAATCCCTCCCTCAATCCTTCCCAGCATCCCTCCCACTGTTGCTAGATCTGAGCAGGTGTTGCGATGCAATCCGATTTGCAGCCATGACAGTTCTATGGTTCAGGCACAAGCATCAGAAAACAACAGAAGTGTCCCTCAGCCCCCTTTACAATAGATACTGGAGAATTTCTCATGGCCAAAATTCTCCTGGCTCATACAAGTTGGACAGGTTGATTTGAAACTGAAAAAAGCAGTCTTGAAGATACATGGCATCTCCCTCTTTAGAGTCAATTGCCCAGATTATTTTCAACAGTTTAAATTGCCCTTGGTTATCAGAAAAATATTATCTTTTAGCTGAAATTTGGGCTCCAATTTGGGTTGTACAATCACACATTCAATGAAGAAGCACTACCATTGCTTACACCTCCTCATGAATATCACCAAACTGTACACTTTTCAGACAAGAGAGAAAATGCAGTGAAGTGAAGAGAAAGGGGAAAAAAGGTTAGTGATGTTGATACAACTGAGATGAAAAAGAAATTGTTCCTTGCTTTGGATTATGAGTTTGCAGGTAATCAATACCCAATGAAATGGGAACATGTATGGGACCAGTAACACAGAGTAGGAAAAATTCTACGTTATAATTTATTGTCAGTTGGACAGTTGTTACATGTTGCAAAACAGGACCAGCTTGGAATGCCAACTTGTCAGTCATTTCCACAAGTATCTAATAACTGTGGACAATCTTAACAGCTGCACTGTAGACTCACCGCTGAAATGTGCTGAGGCACCTGCAGCTATAAGAGCTGACAGTAATATTCTAAACATGAGATTGAATGAGAGTAAGAAGGAGAATAACATGTGCTTGCCTGCTGTCAGTTGTCTGAAATCTTAATTGTCTGAAGCCTCCCTGTTGAGCTCTTGATTGGGTGTGGGAACTTCAAAGTTTTCTGAATATAAGGCTTTGGAGTGATTCAGATACTTAATTGTTACATGTCCTGCAGTTACCCAGGTGTGGCACTTCTACCCTTTAGTGGTAAAAGTTTGGACCAGGTGTCCAGGACCTCCACAATAGAAACATAACCAAGGCTTCTCCTCTCTCTTTGACTGCTGAGCAGAGGGAACCTTTTATGAGTCTTATTTATTTGGGTTCTTAAGCACTAATATCTGAGGAACCCATAGAATTGAAAATAAGTATTCACAAGCTGTAGGGTTGTCTTGCTTTAGCTTTGAACCACTTGATTTACTGTTACTCTTTTGGTGTAGGGTGTAATAGCAGAATCTTGCAAGCATGATAGAATTTTCCTCTGCTCTCTCATATTTTTTTAAAAAATCAAGGCAAGGTCATTTTGAATTGATCATTAAATCCAGTTCTAGTATTTTTAATGTAGCCCTGGGGAGATAGTGTACCACAGATTCAGAGGAAAATATTGGAAGCAAAACTTTGCATATAGTTGCATATACTTTTGAATCATGGCAATGCAGATTAGAATCATTTCTTCCATCTCAAGAACTTGGTAATTTGTTCAAATTACTCAAATTTATCTAAATTTCTTGGATTTATCATGATGATATTTCATCTCTACTGCAACGGCATTCCCTATTCAAGGAAATCCTAATCAATCTCCAGAACGTCTTTTGAGCAAAAAAACTAGGATTAACTACGGTACTTGTCTCTCCAACCTGTTACATACAGAGAGGCATCAGAAAATTAATTTCTTACTGTTCCAAGAAATATTATTTTGGGAAACATCACCCTGCAATGTTGTTTTTTAATATACCTCTTTTAAAAACCTGTCTTACTAACAATTATGCCCATGGATAAATCTTTTGTTGCATTTTTATGAAAAATAATCTGATCAGTTAGCTAAATTACTTTGATGATCCTTAGAAGTTACTCTTATTGTTGTTGACTCAGTGTGAAGTGTATTTCTCATGATGCATACATAGTTGCACACATTTTCTTTGTAATTGCCTTTTGATGTTAAATATACTTGAAACCAATATACTTCTCTAATTAAAAGGCAAAATGTAATTAGGCTGCCTGCAAATGTAAGCTTTTATTTGAGAAGTAAGCTGTACATTTATACTTTTTGAAACTTGTGTAATTTCCCAGGTGTCACACTCTAATTCTGCATTTCTGACAAATCCTTCACTAGGGTTTGGTATTATAGTCATTAGAATAATGATTTATTTGAGTGATGCTCAAAATATTGCATGAACACTATAGGACAGAGGTGCCAAACTGGATTTCTTCGACAGAATGGATGCCTCCTTCAGCACCCTGTCAGCCAAAATGGAGCATGGGGATGCCAGAGGCCCCCGTTTTTAGCCTGGATGGCTTTCTGCAACACCCTGCTGGCCAAAATGGGGCATGGAGGGGCTGTGTGAGACCCCCACGTGCCCTGTTTTTAGCCTGCAGTACTGTTTTGGCTGGCAGAGTGCTGCAGGAGGCCATCCAGGTCGAAAATGAGGCGGGGGGGTGTCATGCCCTGCACCCCATATTGGCTGCCAGAGGCACTAAGGGCCGGTCTTTTGTTATTTCCAAGCTGACCTTGTGGGCCAGATTTAAGCACTCTGTGGACCAGATGTGGGCCACAGGCCTTGAGTTTGATACCCCGGCTCTAGGAGATGGAATCTTTCCTACATGATTTCATCTCTATGTACAAAAAATATGTGTGTATCAATACAAAGTAATGAAAAGAATCCAGAAAGGGGTACCTGTGAATGGCAGCCAATAAAAAGTCTGTAGGTGGAATCTGCTTTTTTCATATGCTGAACAAGGGAAAATGATCTTCATGATTTATAACATCCGTATAGTCTTACACTTAACTATGTCACTCCCTTGCTTCTAACTTCAGTGAAAAGAATTTCAGTTACACACATGAAAAAAGGAAATCTATAAAGAGTGAAAACTCTTACTTTATCAGTGAATGTTTTACTACATCTTGGGTTTAGGACAGACATGGGCAGAATAATGTTAACTAAGCTAATAAAAATATTTTGACTTTTCTTTTTGAATGTTTACTAACGATGGTATCTGAAATCAGCCAAGAAGGAACAGAGTTACAATTAATACAGAGTTGGATCAGTAGTTCTTTGAAACATCACTTTAGATCTATAAGCACTTTACATATACGGTGTTTCCCTGAAAATAAGATAGGGTCTTATTTTCATTTAACTCCTGAAATAAACACTTGTTTTTGGGTAAGTCTTATTATTTTTGAGGTGCAGGAGGCAGTGAGTGTGGTCACCTCATGGCTGCTGCTGTGTTGCAATATTTGGGGGAGGGCTTATTTTTTGGGGAGGGCTTATTTTTGGGGGAGTGCTTATTTTAGCGCATGCATTCAAAATCCCAATTGGGCTTATTATCCGGGGAGGTCTTATTTTCTGGAAAACAAGGTACTGTAAATCACTTAATTTGTATACTGTACATCAAAGGTTAGTTGTAACTGCGCCAGAGTTATGAACAAGATGACGGTGTGAAGATTCACTTCAGAAGCAATTTGATAAAATCTATGACTTGAATCTCCTCATTGTCTTAGTTTGACATGAAAAAACACTTTTTTCCTACACTGAATCAATATGTTGATGTTTTAAATAGAAATGGTGCTTTAATATCCTCTTTGGATAAGGAGTGATTTGCATGCTTCTCATGAAAAAAAATACAATGAGAAAACTGTGATGGACTGAAAATCCCTGCCAAGTCATTTATGTTAAGCGAGAAGCCCTTTCTTTAGTGTATGAAAGGTCTTTCCTTCTGTTTTTAAGATAAGGAAGGTCATTTTTGTGGACAGCAAATTTAGAAAAGCGGAATACTTTTGAAGCAAGACTACATAAATGATATAAAAGCTCCTGACCAAGCTCCTATCAAATACAATAGACCCTTGATTTGCAAAGAGTTGATATTACTTTTGTGATTTGTGAAATTTGTGTCTACTTGAAGTCAGGTCCCATAAATTAACTAAAGTAAATCAAACATAAGCTAAAGAACAATCTCAGTATGTGTAGCCCAAATTGCATTTTCTGTCAGGAAAAAAGTGATTAATTTTTTTAAAAAAGAAGCCTTATATGGACTTTTGGCTGAAAGAAGAAAAGATAAAACTGGTAGATTAAAGATAAAGGTAAAGGTTTTCCTTGTGCTTCTTTGGTAGTTGTTCCTGACTCTAGGGGGCAATGCTCATCTCTGTTTCAAAGCCAAAAAGCCAGCACTCTCCAAAGATGTCTCCATGGTCATATGGCCAGCATGACTAAATGCCAAAGATGCACAGAAGGTTCCTATTTTTCTACTTGCTTTTTTATATGATTTCGAACTGCTAGGTTGGCAGAAGCTGGGACAAGTAACGGGCGCTTACTCTGCTACGCAGCACTAGGGATTCGAACCACCAAACTGCTGATCTTTCTGATTGAAAAGCTCAGTGTCTTAGCCACTGAATCTCCATGTCCCTGGCTGGTAGATTAAGTAAGATTAAAAGGAGAGGAGGAAGAGTAAGATGGCAATTACCTTATAGAAAGAAGGGTGGAAGTCAAAATTGTATTGTTTTGTAAAAATCTAATAAAATATATTTTGAAAAGAAAAAAAAAACATGCAGCCAGAATCTGATTTTTTTTAACCACTGAATTTTGATAAGAAAAAAAGTGGTTTAGATTAGTACTGCAAAGATACAGTACATACATAAATCAAAGCTTTTTTCCCTATCTTTTACCTTGTTAAGAAAAAGGAAATTACTCTAAAAATGCATGGTTTTATAGAGACCTTTTATTTCTATGCCACCCTTTTCCACCTGCATATGGCTTTTTAAGGTTGTGTCATATTCTCATTTGGTAGATGTAAATTGGAAATGGTTAATTACTTCAAATAGGCATTAAATGGGCACTTAATCAAGCCATATGAAAGTGTTTATTAAATATTAATTCATTTAAAATACTGAGATTCTTTCGTTTGTTAAATGAAGAGCTACATATGATTCAGCAATTTAAATATTCTTAATTATGGATTGCATATGTAATCTATGTGAATCTGGCACATAGCTTTCTTTAAAAAAATGTATATGCCAGGTATAGTGGAATTATTTTGTTATGTTCACATGCTGATGTAAAACAAAAGACAGCAACAGTTTCCTAAAGTCAAGCCACATCTTTATGTGATGGATATGATCAAGCCACTGATGGACAGAATATCTATTGGAAGAATGGATTCTTGATTAAGTGCCCATTTCATTATTTCATTCATTTCATTTCATTTATTAAATTTATAGGCCGCCCAATCCCGGAGGACTTCGGGCGGCTTACAACGAAAGAAGAAAAAAGAAAAGCAAAATAAAAAATAGTTTAAAATTCACAAGACACATACATTCTGATCGGGGCTGGACCTTAACACTAAGGTCAACAGCCCCAGACCTGCCAGAACATCTAGGTTTTAACAGCTTTCCTGAAGGCCATGAGAGTGGGTAAGGTCCGGACCTCTGGGGGTAGCTGATTCCACAGGGTCGGAGCAGCCACAGAGAAGGCTCTCCTCCGGGGGCCCGCCAGCTGACACTGTCCGGCTGACGGTATCCGAAGGAGGCCCACCCTGTGGGATCTTATCGGCCGTTGGGAGGTGTGTGGCAGTAGGCGATCTCGCAGTTATTAGTACCCTTCAGGGCATTTATTCATTGATTTGTCATAATTTTTTTTGCTGCCTCAATAATTTAAATCTGCTTGATGTATGGGGAAAGATAAGAAAAAAATAATCCCACAGAAAATCAGTACAACATAACTATATACAACACACACACACACACACACACACACACACACACACACACACACACACACACATTCATGGATGTACCCAATCAAATAGAGAGAAAACCTGATTGAACATAAATGTTTTAACAATCCAACAGCTGTAGAGACATTTATAAGCAATAACTAGTCTATTGATGTGGGGCAGAAGCTAATAGAAAGCCATTTCAGTGATCTCAAAACACTGAAAAAGAAAACAGCTGTCCAAAATATCTTAAGACCCAGTTTTACTTAAAGGACCCAGTAGCCCAAGAAGAGAAAGCAGGAGTCATCTACAACATAAAGTATAATGGCTATAACAGCCACTGTATACAGGCAGAAAATAGAACAGTGCATCCATGAACACCCACTAGCTTTGGGCCAGCCATCACCCATTGCTTTTCCTGGTTCTGGCACACACATGTGCGCCGCCCAGATGATCTTCACACAGTGGGAGCACCAGAAACTGGAAAAGCAGCTCCCTGGCATGTATGCACATGCCAGGAAGCTGTGCTTCTGGTTTACAGCAAGTGCATGGACACTGGCCAGCTAGTCTTTGCATGTGTGCATGCGCACCAGAAACCAAAAGCCCAAGTGACTGGTGCACATGTGCATACTGGAAAGTAGAAGCTCAGCTTCCTGGCACATGCATGCATGCTGGGGAACAACTCTTCCAGTTTCTGGTGCTTCCCCCCCCCCTCCTGCATGCTCCTTCGCCAACACTGATATATACAATCCAAAACTACCAAGGAGAAAACCACACCCCCATTTATACTGGCAGGGGAAGTTACTGATCCTAACAGAGAAAACCCCACATCACTCATGATGTTATCTACCGTGTTTCCCCGAAAATAAGACAGGGTCTTATTTTCTTTTGACCGCTGAAATAAGTGCTTGGCTTTATTTTTGGGGAGGTATTATTTTTGAGGTACAGGAGACGGTAACCTCATGGCTGCTGCTGTGTTGCAATATTTTTGGGGAGGGCTTATTTTCAAGGGATGGCCCATGCGTTCAAAAGCCCAATTGGGCTTATTATCAGGGGAGGTCTTATTTTTGGGGAAACAGGGTAGTTAGGTAATGAAACGTCTGCAAGCAGATGATCAAACTCAGAGAGCACCACAGTAATCTCAAAATGAGTGTTACTATGCAGTGGTGGGATTGTTCCTTTATCCGTCTGGCCTTGGTAATTTGGAACAATGGGAGCTTACACATGATCTCCCAAAGCTGCCCCATGATGCAATAGTTTTAACAGAATAACAGAGTTGGAAGGGACCATGGCGGTCTTCTAGTTCAACCCCCTGCACAAGTAGACCTTATACCATTCCAGACAAGTAACTGTTCACTTGTTTTTTTTAAAAAAAGCCTCTGGTAATGGAGCATTTTATTTTTATATCATCTTGCTTTGAATTTTCTTTTTTTATTTTTGTATGTAGCAGCAATCTGTTTAAAGAAAGGTGTTAAAAATGGTTCAGAAAGAACAGAAACTTCTTGTTATTGTCATGTAGTAAAACTCTGAATATTTGCATTCCAAATCTGATAGTTATAAACTAAACTGATCCTAATCTAGAGACCTATGCTGTCCAATCAAAATTCAAAAGCACAAAAGCAAAATTTAAAAAATAAAATTACACAGAGATGTATTGATTAGGGCAATTATGATTTGACTATCTTCTTCTTGGAATTGTTTGGGTCTGTCCACCATGAGAACTCTTCCAAAGTTCAAAAGGTGATGTACATTTGTTTTGCCCCTTTCTCCTTTATGTGAGTAGAAAGATTTCCACAAAAAGAATCTGTACAGTTCAACACATATTGGGAATCCCCTTACTTTGTTGACAGGTATTTGCATAGTGTGTCGCACTGGTGCAATGGAATACTTTGTTATCCTAATGGCACTGTGGCACAGAGAGGCAGTTACATCTAATGAACACAGTGACTAGCTTTGAACAGGATGTTATCATGCAGCTCTATCAACAAATGCCAATTTATTAAGCCATCAAAGCTGTGCATAAGACCTGCATTTAGAGACAGTATGTAAAAAGCATGAGCTTTCATACAAGTACAGAAACAGTAAGAAGCTTAATACTGCCGTCAGAATGCAGTTTATGTTCCCGTATCATTAACTTGGTTACCGCTCACGATTCAGACAGAAGACAGTCCTTTCTTTTTCTTTCTTTCTTTCTTTCTTTCTTTCTTTCTTTCTTCTTTCTTTCTTTCTTTCTTTCTTTCTTTCTTTCTTTCTTTCCTTCCCTCCCTCCCTCCCTCTCTTTCCTTCTCCCTCCTTCTCCCTCCCTCCCTCCCTCTCTTTCCTTCTCCCTCCTTCTCCCTCCCTCTCCTTCTCTCTCCCTCTGCTTATGTTTCCCCTTAACAACTGCCATTAATTTACTGATAAGCTGTCTATCAGGCATACATCATCTTGATTAGAGCAGTTATTCTAATCAAAAGGCTGATAATTAAGACTATCCATCTGTAGAGTTCCAAGTGCTAAGATGAGCTGAGGATCCTAATTAAGATTATTTAGGTGTTAGTTAAATGCCATCATTTGATTCAGCTAATCATACCAGCAGGTACATTAGATTTGCATTAATGTGCGGCTGCTGAAGCCAACCGGTTTTTAAACAGATACAGACGCAGGACTCTACTATCTCAAACACTTGATTGGCGAGGTCAGATTGGTGGGAAAAATGCAGCAAGCAGTCTACAGCTTGCTGCATTTATGTTGCAGCAAAACACTTGCAACCCTTTGCTTATTTGTTTGGAATTCAGTTCCACAGCAAACAATATCTATTGTGGCTCTTCTTAGACTTGGGGAGAAGCCCAGACATGGTATGGACTAGGACATTGTTTATTCACTCATATGAGATGGATCAATCTAACACATCCTTCTCTGAATTTAAAATTCTACATATTATCTGGGAACTCTGCTATGTTTCATGATAGGATATCATTTGCCCCCCAAAATGGTTTTTAAAGTGTTTAGCCCTTGCTTGCATGAAATATTAGTTGGATAGAAAAGAAAATGGAATTGTCAGTTGGGGAGAAGAGGCTTTGCACAGATTTGTCTGATGTGCTAATTGCTCCTTTCCTGGAGCAATTACTGTCACTCATGCCTTGGTCATCTCCCCTTTGGTTTACTGCAATGAGCTTTACATGAAGCTACCCTGAAGATCACCCAGAAGCTTCCACTATCCTGAATGCACAGTGTGTGCACCCTATGTAACATGTCTCTTGCAAGAGTTGCAATGGTTTCCAGTCCTTCCAGGTGCAATTCAAAGTACTGGTTATCATCTTTAAAGCCCAATATGACACAGGACAAGGTTATCTGTCCTTAAGGACTTCTACCTATTTTACCAGGTTACATAGTAGGGCTAGGTTCCTTATCTCTTTTTTTAAACATTGCCATCACACAGGAACTAGGAAGTTTACCTTTTGTATTTTGTGCAACATTTTTCCTCCTGAAGTTCAGGAGGCCTCTACCCAGCAGTGGGTTTCACATTTTGTTACTGCCAGTTTGCCACGCATGCACCCCTTCTGTGCATTCACCCGGCCTTCCGCACATGCGCCCAGCCTCAAAAACATGCCTAAATAGGATGGCATAGAGCCAGGGTGGGTGGGTGGATGGGCTATCGGTTCAGGCAAACCAGTCCGAACCAGCTGAATACCACCTCTGCCTCTACCCTTCTAATGTTCCAAAAATCATTGAAGACCTGATTTTTGTCCCAAGTGCTAGGATAAGATGAGTTGACTACATGTCAGAAGTTTTAAATATTTTAATATGAATTTTATGTTGTTTTAATTCTTAATTGGAAATTGCACAGTTTGGTATAAGATGGGCAATTATATGAATGTTTTAAATAAAATAAATGTTTGCTTCAATAGAATGTCATGGTCTTACCATGGCTTGTACAATTCTGATCTTTGTAAGTATAGAGATACTGTATCATGGCATTTGAATATTTTCCAAGGCTTTCATGGCTGCTCTATGAAGTTCTAGTTTGTGGTGTATTTCTTGACTGCTTGTTCCTTTACTGTTGATGGTTCATCCTAAAAGGCAGAAGCTATTCACTGCTCCAGTAGCTTTATTGTCAATCTATCTCTTGCCTTAACATTATAGCTCAACAGAAAAAGGTATTTCCTTTCTTTTTGTGCATGTTGCTGGCTTAAAAGCTTTGCTTTTTTTGATAAAATTGAGTTCATCTCTTTTATTTCTTCCTCACCCCAAGCCCCTTCATATTCAATTACTAACTCACAGACCAGTATAAGTCACTGAAAATCTGTGTCTATGCATGTTTACACACATACAACCATACACACAAGACAACCTGTGACCTGATGGATCATTGTTTCAAATATATTTCCTTACCTTTCAGCAAAACAGAATGACCATGGGCAGGCAAAAGATCAGTGAGAGTGGGAGCAACTTTTAGTTAACTTCCCCATCAAGTTTACTTATGGAAAGCTAGCAGGAAGAATTGGAAAGCTTCCTCCTTTTCCTTCCTCCCTTCTTGCTTCTTTTCCAGCCAGCTTTCCCAATGATTTCTGGCAAGTTGTCAGGGAACATTGGAAATGAGGACCACGTGATGGAACTCCACTCCTCTGCTCACAAGAGAATACCTTATGCCACCAGGCTTGAAATATTGAGCTTAGACAATCTTGAACTATGCTGCCTGTGACTGACCTAAGCATAGTACACAAAATTGTCTGCTACAATGTCCTACCTGCCAACGACTACTTCAGCTTCAACCTCAATAATACACAGGCAAACAATAGATACAAATTCAAGATAAATCACTCCAAACTCGATTGCAGAAAATACGACTTAAGCAATAGAGTGGTCAATGCCCAGAATGCTCTACCTGACTCCATTGTCAAACCCCCATAGCTTCAACCTTAAACTGTCTACTGTGGACCTCACACCATTCCTAAGAGGTCTGTAAAGGTGCATGCATAAGCACACCAACATGCCTATCATCCCTGTCCTACTGTCCCCATTTAATTGTACTCATTTCATGTGCTCATGTCCATGTTTATACTTATACCTGTTATCTCATGCATGTTTGACTAAATAAAATAAATAAAATAAATAAAATAAATAAAATAAATAAAATAAATAAAATAATAAATAAAATAAATAAAATAAATAAAATAAATAAAATAAATAAAATAAATAAAATAAATAAAATAAATAAAATAATAAATAAAATAAATAAAATAAATAAAATAAATAAAATAAATAAAATAAATAAAATAAATAATAAAATAAATAATAAATAAAAACTGACTGTAGCAACATGGCAGTGGTCTTGAAGCAACAGCAGTGCAGTAGTGCTGAAGCAATCATAACTTTCCCAAATTTAATTCCCATGGGACCTCACATACTATAAGTTTACCCACTTCTTGGTTCAATTTCACCTAGTTGAAAGTTACAAACAGATACAATAGTTTTAACAGTGAATGGATACGTATTCATGAGCTGTGGTGGCACATGGGGTTGGAATACAGTATTGCCAGATACAGTAATTCTGCTGATTGCCAACTGCCAGCAGTTCGGCAGTTCAAGTCTCATCATCTGAAGGTTCAACTCAGCCTTCCATTCTTCCAAGGTCAGTAAAATGAGGGCCCAGATTGTTGGGGGCAATATGCTGATTCTGCAAACTAATTAGAGAGGCTTTAAGCACTGCGAAGCAGTATATAAGTCTAAGTGTTATTGCTATTCCATTCTCTGAACTACCAAATATATATTTCTGCTCTATTGTAGGCAGACTTTCAAAACTTATTTAATGTCTACTGGTGGCAGTTTTGATGACTGCTATATAGCTGAGGGCTACAAAGTCAACTACCTTATGGGTTCCTACTAGAACATTATACTCATAACAGCTTTGTCTTGATGCAACTCTCATTGATCTCTGAAAACTACATAATGAAGCTTCCCAACCAAATTGTTTTTGAGTGGTTGAGCATCAAAGCTGTTGGGGTTAATTGGTTCTTTTAATTGCTACTTTCAAATATTAAATGTCCTTCATGCAAATCTAATGGGAATCTATTTCTTCCCTTGTCCAATTGCCAGTTTATAGCTTTTTGGAAACTGATGCAAATACCAATCAGGTTTTTCAGATTCAAAGCGATACATTCATTTGCAAGTGTTGGCAATAACTGATTAGTTTAATTGCAACTTGTTTAATAGATTTAATATTGAGTGTACATATTCCTGGCTGCTGAATAATGGTTGGATCAGGGAAACTCAATGTGTATCATTCATCTAAACTTTACTCATTTATATGGATGATATGCATTAAGTTTCCCCAACTCTTATTATTCCCTTATAGGATGAACTCTACCAATTTGGAAATAGTACTGGACTTTTTCTGCTAATAGTTTGTTATTGGAAAGTGTTATCTGTGAAATGGAACATGACAGAAGATAGAACAGAGTTTTTCATACTTGGCAATGTGTATTGTGTATATTTCAACTCCTAGAATTCCCCAGTCAACATACATTGCTAACCTGAAACCAAACAAAACTTTACCAACCTCAGATAGCATGAAAAACACTTCTTATTTGCAGAATGACAGAATAAAATAGTTGGAACAGACCCTGAGCATCTCTAGTCTAACCCTTGGCTCAAGCAAGAAATCCTGTACCATTTCAGACAATGATTATCCAATCTCTTCTTGAAAACGTGTTTTAACTTTTTTTAAAATAAAAATTCCAGACATTGGTTTATTTCATTTAAATTGATATGCCAACTATCCATTTCCACATATGTCAGAAAATGCAGAATGTGCCTAGCTGGCATGTTTGGTATGATACGTAATCATTTTACATTCCATGGCCATCAACTTTTTAAAATACAATGACCACAAAGAGATTACCCTCTTCTGTAAAATATTGATTGCTAATAATGTAGTAAGAATTACTATCAAAAGCATGAATAAGCAACTTGAGAACATTTAAGAACTAAGATCTATACAGATTATCATTATACTGCATTTAAAATCAAATAAAGGTATAAGGTATAAGGTATAAGGTATAAGTTTATTTATAGGCCGCCCTTTTCCCTGAGGGGACTCAGGGCGGCTTACAACTTATGTGGGAGGGGATACATACAATGACGTATAGAACATACATAATTAAAAAATAGAGCAACATTCATCATTCGGGTGGGGACGGATTATAATCTTTAACCCCAGGCCTGACGGGATAGCCAGATCTTGAGGGCTGTGCGGAAGGTCTGAAGGGTGGTGAGGGTACAAATCTCCATGGGGAGATCGTTCCAAAGGGTCGGAGCTACTACTGAAAAGGCTCTCCTCCGCGTAGTTGCCAGTCGACACTGACTGGCAGATGGAACTCGGAGGAGGCCTAATCTGTGAGATCTTATAGGTCGCGAGGAGGTAATTGGCAGAAGGCGGTCTCTAAAATACCCAGATCCACTACCATGAAGGGCTTTATGGGTGGTAAGTAGCACCTTGAAGCGCACCCGGAGATCAACAGGTAGCCAGCGCAGCTCGCGGAGGATAGGTGTTATGTGGGCGAACCGAGGTGCACCCACAATCACTCGCGCGGCCGCATTCTGGACTAGTTGAAGTCACCGGATGCTCTTCAAGGGCAGCCCCATGTAGAGCACGTTGCAGTATTCCAGCCTAGAGGTCACAAGGGCACGAGTGACTGTTGTGAGAGCCTCCCGGTTCAGGTAGGGTCGCAACTGGCGCACCAGGCGAACCTGGGCAAATGCCCCCCTGGTCACAGCCGACAGATGGTAATCAAAGGTCAGCTGTGGGTCCAGAAGGACTCCCAAGTTGCGAACCCTGTAAATAAAATGTTGAATGGTTAAATTGAGAGTGACTGGGGAATAGAGCTGGATGGACAGATGGATGGATAGATAGGCTGCAGGGAGTTGTCATCTTTTTAAATATTTGTTAACTTCACCATTTGTTAAAAACAACAAAAATCGTAAACTGGTACTTTGATTGAGTATTGAGTTTTACTTTTATTCAGTCTGTCATGTGAAAGTCATTTGTTCCAAACAAAAAATAACTAAAGATTTCAACAAAAGAAATATTTTGAAATCTACTGAAATGTCATTGGGTTTTTTTTAATGTACATTTTTCATGAACATAAAAATTGTAGCATTTCCATAGAAGTATATAGATTTTAAGATGTTCTTGGTTTTTCAACAATTATAGGACCACATGTACTAATACTATAGGTATTATAATAACGATAACAATATTCAATTCACAGTCTGAGACTAATAAAACTTAAAAGTTCAAGTCCTAACCAAGAACCTAAGCGCTGTTAAGGTAACATTTGAGTATATAGGCAGTTCCAAGTAGTCAGAATATTCAGGTCTTATAAGTTCAAAATGTCCATGTATCTAGATAACCCTTTGGGTATTGTTCCTATTACTATTGGTAAAACCATGAATTTCCTCCTCCACAATTGCTCAGTTTTAATTTGCAGATCATGGTATTTCATTATTATTTTTAGTTGTTTCTCTTCAATTTGTGCATCACCTGGTATTTCAATATCAATGAACCAGACTTTTTTCTTTCTTTTCCACAATAGTGATGCCAGGCATGTTGTGGGCCAGATATCTGTCTATTTGGATTCAAAAGTCCCCCAAGATCTTGATCTGTTCATTTTTAAGAACTTTGTCAATTTGGTGTTCCCAGCAATTTTTGCTGCATTCAAACCCAAACTTCAGGCAAACCTTTTAATGTATGATTTTGGCAACTCGATCTTGCTGTTGTAGATAATCAGTTTGTGATATTTTCCTGCAGCCATTAATAAGATGATCCACTGTTTCATCTTTCTCATAGCATAAGTGACATTTGCTGTTGTTATTGACATGCTGAATTTTTGCTTTCTTAAAATTAGTACACAGTGCTTGTTCTTGGGCAGCCAAAATGGAGCCTCCAGTTTCTTTTTTCAGCACCCCTAATCTCAACCATCTCCATGCTACCTTTGTATCTACCATCACCACAATGTAAAAAAAAAGACATTGAGACTCTAGAGAGTACAGAGAAGAGCAGCAAAGATGATTAGGGGATTGGAGACTAGAACATATAAAGAACAGTTACTGGAGTTGAATATGTCTAGGTTAATGAAAAGAAGGACCAGGGGTGCTCAGACCATACACACACACACACACACACACACACACACACACATATGTCATGGCATAATATACCATATTGCTGCTCTGAGAATTTATGGAAAAGTGGACTACATACAGTATATCATTCTAATACATTTTGTATACTCCTTCCTATAACATCCCTGAATGCTAGAACTTGGGTAGCTCATAAAGCTAGTACATAGTCTGCCAAAGAGCAATGCTTCATGAGTTCAGTTCCAACTAGAGAATATGAATCTCATTGAATAACATCTGGTTACCAACAGCTGAACTAGTGACTCACAAATAGGATGAAACTGGCCATGTAGTGTTTCTAGGTGGCTAAGGTTACTGGAACTATGATACAGGTATACACTATGTAAAAATAGAGAAATCCATCTTACCAGAAAAGTGATAGAACATGAGGGTGTGACATAAAGTAACATCCATAACTCTCTGCTCTGAGAGATTAAGGGAAGGTGGATTCCTTATACAATTCTGATTGAATAAATACCCTATATGCTATCTTCTCTGTCTTATTAAGTTGGATTGTTGATTTCATTGAAACCAATTCTAGAGATCAGTCTTCAAAAAAAAAGAGGGAGGAAAGAGAATATACAGACGGAGAGGGACAAAACTTTCAGCTTCATTATATTACGAATCTATGGTCTTCTACTTACTAAAACCAATCCTAAGTACTTCTCCCCCACCAAACATATATATGGTATTTGTCACCTCAGTATTTATTACTGCATATATGTATTTGCAGAGAGACAGTTTGGTGTAATAGTTAGGGCACCAGGCTAGAACCCAAGAGTCTGGGTATTCTAGTTCTGCCTTAGGCATGAAGCCAGTTGGATGACTTTGGCCCATACATTCCCTCTGGATCTTAGGAAGGAGAATATGTGTAAGACCCAAGACCTAAGATCCAAAGACAGAGCAGTGTATAAACAAAAATACTTCTTGTTTCCCCCCTATAGAATCTGTATATTCTATGAGAGAGAGAGAGACAGACAGACAGAGAGAGGCAGAGGGAGAGGGAGAGAGGGAGGGAGGGTCTTGTAGAAGTAGATAAGGTATTAGGCTATAAATTAGATGACTGTGAATTCTAGACTCATCTTAAGCATAACTTTGACTTTGGGCCACTTGCTCTTAGCTCTAGGAAAAACAGGTAGGGACAAACCACTTCTGAAAACTTGCCAAGAAAACTACAGAGACTTGTATAGGCAGTCACCAGGACTCAAAGCTTGAATTTATGCCTCACATGCAGGTATAAATATAAAATCTTCACTGGAGGCTGGTAAAACTAGGAAGTTTGCAGAAATCATCTTCTTTCTATAAGGCTAAATGACCATAGAATCCTCTCTCAGTACAAAGGAAACCAGAACGTTTGATGTTCTGGTTTCAGTCATTAGAAGATTCTGTGGACATTAGAAGTTGCAGAAATAGAACATCCAAACTCTGGCTGAAGTAGTGGCTAAAACACTGGTATTCTACAGGTGAAAGACACATATGAGGAACTTTAATATTCCTAGTTTGTATGCATGGGCATAGCTCTATGTTCATGTATGCATGTGGATAATTGTACATTTTTTAAAATCTACATCCATCATCTGACCCATCTCCACTGCACCGGTGTGGTATTGTTTCAAATACAGTTGTTCTGGTTCTAGCTTTTAGACTCATAAATATGCAAAATATCCATTCTATGGCTTGTTTTATTTTATACTAGCTAAGATTTTCCAGTAGTTTATGCCATGAAACTGTTTGGCTGGTGATGTTAAAATTAGGACTGGATCAGTGGTGGGATTCAAATAATTTTTACTACTGGTTCTGTGGGCATGATGTGGTTTGGTGGGTGCGGCTTGGTGGGCATGGCTTGGTGGGTGTGGCAGGGGAAGGATACTATAAAATCCCCATTTACACCTCACTCTAGGGCAAGGATACCGTAAAATCCCCATTCTCTCCTTATCCTACTAACTTGCTTTCTTTCCAGCTCCATTCTCCTGTGCAGGGCAATAGAAGAAGACCCAGATGATCAGCTGGGACTCGGGAGGCAGAGAATAGATGGGGGCGGAGTCAGCCAGCCAGAGATGGTATTTGCTAGTTCTCCAAATTACTCAAACTTTCTGCTACCGGTTTGCTAGAGAAGCTGCCTTTGACAAAATGAAGTGATAATGGGGATATATTTTATGCATATGTTTGTGCAAATTGATGTGAGATGCAAAATTTTGGACAGTATATTTTTATTATGCATTGACTCAAAATCTTATTGCTCCTGCTGAGTTAGAAATTGTGCTGACTTTGTTCTGATCTTTCTCGTGTCTTGCTAACAGCTTAGGTCTTTCAATGAAAATTCCCTGGTTCAAGTACAAAGAGATATTGGAATGGGTAAACAACTTTCTGCTGGGATTGGTTTCATCCACAATATGCAATAGATTATAACCCTTATCACTTGGAATTCATTGCACATCAAACAAATAGATTGGGAACAATTAAGATTTATTTCCCTGTGATGCAGACATTTTCAGCAAGTGTCCACTGGGATGTTTATTTGCAGAACACAAACCATCTGTGTTTGGGAATCTCTAGAAAATATGTTCTGCTTGGCTGAGAAGCTGTTTTGTGTGAATGTCTGAACTAGGCGTGGAACTGCTCCAGTGACTTAGAAATACGATGAGTGTCTTCGAGGACAAAATGTGCTGTAGGCATAGTTTACTTTGCCAGTATTAAAGAACTGTAGATTCTCAAGGAAGTGGATTTTAGATAACTTTCATCTATATCATGTTAAATAACCTTTCTAAATTTCATTCATTTCTCTTTACAATTGTTTTTCAGCTGCAGATTGATTGAATGGTTAAGATAATTTACTTCCTACTCCCAATTCAACAGGTCAGTGCATTTTGGGTAATAGTATTTTTATTTCATTTGGTATTTGCTTATCTCTAAGAACAGTATAAGCAAAGTGAAAATTACATCAATAAGAAGTTTGACAATATAATATTCAATTTAAAAGCATAATCTAATCTCAAGGTTGCCATAATTTAAACTGTTGTTCAATACCGTCACTGAAAAGAGTGTTTTCCAGTTTCAGAAAACACCAGAAAAAAAGATAAGTATTTTAACTCTTTATCTCCAAAATTCATGAGATCGGACTCCAGCTGCAATTCAAGTAGAGGTTAATCCCAAAGAGTTGATATTAAATGGGAGAAAGTTCAAAAACATGAAGTAAGCTTTTCGGAATCAAACTAAGCAACCCAGATCCAGGGGAATACATTGTAACATCGATTGTAATTTAAATAACTGGCTGTTTCTGCTTGTATCCATAGATACAGATTAGGTGAAACATGTCTCAATAGCAGTAACTGCGAGAGGGATCTTGGAGTTCTAGTAGACAATCACTTAAATATGATCCAGCAGTGTGCTGCAGCCACCAAAAAAAGCCAATGCAGTCCTAGGCTGCATCAACAGAGGAATAGAATCAAGATCATGTGAAGTGTTAGTACCACTTTATAAGGCCTTGGTAAGACCACACTTGGAATGCTGTATCCAATTTTGGTTGCTACAATATAAAACAATATTAAAAAGATATCGAGACTCTGGAAAGAGTGCAAAAAAGGAACAAAAAGATGATTAGGAGGCTGGAGGATAAAGTATGAAGAATGGTTGCAGAAATTGGGCATGTCTAGCCTAGTGAAAAGAAGAACTAGGGATGACATGTCATCTGTGTTCTAATATTTGAGGGGTTGCCACAAAGAGGAGGGAGTCAACCTATTTTCCAACGCACCAGAAGGCAAGACAAGAAACAATGAATGGAAACTAACTAAGAAGAGAAACAACCTAGAACTAAGGAGGAATTTCCTGGCAGTGAGAATAATCAACCAGTGGAATTCCTTGCCTCAGGGATTGTGGTTGTTCCATAACTGGAGACATTTAAGAAGAGATTTGACATCCATTTGTCTGAAATGGTATAGGGTCTCCTGCTTAAGCAAGGGGTTGGACTAGAAGTCCCTTTCAATTCAGATGATGATGATGTCCTGATAGGTTAACAGCACCAACCAAACTGAATTGATAACAACCCTGATAATCCAGCCAAGATGGAACCTAGAGGCAGAAGAAAGGTATGAATCAAGAAAGGTCTGGATCATAAGAATCATATTATTCTGGAACAGAGTCTGAAAGACCTACCAGCAAGCTCTTGCAATAGTCCAAGTGACTGCTTAACCATCTCAATAATAAAAAATGGTCAAATTTGATATATATTCATTATGTAAACACTGCATTTTTTCAGGGAGGGGGTTAAAGTTTCTCATTGATAAGACCTCCCAAATCTTACTCTTTTTGAGACACTTGCAATTATCATTTCTGAAAAATAGAAGAAAAAGGAAGAGGAAGAGGAAAGCATCAGAAATTCTATTTTATAAAGTCTAAAAAGTACTTGCAATAACAGAAAAAGTAAAGAACATAGCAAATAATATTTAAAAAGAAAGAAGAAATGCATCAAGAAAAGAAGAAATGGTATAGTCAATTTCTGAAATTGTTTTAGTAAGCCTTTCATTTTCAAAAAGTGGAGAAAACAAAACGCTAGATGAGAAACAACTTGGAATAATAGAAATGGTGCATGAGCTCCCCTTTGGGATAGAAGCCTGGAGTGTTTCAATTTTAGCCAAAAATATCTATCAAAATCATCAGAGCTAAGTGAAGAGGACCTTTCAATATCAGCCTGTGGCAAAGATTAAGATAAAAGAGGTTGATATGTAGCAAAAAGCTGTCTAGGGAACTTGGTTTGGATAGAAATTAAATTTTAGAAATAATTTGGTTTGCATTGTTCCGGGACTGCAGATAAATCAGTAGCATCTTTATGAAAGAACTCCTTTGACAGCAGAGGGGAACATTCTACATTTCTGATCTAGTTTACGAACATGAACTAGAGCAGTGATGGCTAACCTTTTTGTTGTCACATGTGGAAAGCGTGCCCGTAATGCAATGCATGCATGACACACACCCCGTGAGCCCCGCCCCTGCACATGCATGTGCAATCCCCTGCACCCCATTTTGAGCCTAGTAGACCTCCCTGCAGCTTTCTGAGACAAAAAAAATGGGCCGCAGGGGAACGCCGCACCTCGCTGTGCCCTGTTTTGGGCCTAGTAGGCCTCCCTGAAGCCTCCTGAGACCAAAAACAGGCTGTGAGGGAAGCTGAAAATCAGCTGGCCAGTGGGAGTCATGCTCACATGTGCGGTGGAGCTGAGTTGGGGCGACAGCTTGCATGTTCACGGAGAGGGCTCTGTGTGCCACCTGTGGCACATGTGTTATAGGTTCACAATCACAGAACTAGAGTGTTCCTAAATATGGAATCAGCCACGGATACGGATTCTTTTTTTTCCCCAGTCTAATCAAAGGGTAAAATTAAGGACCATTGTCAATGCCTCCGGAGGTTCAATTTCAGATGAAATCAGCTGAGAGGAAGGAAAGCCCAGGACTAAATCAGAAAATGAGTTAATAGATGTAAAACAGATTGGCCTGATCAAAAGTCTTTGATGAGTTAGTGGTGGAAAGATGCACCCCAGAGAGAGAGAAAAAAAATTACAATAAAATGGCCAGGTTAGGTTTCTTTGATTAAATCACACAATGCGAGCTGCATATTTTTACTTCAAATTAAATCAAAGATGTTATGATGTGCAGAAGTGTGTGTGGGTAGGCGGTGTCTCTAACAACTGTAGATTAAAGAAAGTTATCAGTGAGTGAACATCCTTACAAAAATTTAACATCAGAAATATTAAAATCCCCAAGCAACAATTTCAGGATAATAGTTCCTTGATAAATGGACTTTTTTTGTCTGAGCCAAAGCAACCATTCAGACTGGATGGGACGAGGAATGGCTTTTAACAAAATCCACGGAAGCAGATAAATTTCTGTTTTTCTGTCTCAAAAAAATAAATACAAAACCAGAATCAAGAATCAACATTCTTTAGAGAACTATCTTTATTTTTGCCATGGGGCAGATTTCATTTTAATCCTGACCAGTGTAAAAATATTCTGTTAAATAGATTCAAATAAAAATTGATCTACGGAATCAGATTTAAATACATGCATTCAGTCATTGTACCCAAGGCTTTGAGGGGAATTCCTTTTTATAGAATCATACAATGGAATGGAGGGTTAGATAATACCATATCCTTCCTTATGCCTTCCCCGCAACTATCTATGTTTAATTAATTTTAAAGTGGCAATATCACCCAAGCTCTAACAATACTCATAATGATGTTTTTATCCTGTTGAGCGGTCATAATTAATTGGAAATATTTTACTTCGGTCCTCTGTCTAACATATTTCAGTTGCTTAGTTCCTATATTTCTATTCTCAAACTATATTTAGCCTTCAAGTCTCAGCATCATGAATGTGCTATTGCATTAAAGAAAACAAAATTAATATATAACTGCTGATGATTGAAAATGGACACACACACACACACGGCATGAATGTCAATATAAATAGTCCTTGACTTACAAAAGTTTGAAGTTACAATGGCACTGAAAAAGGTGATGTATGACCATTTTTCAGACTTACAACTGTTGCAGCACCTCCATGGTCACATAATAAAAATTCAGAGGGTTGGCTACTGCTTCATATTTATGCAGTGTCATATGATCAGCTTTTGTGACCTTCTGACACGCAAAGTCAATGGAGAATCCATATTTAATAAGTGCAACGATTCACTTAACAACTGTGGCAAGGAACGTCGTAAAATGAGGCAAAACTAATTTAACAAATGTTTCACTTAGCAACATAAATCTTGGGCTCAATTGTGGTTGTAACTTGAAGACTACTTGTATATTATACCAATATATAGATATATGCTAAGAGTTTTGACTACTATCCTGCCTGGCAGGATCCTTCCTTAGGCTCTTAGAACTTGACTTCCTGATAATGGTAAAGAACCTGATATATTTTAGTCCTGGGGGATTTTAATCTTCCTGCCTTGGTAGCCATTTCCAGTAAAGTGCCAGTGTTTTTGTCCCTCACATAGTCCATGGGAAAAAGCTTGCTTCTGGGTTTTTGCAGTCCAATCCAGATAGTTTTTGAGGCTCACATAAAATGGGACAGTAGAGCCATAAGAATTATGGGGATTATGGACTTCTACCCCAACCCACACTTGTCCTTTGCAAAGCGTTTTCTCATCTAAATTCAGCTGGGGAAAAAATTGATAAAAAAGGGGGCCTTGCAATTGCCACTACATGTACTGGAGGGCAGGAAAAAGTGGTGTGATCACACAATTGTGTCTTTATTATGGCTGTGTGAGGAAGCTCAGCTTTGTGTTAAGAAGGCACTTTGTGCTGTGAAAATGACACATTTCTCTTCAATGATGCAATTTCCCTTTTCAAGATGCTTTGCGTTGCCCTGAGGTTTTCATTTGACAGTTCCAATGGCTACAAGAGGCTTCTCCATATGTGCAGAAGTCTCTTCTGGCTAGTGGAATTGGAACACAAGAGGCTTGGAGTGTCAAAAAAAATCAATGTAATATGTCATTCAGTAATGCACTTTCAAAATGATGGCTCACCTAAACCTTCCGCAAAGTCCCTCATTGAAGCTTTGCATAGTCTCTCTCTGCATTTGCATTTGTTCCCATTGACACACATATTCGGAAGTCCTTGCCAGCCACCACCAGGTTTGGGTTCCTGCCAGTTCTAACCTCTTCTATAGAAGAGGTTCCACAAATCTACAATGCCGTTTAGAACCGGTTCCAGCTCCCTCCCCCTGCCCGTCTGCACATCATCAAGATGAAGAGCAAGAGGAGGAATTCTGGGAGTTGAAGTCCACAAGTCTTAAAGCTGTCAAGTTTGAACACCCCTGGATTTTTTTTTCTAAAGGATTAGGGATGCAAAGGTCTTGTAACTTGACAGCTTTATGACTTGCGTGCTCCAAATGCCAGAGTTTCTGAGCCAACATTTTGGTTGCTAAGCAAGACCGTTATTAAGTGAGTTTCACCACATTTTACAAGTTGGCCATGCCCACCCAGTCACATGGCTGGCAAACCACTCCCACATGGTCACATGGCCAGCAAGCCACTCCTACCCGGTCACATGGCCGGCAAGCCACTCCCACAAAGCAGCCACACCTACAGAAGTGGTTCTAAAAATTTTTGATACCCACCACTGCCCACCACCCAGCAATCCATTATGAACCTGTCACAAAGATGGCAAGAGGCAACTGAACTTTCTGGTTTTACTTTGAAGGCATTTCGCTTCTCATCCAAGAAAATTCTTTAGCTCTGACTGATGGTGGGGAATAAAACAACCATGGAACAACATGATCTGGATGACTGAGCATATGCATAGGCATTATGAATTTACCGCTATGCCTTTCATCTTAGTCACATGGCCTGAAGCATCAGAAGAAGGTAATTTCCATAGTAGGACCCTATTTGTAAAAAGGGTTTCTTGCATTATATTTTCTTAGGTTCCAGGTAAAGAAATCTTTCTATAAATTATTTAAAGTAACTTTTAATTTTTTAAGAAAGAATTTGATTCCAACTGATATTTATTTTATTTGTTTTACATTGATTTATGGTGTAAAACAGGGATGTCAAACTTGATTTCATTGAATGCTGCATCAGGGTTGTGTTTGACCTCAGGGGGTGAATGGGTGTGGCTAAGTTGGGTGTGGCCAGAGTGGGCATGGCCATCTCGCCATCCTGCAGCACTCTCCCAATGAAAATGGAACCCAGGAGGGCCTCCCATGGCCATCATGAGCCCCATTTTTGCTGGCAGAGGCACTGCGGGCCAGTTCTTCACTGTTTCCAGGATGACCCCACAGGCCAGATCTAAACACCCTGTAGGCAAGATCTGGCCCACAGGCCTCAGGTTTGACACCCCTGGTGTAAAACAATTAGCTGTTGTAAGCTTGTTAAAGCTGGAAAAATAGATGTGGGAATTTTAAGATGTACAGATGCTGGTAGAAAAGTGTTGTGTTGCAAAGGATTAATGTGTGCTCAAAGAAACAGAAATAGCAGTGTATAAGAGCATGCTTCTGCCCACTTCATCAGATGAAAGTGAGAGCTGATTATCTCCAGAGAAACATAAAAGTAAGTGGAATACAATGTGAAGGGAGTTCTTAAGATTCGTTCAGGTCAAGAATGACTAGGTTCTAAAATGTAGATGTAATAGAAAAGTGAATGGCCAGTGTGGAAGAAGAAGTTGAGATGGCTTAGTCATGAAGAAAGAATGAATGAGGATCACATTTCAAAATAAACATACAAAGAGTGAATGATTTATGATTGGAAAGGAAAGACCGAGAAAGTTGTGGTTAGAAGGAGTTGATAGGATCCACACACAAAAAGAGAGTTGAGAAGTTTAATGAAGAGAATGCAATGCATGAATTTGCATGTGGATGTGTTTAGAAGCGAAAATTGTTTGCAAAGTGGGGAAAAAAATAGAGAAGCATAATGAATGCTGCTGCCATAAAGTACTTTTAGTTAAATTTCTTTTCTTTCCTCTAATCATCTTCCTTGACTTTTTTTTTTTTTTTGCTTTCTCTCTTTACACTTTGCATAATACTATCTCAACAGAGTTGTTGATGGGCATGTATGTACCTATGTGGCAAATCACTTGGTGAAATTAAAGTCTTATAAATACATAAATACTGATCATGTGCCTTATAAAATGTGAGGTGGAGAGAGAGACTTTCAAATTCCTAGAGATATTGAAAATTGGAGGACTGACTTTCTACAAATATCCTGAGTTATTTAGGTGAATATCGCATATGGTATCTTCATGGATTCATTGTGGAAAGCATTTATTACATGTTGCTCTCTTAATAGACAAAGGCAAATAATGTTCGTGTGAATTGATTTAATTACTAATGGAAAGACCCCTAGATGGGAATCATAGGACAATGGCCAACAAAAACTTTATTTTTTCTCCAACTCAATTGGTAATATGCCCAGACAGAACAAGCAATCTGTCAAACCTTGCCAATACTGATAATTGAAGAACCTCAACTTGGCAAAACCATCAAATGCCAGTTTGTGGCAGCTAAAGGTAACAGAGATTCCTACTCATACTTTTGCAATCCAGAAGAAGGCAATGAAGGTTGAAACTATATCATACAACCAGAATTGCTATTGAATGTGTTTCCCCGTCCACCTCACCAGCCCATGCTATACCAGGTACAACTATACAATTATTGACTCTTACCTTTGCATGATGTTAGCTGCAGAGACCTTGTGAATCACATTAATACTTTCCACTGGAGACATCAAATAAATATGCCCAAGTGAACCAGCCCACGTCACATGCTTTTATTTAACCACTATATACAAAATCTATTTTATTGAATTTGTGCAACAAAGAAACAAATGTATCTCAAATACAGATGACAAAGAAAACAACAAAACGCACAAGGGAATGGCAAGAAAATTAAACTCAAGAAACTCAGGCAGGAAAATTGCTTGCAGTAGAAGGCTGGTACAGTACCAATAATTCCAAATGAACCCTAGAACCCCAAAACCCAAATTAATTAATAACCTCCCAGATATTTAACCCCCCCCCCCCCCGCAAGCAGTAATACTCTAAGTTCTTGGTTGATAAAAACCCAACTTTTCAGAAAATAGACCCTCCACTTTTATAGAACACTCAGTGCCTCCAGTAATCAAGGATACTACACACACACATACACATACACACACACACACTTCCATATATGATCACACAATGTCTTCAGCCAGTCCCTTTTTATAGGACTGGTTAAGCACTCTTATAGTCACAATCTTAGTGAAATTCCCCCTTCAGTTCTCCCCTATAGAGGGCCTACTTTGTGGTCAGCCACACAATCTGTCTCCTTCCTACTGCTATGTTACTGTACACTACAGAACACAAAGAGAGTACCCAGCACAGATAAGCTGATCTACACACTTGGCGATCCAACAATCTAACTGCCATTGCCAACTCCAATTCCACAAATTAGTTCTCCAAACCACAATCCAGGCAAGGGAATAAGCTTTGGGAACTACACACAATTCTGTCCCAAACTTCCTAAAAACTTGGCAAGGATACAAACTGTGTGAATCAGAAAGAAGGCCATTTTGCTAGGGAAATAGTTTAAGACTTATATACCTTAGGAGAATAAAAGAGGATGATCAGTGAGATATAGAAAATATGTTAAGAGAGAGACGTAAACACTATGATTATTATTATGACTATTAGGATTATTATATTTAATACTACTATTATATTCTTATTAGAAGATATGTTAAGAAGTAGAAATGAATATGTTTATAATGTTCAATATTAGTATTGTAAAATTAGAGAATTAATATTAATGTAATGAACACTGTTGTAATTTTTTATTATTACTGCACAAAGATATTTATACCTGGAGACACACTGTTTAATGGACGATGGAATTATTATACATACATACATACATACATACATACATACATACATACATACATACATACATGACTTATATACCCCTTCACAGTGCTTTACAATCCTCTCTAAGCAGGTTATGGAGTCACCATATTGTCCCCAACAATCTAGGTCCTCATTTTCCCAACCTCGGAAGAATCGGAGGCTGAGTCAACCTTGAGCTGATGAGACTTGAACGGCTGGCAGTTGGCAGAATTAGCCTGCAATACTGCATTTAACCACTGTGCCACCATGACCAATAAGGACCCCAGTAGACTCCTCCATCATCCAATCCAAAAGATAATACTCCTAATCATCCACAAAAGATTAAAATCCCCCAAGCAGCAACAGCAGCAGCAACATTTGCTTCACATAATCATCCCAACTCAGCACCATGTTTTTATCTATCCAATGTCTGTTGATTTCCTTTCTGTTAAACTTAGTTCTCCATTAAACTAATATTGTATGCTTAAACTGGAGCATATGGTTATGTCGTTGTCATTCATTATTCATATGTACAAGAAACCCATATACAATTAACATGTATCAGGAAAAAAAATAATTGTTTTCCCTTACAAATATTCTAAGCCACTAATAGCATGACACTTGTGAAGGAAAGAATCCAAGATTAACTATTTCCTACAGTGTTAAATTTGTTTACAAAAATATGCTTATACCAACATTAGTATTATTACTTATTTCGTTATAAGTTTTAAAGATTTGAAATGTCACATCCAAATTATAATAAAGCTCTTTCCTTCAGCAGATGACTTTCATCTGCTGCATGAAGATGGCACCTGGGGAAGAGAGATTATCTTTTATTTGTGTGAAAAATCCAGCTGTGGCATTACTTCACGGCACACAGCAAAGCCTTGATGAAACTCTGTCTTCTGAGAGAAGGACCTTGGAATGGATGTCAAAGGCATCATAGAGGGATAAATGGAAATCTTGGTTGGCATTGTTCTTTACCATTGCTTTAGCAACATTTAATTGTATTGTCTAATGCATGAGTGTCAAACTCAATCGTGTTGCACTTTGCCTTTGCGGATGCAGGCTGGGAGTGGCCTGTGTGTGACACATCCGGCCCCTGGGCCACCAGTTTGACAGGCCTGCTTTAATGCATTTGAAATGTGCATCAGATAGATAGATGACAAGCAGGCAGACATAAGTGTCACCTGCCTCACACCCGGAAGGTTGAGAGTTCAATCCTAGATATCAGCAGATGTTTCTGTCTTCTGGGGTGCAAAGAAAAAAAATAGTTGCTGTGTACTCTGCATGACATCAGAAAAGGCATCTGGCCAGTAAACTCTTAGCTCCATTCAGTCACCTAACTCTTCCCTGTCTTAAAGGATTACAGGGTTATAAAAAGGGATGATGATGATGATGATGATGATGATGATGATGATGATGGATGAACAAATGGATGGGTGAATAGGCAGGCAGGCAGGCAAACAGGCAGGCCTGAAGGCAAACTTTTGCTTAACAAATGTAGGATTAAACTATCTGGCCTAGAGAGATGGTATTTATTAAATACTATTTCCCTGTGTAAACAATACATATAAATAAACATCTGGATTTATTCTTCTTTTTAGAAGCTAAATATGTAAGGAACTGATTTACAGTACCTGAGGGATACATCTACAGATGAGAATCCTTAGGCAGGTAAACATCAACAGCAAAATTAAGCAAATACATAGTTGAGAACCTCATCAGCACCCCATAACAAATAATTCTGCACAATGTGACATTTTTGTATATCAGGTAAGCAATAGAGTGTAAAAGTGATTTGTATTGACCATATTTAAATGTTAGCTATCATGTTATGTGCTTTATTACACATAACCAGAGGTGATATTCAGCCAGTTCAGACCAGTTTGGACGAACCGGTAACAGAAATTTTAAGTAGTTTGGAGAACCAGCAAATACCACTTCTGGTTGACCCTGCCCTCCTATCCTGTCGTTCCCTGTCCTGTATTCTCTTGTTTTTTAACTCAGCTGATTTGTGTGGATTGTCGCACCTCGAGCTAAAAAACAGCTCAGCTCACCAGCACTAACACCGAGGGCAGTCTCTGAGTGCTTCGTGCATGCACGAAGCATGCACATGAAAAGCACACACTCATAGAATCAGTAGGAAAAGATTTGGAATCCCACCACTGCACATAACATACTTTGAAAATCTTAATATACATATACAATAATAAAATACTAAATACAGTTATAGAGTTTGGCAAAGCCATCCTTGGTTCCCAGATGCCAAGGTGAATTAGCAACTTTTTAGCAGGTACCTGAATCATAGTAGAATGCATATGAATGAGTACTTGTATGCACATGTGTGTGTATGTGTGTGTGTATGTATGTACTGTATATAAAGATGAGATGTAGAGTCCATTAATAAACAAAACATTGTTGTTTCACAAAAGCCTCTCAAGTCATAAGATTTTGTCCAATGACATCTGAGTCTCTGTGACCAATTCAATATAATTTAATCAAAATTGTCTTTCAATAATTACTCTTCAAGTTTTTCCAAGTGCATGCTTATGTTGTCAGTGAAATTATCTAAATAAGTGGACTTTTTAAAATTCCTTTTTTTATTTTTCTGAGCACCAGAACTTTCTCCACTGACATTTGTGTTTACAGTATGTGTCCAAATTATTTTTAGCTCTAGCTCAGTGGTGAAATTCAGCCAGTTCGCACCTATTTGGGAGAACCGGTTGTTAACTTTCTAAGCAGACTGAAGAACCAGTTGTTGGAAGGAATCTCATTTTGTTTTTTCCACTTTACAGGGCTAATCCTGTAAGGAAGGCAGGAGGGAAACATCCTGGTGTTATCTTTATTGCCCTGCTTTCAGAAACTGCCTCTCCGGTTAACCCTGATTACATTGTAACAGCTAAGGCGAAGTGCCTATCGACATGAGTGATGTTGAGTTGGCCACACCCACCCAGTCACATGACCATTGAGCCATGCCTACCCAGTTAGCCATTAGGGCAGAGAACTGGTTGTTAAATTATTTGAATCCCACCACTGCTGTAGCTTCACTTTCAATGAAGCTAGAGCAGTGCTTTCAGTGATCATCTAGATTTATTTCATCTAATATTGAATGTTTTGTTCATCAAGCAGTCAAGGACATTCCAAATTTTTCTCCAATACTGCAACGTAAATGCATATCGTTTTTAATTATCAATTTCTTACATTATTTATTTTTATTTCTTATTTATTTAGCATTTATAGGCCGCCCTTTTCCCTGAGGGGACTCAGGGCGGCTTACAATAGTAAGGGAAAGGGGGTGAAAGACAAATTACAGAGAAAAAAAAATGTGAGATAACTAAAAAGTACTAAAACACAACATTCACTCAGCATTCGGGAGGGGCAATAAAATTTATCCCCAGGCCTGACGGGCTAGCCAGATCTTGAGTGCTGTACGGAAGGCCTGGACTGTGGTCAGGGTACGAATCTCCACGGGGAGATTGTTCCATAGCGTCGGAGCAGCAACTGAGAAGGCTCTCCTCCGGGTGGTCGCCAGTCGGCACTGACTGGCGGATGGAATACGGAGGAGGCCCGCTCTATGCGATCTGATGGGACGCAGGGAGGTTATTGGCAGAAGGCGGTCTCTCAGATAGTCAGATCCACTACCATGGAGCGCTTTATGGGTGGTAAGTAAGACCTTGAATTGCACCCGGAGATCCACAGGCAGCCAGCGCAGCTCGCGGAGGATAGGTGTTATGTGGGCGAACCGAGGTGCGCCCACGATCACTCGCGCGGCCGCGTTCTGTACTAGCTGAAGTCTCCGGGTGCTCTTCAAGGGCAGCCCCATGTAGAGCACATTGCAGTATTCCAGCTTAGAGATCACAAGGGCTCGAGTGACTGTCGTGAGAGCCTCCCGATTCAGGTAGGGCCGCAACTGGCGCACCAGGCGAACCTGGGCAAATGCCCCCCTGGTCACAGCTGATAGATGGTGATCAAAACTCAGCTGTGGATCCAGGAGGACTCCCAAGTTGCGGACCCTATCTGAGGGGTATAAGTTTTGTCCCCCCAGCCTGATTGATGGTACATCTGCATATTACAACTGGGAAAACCACAACCACAACTGTTGTCAGTGTGGTGTCTCTGCACTTTATTTAATCTAGATTTCACACTTTTGTTCTCCCAAAGCCAGACATAAATCCTTCCAACTATCAGAGTAGCATCCACATCATATTTAAGGTTGTTGATATTTCACTCAGTTTTTTATTGCAATTCCTTAGTTTTTTTTCTAGTTAGCATTTCCCACACATTAAACAAAGTTTTGGTACACCCACTTTGGTGCAGTGGCTAAGACCTCAGGCTACAAACTGTGCGACCTTAGCCACTCACTCTGTCTCAGAGTTAATTTTGAAATCTTGCCAAAATAACTGCAGAGATTATTCTAGGCAGCTGGAGGAGTCAAGACTGACTCAAAACACCAAATAAATAAATAAATATGTATATTGCCTATCCAGTGATGGCCATGCTTATTGTTATTGCTATTTTTTTAGTAGAACTATATCAATTTGCCCATTGCTTTTTTCTTCCTACACCAAGGTCAATTTTCCCATTATTCCACATATTATTGGATTGCCATCTGTAGCATTTGAATCTCCCATAATGGGAGATGTTGTGCCAACAAGATGTTACCATGTAGGTTACCATGAACTGTTCAACTTTCACTTCTTCTGCATTTTTTTGGGAGCATATCCGTGCCCAATTTTTTCAGCACTGAATGGCGAAATGGGAGTGTCATGTGCAGGGGAACACTAGAAACTGGAAGAACAGCACCCCAGTGTATATGTGTGTGAGCACCGGAAACCAGAAGAGCAGTTCCCGGTTCACATGTGTGCGCTTGGAAGCTGAGCTTCTAGTTTATGATGTGCGCATGTGTGCCGGTCACCTGGTTTTCCAGTTTCTGCTGTGCATACGTAGGCGAAGACCAGCTGCCAACCAGAAGCTCAACTTCCCAGTGCGTATGCATGCCAGGGAGCCACTCTTCCAGTTTCTGGTGCTCCCATGTGCACGAATACCAGCTGGTCTGTGCACATATGCATGCTGGAACCCAGAGGAGAAATGGGTGATGGCTGGCAAGCCCAGAGAGATGGCGCTGCCTGCCACTTCTGGCACACATGCCATAGGTTCACCATCACGGATATATATGGATGACTATAATATTTAGTAGCTTTTTTGGATTCAAGTTATCTTCTATCATTTGTGGATTGTATTCAAGCATTGATTTGATACCCCTTTGTTAGGAAAGATGAATTCTTCAACTTTTCTATATATTATTTTTATTCTCAGTAGAAGCTATGTGAGTTCTATTATTGACTGATTGACTGACTGACTGATTGATTGATTGATTGATTGATTGATTGATTGGCTAGTTGGCTGACTATATAAAGGGTCTGCCTAACTCCTGGCATCTTACATCTCAAAGGTAGGAAACAATAAAATGAAAGTAAAAAAAAGTACTCAGTTCCAATTCATTTCATTTCACTGATTTCCAGAATGTCAACATTCAGTCTTTATATTTCTGCTCTGACAACTTTAAGTCTGCTTTGGTTCATGGTTCTGACATTATACCTAAAAATAATACACATATCTTTGCAACATCTAAATTTTCTTTTTAAACTTGACACAGCTGAACTTTTGCTTTATTCCAGCTGCATGATAGGCACCGGCACTATTCATACTTGTCCTGATTCTCGAAGTAGCTTGTAGGATACCTTCTTACCTAGTAGGCTCATCTTTCAGCATTTTGTTCAGATCTCACTGGTTTTGAATGGCCATTCATTTTTCTTGGCAGAATACTGGAATGCATTGCCATTTCATTCTCCAGTGGATTGCATTTATATGAATTCCATATTTATGACCAGCTTTCATGGGTCTATCATCCAGATTATCATTGGAATGTGCCACTCCAGGTCCCTTCCCTGAAATGTAGCCATCCTTTAGAATCTCAAAAGTGTCTCTTTTTGTGATTTCCTTACCTTATAGAATACCTTGCCCTGCCCAGTAATCCAACAGGCCCACAGCTTCAGGAAGGCCATAAGCACTTGGCTCTTCATCCAGGCACTAGGTTATATAGAATAACAGAGTTATTGTTATTCCCCAAGGCATTTGAAAGAAGCACATTTTTATGGCTCTCATGCACTGTTTACTTTTTAGCTGGCTATACTGTGATGCCACATGTTGCATTTGTATTATTATTCTTGCCACCATTTTTATAGACAGACTGGTCTTCTAGTCCAACCCCTAGCTGGAGCAGGAGACCCTATACCATTTCAGACAGATGGCTGTCCAATCTCTTTTGAAAAACCTCCAGCGATGGAGCACTCACAACGTCTGGAGGCAAGTCATTCCACTGATTAATTGTTCTCACTGTCAGAAATTTCTACTTAATTCTATGTTGGATCTCTGATAATCTTCCCTCCATTACTTTTTGTCCTGTCCTCGGGTGCTTTGGAGAATACGTCAACCCATCCTCTCTGTCTAGCCTCTCAAATATTGGAAAAATGCTATCATCACCCTAGTCCAGCAATGGTGAACATTTTCGGCACCGAGTGCCCAAACTGGAATGCTTGTGCATGTGCGTGCATGTGTGTGCGCTGGAGTGCTGGAAACCCTAAGACCAGCTGGTGCATTCCTGTTTTTTGGCCGCTTTTGGCCGTTTTTTGGGTTGTTTTCTGGGTTGTTTTCTGGGCTATTTTCTGGTCATTTTGGGGCCTTTTTGGCCTGACAATACCCTGAAAACCCCCAAGAAACAGCCTGAAAAGAGCCCCAAAATGGCCTGAAAATGCCCTAAAAAAGGTCTGTTTTGGGCTGTTTTTCAGGCCAATTTCTGGCAGTTTTTCCAGAAGTTTTCCAGCTCTCCAATGCTCATGAAGACCTGATGGCTGGGATGCTGGAATCCAGAAGAGCAGCTGCCAGTGGTGAATATGCCGACAGAGAGGGCTCTGTATGCCACCTCTGACATGCATGCCATAGGTTTGCCATCAGGGCCCTAGTCCTTCTCTTTGTTAGACAGACATAACTAGATCCCACAACCATTCAGGTAGAATAGAGAGAGGAGAACCTGACACTGATTGTTAAAGTATCCTGGGGAGATGATCGAAGTGCTAGTTTTTAAGTTTCTGTTTTTATATCCTTATGATTTCTGTGGTTTTATTGTCACTTTGAGCCACCCAAAGTTATTCTCAAAGATGGGTAGTTTACAAAGCTTTTAAAACAATAAATACAATCAAAACCCTGTATCAGTTATCAAGATCCTTGTAAGCTGCTTTTGATTTATTACAACACAATAAACTTTGAAAATGCTTCAGAGATTGCAATTAATCCAAGAGTCTGACTCTTGGAGTTTAGCTAGGACTGATAGATGGAATGCTAATTCTTTGCCGTTTTCTTGTCTATAATTTGAACCTAATTTAAAATGTTGTTTTTTTGATCTTTGGAAGTAGATATTTGGAACAATATTTCTTCCCTTATTTGTATGTATGAATCTCAAGGTTATCATCAAAGGACTTCTCTTGGTGCCCATGAAGTGATACAGACAGAGAGAGCTGATGCAGTTCTAGACTCCAGTCTGACAAACAGTCTCCCCTGAGACACAGAGGTTAAGACCCTTAAATTCCCTAAGGCATTTGAAAGAAGCACATTTTTATGGCTCTCATAGCTTTGCACTGTTTGCTCTTTAACTTCTTGCACTGTGATTCCACGTTGCATTTTTTATTATTATTCTTGCCACCGAATCCCATTTGTATTTTATTATATTATTTTTAACTGGAGTTTTACTTTAAAGTATATTGATTTGCACACAATCCAATTGTTTACCGAAGAATTTAAAAGATATAATAAGACCTGTGGGATGAAGCATTTCCTTTTAGGTGGCTTAAAAATGTGACCTGTCAAGAGAATAATTTTAAGAGTCGGATTTTATAAATTGTTTGATGCTTGTGTGTATGCTTCCTCCCCCTCTTGCTCTCTCTTTCTATATGTAATATTAGCATTTTTCAGTACAGTAAAAGTATACAAAACAAACCCCAAAGATTGAAAAGTGGGAAAATAGAGTAAATAAAAAGAAAAATAACATGCAATTATGCCTTTTATCCTTCTTTCTATTGAGTCATTGTCATTTTATTCTTGTACCCATTCTCTTTAGCTCTTTTTAATCTATCATCTTTCTCTATCCATCATCTGTCTGTCTGTCTGTCTGTTTCTGTCTCTGTCTCTGTCTGTCTGTCTATCTATCATCTATCTATCTATCTATCTATCTATCTATCTATCTATCTATCTATCTATCTATCTATCTATCTATCTATCTATCTATTATCTCAATCATAGTTAAGGACTGCCCATAGTTAAAGACTCTCTCCCAGAGGCAGTCTGGGCAGTGTACAATAAACATTTAAAGCATAAAAAGAATTATGTAAAGTTCAAAAGATACAAGGAATGTTAAACATTTATTTAAAAAGGTAGCAGAGAGGACTTTCGGGCTGCTAACCACTCCCAAGGCTGCATACTCATCTGGATGGCCCAAGCAAGGCCACAGAGCCATGTTTTTATGACTTTATGAAAAGCCAGGAGAATGGGAACCTGCCTCACCTCGGTGGTGGGGGGAGTGTCAGACATAGTGGGGCAATGGCAGGGAAAGCTTTTTTCCTGGACCCAAATAGGGGTCACTACATCTTTGGAATATGACTTTGGATTTCCCCCTCCATCAGCCCTACAATATATGTACTGTAAAACTTCACATACTTTTCTTTTAAAGAATCAAATGTGTGTATAAAGTAATGCCAAGCAATTGACCACTCTGGCTACTTAAACTTCTTTCTTGTGGTTGTTTCTCAATTCTATTTTCTTACAATTCCTTGCTAAAATTGTGCCTGCTATAGAGGTCACTAATCGATTTCTTGATTGTTGATGTTTTTTCTACACTTACTCTCTTGATGAGTTTTTCTGAACTACTAACATAAAAACTTACAATAAATCTTTACACCACATTATACACTGTAGTGTTCTTCAAGAAATCTGAGGCCCTCAGTACTCACCAAAATAATATATCTTTTTTTTAAAAAAGAGTGTGTGTGGGAGGGAGGGGAGAATGTCCATCTCTATAACACATCTAGAAAATCATTAAAAATGCTAAAGCAACACTTGAAACCAGAGCTATTTTTGTTTGGCAGTATACTGCAAAAATATGATAATAAGACTGTATATCTAGTTTTACATATACTAATCGCAACCAGAATTATATTTGCACAGCAATGAAAAAATAATGAGATTCCGTCAGATGAGAATATAATGAAGAAAATATTAGAATGCGCACAAATGGATAGACTAACTCTCACTATTAAGGACAAAGAAGAAACTGAATATTTTTTGATATGGGATGTATTTTATCAATGGCTAGACAACAGAAACAGAAGTTAGAAAGGATGAGACAGAAAAAGAGGAAATATTGATGGGGAGAGTTGTTAAAGAAGATGTTAAGTATTATATTATTATATTATTATATTATCAATATTATTGTGATGAATACTACAACAAATAAGTGGATTATGACTGTTTAAAAATAACTGTACCCAGATCAAATACCATTCGATGGAAATTGAATGTTATATAAATAAAAGAAAAACTTGGGCCCAATGTTTGGGAAGCCAGGCTCTGCCTGTCACAAGCCAGGACAAACGGTGAGTGATGGAGAAGTAACACTTCCTTAAAAAACTTTGGTCCAGCTGACCCGGCTGGTAGCACCTTGTAAGGGCCTTGAAAGGGCCTTGTAAGGGCCCCTTTCCAGGGTTACAGGAGAAGACAATCAATAGTTTTGAGGGCGGAAGAAGGCTCTACCCCCCCACAACGGCAGATAAAGTGGCAGAACCATCTTCTAGGAGAAGGGAAACTCTGATTACAAACCTCCACTGCCTTGTGGCTATATCCACTACTGGAAAAGGCTTCAGGAGTCAACCTTGAGGCAAAATCCAAAGCCAGAGTCCTGGAAGCAGTTTGTGCCAGTATACAATCACATTCTGGTAATTCCTGCCACGCAGCTGGAACCAATCATATGGCTCTGCCATTCCATTGGACTATTTCAGCGACGTGGAGAGGTTGGTCTGCTGCTTGGGTAACAGTCTATCCTCCATATTAATCTACCCAGGCCTCGTGCTCTGGAGAGGACACTCCAGGTTTGCATTCAGCCAGAGCATGATACCATAGTCTTTTGAGACTGAAGGATGCCAATGCAATAGAAGAAGAAAAAGAAATAAAACATGAAAAAATAGAATACATCAAGTTTCAAAGGAAGCAGGAATTAGGAAAGGTTTGGATTAAGCTCTTTATTTTCAAGTTCTTTCCCTTTATGCCAAAGACACAGTCAACTTAAGCTGTATTAATTGCACTACAATGATTTTTTCCAACTTTATATGAAAAGATGCCTTTTGAGATGCCTTCTTGGGCTGATATTAGAAGCACATCTAGGAATCTGACTTCATGGCTGATGGACTTCAGCCAGCTTTCTAATGCTCATGCTTCATGCTACCCATTAGTAACATCATCACTCATGTTCATTTGCTGACCTTGACTTGAGAACAAGGAATTTGACAGAAATATGCTGATCCTGGGTATTTTTAGGAGTTTTTGTTCTCAATGTGTCACTGGATATCATCACTAATTGTTACTTTTCTCAGTTGTTGTTTTTAAACTTAATTTATAAACCACCTAGAGATGCCTTCACATTTAAGGTGGGATGAAGCTTGAAAGTGAGATAAAACAAGATTATTAAAATACGAATTACAAATAATTAAAAAAATAAAACAACTTTTAAATACATGGTCTTTCAAATGGATACCTTTTGCATCTAACTATTGCAAATGATTTAAATAGCCAAGCTAACTAACATTTGTTTTTATTTAACTTGATAGTTGCTATAACAGTTTAAAACATACAATTATGTGTCATTCTGCTATTATGTACTTGGCAACACTGTTTTTATAAAGTAGGGCTGGGAAAAATAATCAGTTGAAAATAGTCTACAGCTTAACTTGTTTACACAGAAGTAAGTATTATTTTAATTCATTGCTGGTTCTTCAAAATAATCCCAAAACCCTCAACAATAAAATTGTAACAATGGCAAAAAAAAGTAAGAACATTAGCATTCTTATTGCTGACATCATAACTTAACATAAGACAATCCAAGGAAGAATAAGGCCACATTGCAAAGAATTTACCCAAAAGAGCTCTGAGCCTATATCAGAAGCCAAGAATATATATTTTTTACTTAACATCCCCAAATAGTTAATGTTGGAGCTAGGAAGGGCTCTAAAAAGAGGATTCACAAAACTATTGTTAGAAACAACCAAGAAGTATGTGTTTCTGATGGATATCCGACATTTTGGCTACTGTATAAATCTAAAGTAGAGCTTTAGGTGACATGTGCAGCATTGAACATACAGGGTAAGTTATATATACTTTAGGTTTGCGGCTTTATTAACTGGATCGCAAGGTTTATTGCATAGTTTTGACCTCTAAAGTGGGCAGTTAAGTTTACCAATCTGTTACCTTTTGAGTTGCTCAAAAGTTATATCGCCCAAGGTATCAATATCTCAAAATTATAATTAGTCCTCCTTCATTTGAAGTGAGTTGCAGCTTTCAAATAAAATGCATTAGATTAAAAAAAAGATCTTCTCAGACTACTATTAATTCTTGATCATCATAAACTAACATTGCTCTGCTGTTATTCTGGTACTTATGGTCCATACAGGGTGCTGTACAAAGGCTCAGTGGTTAAAGACACTGAGCTTGTCAGCTGGAAAGCTGACAACCTGATTTTGAGACCCAAGTGCTGCACGATGGGGTGAGCTCCCAATACTTGACCCCAGCTCCTGCCCACCAAGCAGTTTGAAAGCATGCAAATGCAAGTAGATAAATAGGTACCACTTAATGGGAAGGTAGCAGTGTTCTGTGCACCTCAGTGTATAATCTTGCTGGCCATGTGTTCATGGAAATGTCTTTAGATGATGCTGGCTTCCTCGGCTAAGAAAATTGAGATGAACATCCTTGAGTTGGAATCAACTGGACAAGGGAAACCTTTAGCTTTACCTGGTGTTGGAAGAAATGTCCTTTTGGGTTTGGATCCAAGTGGGGAAAAAGACACTGGAGACATGGAAGCTGCTTGGAAAGATGGTTTAATTATGGACAGGACCACATGGCTTGAGTCCTGAACAGAAACGATGATCACACACTTCAATACTGGGTGAAGAAGAAGAGAAGAGAAGAAAAAGGGGCTTGCTGGGTTTTTTCTGTGTTCAGCCCCACCTCTCTGTTTCCTGTTCCTGTGTAAAAAATGTATTCTGATTGGTTGTCAAACTCCCATGGGGCCATGCAGGAGCAACTCTCTAGGCTGTGTTTTGAGTCCCAGGTTTGGTTGAATTTCCAGGTACCATGTGGTGAGCGGGGTAAAGGGCTAATACTATCATGCCTTAATCCCATCACTCTGGAGCTGAAGGGGAGAACTCTTTATTATGTAGAATAGACTGGCTTGGGCATCTTAATGGCCCATTGACAAAGGGGGATGGGCAGGAAGCTGCAGGGAACTAGTTTGTCTTTAAAACATGTTCCTCCCTTTTCACATCCAGGGAAATATAATATTCTGCCTTTTCAATAATTTCCTAGGATTTTTCATTCTTCTAGGAGAGGGATGGGCTTTAACTTCCTACGATGGTGTATACAAACCTGGATTTAGGAAAACTAACTTCTTTTCAGCCCCACTTAGATTGAAAGGATGGTGGATTATTTTAATAATTTTCTTTTTTCTTTTTCTTAAATGTTTTTTATCTTGCTGTGAGCCGCCCAGAGTCCCAATGGGAGTGGGCAGCATACAACTTCTATTAAACTATTTAAACTTAAACTTTTCACTTCAGGAAATGTCTTCTCATTCTTCCAACAAATGCTGGATAAAGCACTTGGGAGAGTTTGATAGAGAACACTCATAGATTTGTCACTGCTGATTTTAATTTTTTGCAATAACATCCAGAGTATTATCTTAGAAGGGTTCACTGTAACTGCTGAAAAAGAGATACCTGTGTATGTGCTATGCAATTTCAGAAGTTAAAAAGTTCTCTCTGCTCGATGTACACTTGACTGTTTGAGCTAGACATTTGGTAGCTAAGACACTGAACGCAGCATAAAGGAATCGAGGATCTTGATTCATTGCACATGGGCCATTCGATTGAGACAAAATAGTGAAATAATTAGTTTATACTGCTAATAGTTGAACATTTGAGTTACAATTGACCTTGGCCAAATCTGACATAGTGACCTCGAGCTGCAGAGCTCTCATATCCCATTACAAATGCCCTGAGCTATTAAGAACCCCATGACAATAATATCATTAAAGCCCTCTAAATTTGCTGACGCATGAATTTCCTTTCCTGAATCTTTATTTATGCTCTCTAATCAAATTAGGTGTTCATGGTGATAATTCAAAACATTTTCACATCCCCTTTCTTCTTATTTACTCACTAACCTGATGTTGAACCAAAGGGAAGGGATTTTCTCTTCTCTAGCTACACACTTTCCTTCTTAATATTGGACTCTATCAATAATTCTCTCTCACACACACAAACTCGATCTTGAAGGATTTCTTATCAATGGCTTGGATGGCTATCAGGATTTTTAAAATTTTTTATTTTATTATATGATCAACCTATATTTATATAAAATATTTTATAAAATATTTATTTTATACAATTCTTATTGCATTGCTCTTTAAACTGTTTTCTCTTTCAATGACTTGAAAACTGTGCATGTATTGTAGATGCAGGTATAGCAAAGGAGAGAGAGATAAAATACTATATAAGAAACTTTTTAAGGAGTAAGGTTGTTGCAAAATAAGATAGAGGCTTGGGGTAGCAAGAAAGTGATCCAAATTGTTGTATGTATGTATGTATGTATGTATGTATGTATGTATGTATGTATCAGGGGTGGGTTTCTCGCCCCATTCCAACCGGTTCGGTTGGAACTGGGCCAGCGGCGTCCTCGTGCTCGCGTCCGGTGCATGCGTGCACGCGTGCGGCGCACGCATGCGTACTAGCGTCTGTGCGATGCTCCAGCTGCTCCTGGAGGATCGTGCAGGCGCTGTATGCATCCTGCGTATGCGTGGAAGCGCAGAACTCGTCAAAACCGGGTAAGGAGCACAGGCGGGCGAGTGGGCCCTTCGCCGTTCCCGGAAGTTACTTACTTCCAGGTTCACCGACCAACCGGTTCGCAGGGACCGCCGCGAACCGGTTGAAACCCACCCCTGGTATGTATGTATGTATGTATAGAGATTAATGATGAATAGACAAATGTTAAATAGCAATTATAAGAATGTATATCTATGAATGGATTTGAAAGCGAAAAATAAAAAAATGGTAAAAAAAAAGGAAACTTTTTAAACAGTGTAGCTTTGAGCACCATATTTTCAGTTTAAAATAACTATTTCACATGCATCATTTTTTGTTATTATGAAGATAGAAGAATCATTTGAATCAGCAAACTTCACTTATTAGCTTGGCCATTTTGTTATATGCTTAAACCTAGTTTCATATTGGGAAACAATGGTGGATGTATATGAGATACATCTCGCTAAGGTTCTTTTCTGGGTTTACCCTACACATATACTCAAATACCTTTCTTTTAGGTCTACTCTGAGCCTCGGGCAATCATTAAAAAGTTTTTTTTTCCAGAGTTAAGAATTCAGATTATTTGCAAAGAGGAAGCAAGGGTAGAGCCAATCAATTATTTCCTTCTATAGAACTTGGAGGGTTCAGGATGTCAGAAATAGTAGGGCCCCTATTTCTATTGTTTGTGTCTAGAGCTGCCATCTGCGGAGCTAAACTCCGTGTGTGTGTGTGTGTGTGTGTGTGTGTGTGTGTGCGTTCTGACCCCCCCCCCCCGGCCTGTGAATAAACCAGAACACAGGCTTGGCTGTTTGCCACTATTTAATTAATGTGATAACAAATCCTTTGGATGAGGGCCCAGGCAACTCACATTCAAAATAATAAAATGGCAGCAACCCAGAAAGTTCCAATGAAGCAATGCAGATAACCCACATGACACGGCTAGAATACAGACAGATTTACTCAATACTAGTTTGAACGGTTGTTTCCTGCAAATGTCCCCTCCTAATGCCTCACTTATAAACCCTCTTGGGAGGGGCCCATCCACAACCACCTGTGCGTAATTAACTTCTATGAGACTGCCTACGGAGTTGCTGCTTGCGTTTCTCAGCCTGTCTGAATCGAGCATCAGGGATAAACTGCCTTTGATCTTCCACGCTGCTCCATGCTTTAGGCGCCTCCTTGTGGCCAACCAGCCTCTCTGGTCCCAGCTCTGAGTCTGAACCCTGCACAGGATCCTCCATATCTTCCACGGCAGACTCATATGGTTCCTCACTATCCGAGTCCATCAGCAGCTCAGCTGGATCCTGCTGGGCCACAACATATATGTACATGACTTACTCTCCGGAAATACTGTGGGGGTAAGATACCCCTAATATCCCTTGGTTTGTGTTTTCTGTTATGATATAGCCTGTTGTGCCTTCAAAGGGCTTCTACTGTACAGCACAGTAGAGTTGCCATGATAATGGCTTCACGGTAATCCACAAGGGGGCTCCCTTTGGTAAGGGGGAGAATCCGACATTAGAAATTACATTTGGTCCAGACATTCCCCCTTTATAAATAAATACTCGGACAACGCCGAGTTATCAGCTAGTTTAGAATAAAAAGAGTCTGAAAATGGTCTGGAAATTTGCAAGCTAGAAATAGCAGATTCACTCTTACCAACTCATCAGGCCATTGCAACTTTGCCTTGCAACTGTTCTTGGTTGGGCCTGGCAGTGAACCCACTATCATATTTCTTTTAATCGATAGTCTTGGAGCTCTGCCTCCCATATAGATGCCTTTTCCTTAAGAACAGCAAATGCTCTTCATTCCCAGTAATAAATTGTTATTGTTAAATTTGTGCTTAGCTAGAATATTATAGTTGTACTGAGATAGATAATAATTACTTTGGAGAATCAAGTCAGAGGGACAGAAATGGATAAACAATGGAGCTTTGTTTAAACAATAAATATCTTGGGCTATTAACATTAGCAAAATAGTGAGGGAAATTCCTTCTCTCTGAATATACACCCTCTTTTAAAGAAAAAAGTCACAGTTATTCTTTTCTCACAGAATTCTCATCAGACGTAACGGGCTTGCCTATCTTTCTCCTGGGACTTATTTTGATCTTCAGCAGGATGTGCATATCAGAGAAAAACAGGTGTTTCCATTTGCACTTGGATTGCTTCTCAATTTCATCAATGTTTTTTTTTAAATATTAAAACTTATTTTTTTCAAAAAGGACTGAAATTTCATCTGTTTGCACATAAACACAAAAATATTTTTCTACCAAACTTCTGGTGGAACTTTCTGTTCTGTTCTTTGCTCTCTTTCTCAATGTTTTTCACCAAGCATCTTCTGAGATTCATGGATATAATTTATAGTCTTCCTTGTCAAACTTCTATGTCTACATTCGTATGATCCTTTTCTGAAATAGAGGAATAACATAGAAATTTTTTGGGTAGCAACTATATCATCACACTGTTTTCTCCTGAACAATTTGAATATATAAGGGAAGGCTGGGGGAACTATGAGCTGTTTCTCAGTTGCTCATCATTTGCTAAGATTCTGTGTTTGGCATTTGATAAACTGGGATGAAGAAGAGAATAGCCTCCATTTTTTCTAGAATTCTAAAAACTTGCTTTCAAACAAATTAGATCACTCTGGGCAGGGTGAAACAGAGACCCAATTTGATATGAATCAGCTTCACTTGAGACCTTTAGAACCTTTGTTTTCCTTTTTGACTAAACCAAACTGGCCTCAAATTTTGCAGACCATGAAAAAGACCTAATATGATCAGTGAATATGTATTACTTCCTCCATGAACAGAATTGGTATGTCTCTTGCTTTCAGATAAAATAGTTCATTCCCTTTACTTAATTCTGGAGTCAGAGCTTTCTTACAATGCCTTTTGTGTTCAGAGGAATAGATCTTGTAACAGCCCATAACTGTACCTGAACATCACCCAAGGTGACCTAGTTGGGAATCAAAGGTGTCATTCTTGTTAGGTTCAACTTTCCCCTCTTCCAAAGATGACACCAAGAAATTCAGATGGAGACAATTTCATAGTTCTTGCTTGTTCATAAATCCCCTATTTCCTTCATCTTCTATCTTGTTTCTCCTAATTTCTCCAATGAAATGTCGGCTTTTGTTTCTTTTATTGTACTAAATTTGTATCAAATGTGTTTTCCCTTTCTGCTTCTCTTTCTTCTACTATTTTACTTATAATTTTTCAAGGAAAAAGAACTATAATATTGACACAAATAGAAGTTTAAATGAATATAGATTTTTTTAAAGAAGCTTGCACTATGAAATATGTACTTGCAAATTCAGATAGACAGATCTTGTCCCCTTTTGTAACCACAGCCAGTCCAATTTATTTTATTGTTTGTCTGATGGGGGGGGGAAGCAAACAAGAGATTTAGTTTGATGTAATGTTTAAGGCACTGATGTCAAACTCTGGGGCCACGGAGAGGATGTATCACGTGCTGGCCATGCCCATGTCCAGTTTAACAAAGGGGGAAAAATTGTGATATGTCACATGACACCACTGTGACAACACAAGTTTGACATCCCTGGTTTAAGGCATCTGGCTAGAAACCAGGAGCCTGGGAGTTGTAGCCCTGTCTTAGGTACAAGGGTAGCTGAGTAACTTTGAGTAACATGCTCCCTCAGCCCTAGGAAAGAGACGGCAATGGCAAACCACTTCCAAAATCTTACAAAATAAACTGCATGGACAAATCCAAGCAGCCACCAGGAGTGACTGGTGAAAACTCACACACATACAGAGCAAACTAACAATAACTCAAAGGCATAAAAAATACTACTCCCAATTGTCAGGCTGATTCCAGTGGAGAAATGTGGTTTTGTACGTAACCTGGAGACAGATTATATTTATTAGGTTAAGACTAGCACTTTATATTTAAAAGCAGTACAGGTGTCACAATGTTTCCAATTGCAATTGCTGGCAAACATCCAAGTGTCTAGATGTACAGCAGGAGATTAGGAGTTAAGAGATTATAAACAAGGTCTTTCTGCCCTTGATAAGACTGCATTTGGACAGGAGGTGCAAATCCAGAAAGGCCTTCTCTTTAAAAAAAATAGAGCTTCTCTACCTAAAATCCTCATTGGGGCTGAAAAAGAACTTGGTTATATAAACAACAACTCCATCTTAAAAACTAAAGAACTTATAATTGACTTCAGGAGGAAGAGAGATGCATATTTATCATTGTACATAAATGGTGTGGAGGTGGAGAGGATTGATAGTTTTAAATTTCTGGGCATTTATATCTCCGAGGGCTTCTCATGGACCATGAATGCTAACATGCTTGTGAAGAAGGCACAGAAGAGGCTGTACTTCCTGACAATGCTGAGGAAGATAAATCTATCTCAGCATCTACTTCTGTCCCACTATTGCAACACTATTGAGAGTGTCCTGACATATGGCATTCTTGCATGGCATGGGAAGAGCTCTGCAGCAGACAAAAAAAAACTCTACAGAGAATCATTAAAACTGCCCAGAATATCACCAGGCTCCAGCTACCAGCCCTGGATGACATCTTCACATCTCACTGTTTGATGAAGTTGCATAACATTCTCAGAGACTCTTCCCATCCTGCTTACAATCTTTTTAGACTGTTGCCTTCTGGCAGAAGATACAGAACAATTAAAACTAGGACCACACGTCTTCTGAATAGATTTTATCCCAGATCTATAATTGTACTCAACAATGAACTAAAGGGCCACCATCAGTGAGCTATTGGACAGCACTACTTGGTCTGTTGTGTGGATGCTTGGGTGGGAGTGTGTTTGGTGATTGTTATGTGTTGGGCCTGGTTTCTGGGTGTTATGTGAATTTCGTTGTATGTGCAAACTGTGTATATATGTACAATGACAATAAAGTAAAGTAGAGAGTTCAATTCTCCATTCAATCTATGTCTTCAGTTATAGAAACAAAATTATGAGAGCCTCTCACAATGTAAAGATGAGTGTCATCAGCATACTGACCATATCAAACCCCAAATTGTCAAAAGCTTCCTAAGAAAGCAACCACCAGGCTATTTTTATCCCCTACCACCATTAACAGAGGCCACTAGCAGAGAAAAAAAAAACATAGAATCCATGAGAAAAAAGGAATTCCCAACTCCTGACCCATGCAATACCTAACAATACCATGCTCAATGGTAAAAGAAAAAAAAAGAAAAACCATTGAAAGGTCCAACAAGACCAGGCCCGTATCTTCAATAAAGATCATCTACAGCATGGGTGTCAAATTCATATTGTCACAGTGGCATCACATGACATATCAGGACTTTTTTCCCTTTGCTAAACTGGACTTGGGCATGGCCAGAACATGACACATCCAGCCCACACACCGTGAGTTTAACAGCCCTATACATGGGTGGGCTGCTGGGAGTTCATAAGGGTTCAAGAGAACATCTAGCTAAGATTCTTTGCAATTCGGAAAACCTCCAAATCCTACTCCTGGCTGTTCCCACACACCCTACCCCTCTCAGGAGTCCCCACATGGCCCGTTTTGGATGCTGATAAGTGCAGGGTATGCACAGAGGCTCAGGGAGGGTGAAAATGGGCCTGCTGGAAGTTCGGGAAGACCAGAAATGGGCCCATTTCTGGCCTCAAGAGGGCCTCTGGAACCTGGGAAGGCCGTTTTCATCCTCCCGGAGGCTCAACGAAAGCCTTCGGAGCCCGGGGAGAACAAAAAAACACACATACCGCTGAGGTGTAGGAGGCTGACATGGCCACGCCCACTATAGCCACGCCAACCCAGCAACCAGGCAGAGAACACCTTGCTAAAAATTTTGAAGCCCACCCCTCAGCACTGATCTATAAGAATGACAAAAGTAGTCTCTTCCATGCCTAGACCTGAATCTTAGATTATTTGGATCCATATCAGGTATTTCCTCTGGAAGTGAAGAAAAAAAATCTCCCCCAGAAGCTAACAGAGTTAAGGAGGCAATTTATAGATTGATGAAATTTCTTTCTCTATAAGTTCCAAGATCAGGTCAACTTAGAGATTTCAGTGGAATTCTGCCTTTCATCACTTCTGTCCTCCAATGTTTTTCTGCCTCATTCCACAGTACAATGAGAAAGTAATGCCCTCTAATTATTGCCTGTGTCCTCGATAATAATAATAATCATTAATTGGCTATTCAGTTACTTTATTTAGTTGGATTTCATTCTGCCTAATTAGATGCAACATTGATGCAATTGACCATATTATTCTACCATAGAAAATTTATGCTCAATGATACTTAAACTATAGTACATATTAGTCCTGTTGGGGATTTGGATGATATTTGAATGAGCAATAGACTCATCATGTTAGAGCAAAATGAAGTATATGCAAATGAGACATTGCATATACCTTGCTGAATTAACAAGCTAATGAGAGTTAGTCTCAAGCCATCTTTAAAGTGAAATATTCTACATGTAAATTTACATTTCAGGACTCAGAATAAGGATATTAATATAAATTGGACCTTAGTTATTCCCTGAGAACATTTTGTCTTGACATTTATACCTTACTGTTATTATTCTATAATATTTTGGTCAATTATTAGATAGGATAATTTAAGTGCTATTGCAATATTTTTATCAGCATCAAAAATGGATATTTTATTTGTCAAATTTAGAAATGAATGCAATACCTGCATGTTAATCAGATCAAACACATACACACACACACACACACATATACACACATTTAAAGTCACAACCCCTGGTATGCCCAAATATGCCCAGGTTCGAATCCCAGTTAGGGTATGGCTAGCTGAAGAGAGCTAAATAGCTTGAAATAGATCTATACTAGTCTCCCTTTATTTATTTATCAGCACAAATACAACACACACACACACACACACACACACACACACACACACACACACACATAATAGACTATATAAAGCCAACTCAATACAATTTACAGATTTCTATTGCTTTCCATCTGCTTCACTGTGTAGAAAATAAATTGTAAGGCAAATTGCAGTAATCACATATTGAAATACTAAGTCTCATTTCAGAATTCCCCATTATTCATCCTTCTTCAAAATAGCTGAGAGGATTTTTCATTCTTTAACCTGTTACATGCTATCCAGGTGCTGAGTAAACAAAGAAATGATTTTAAAAGATTTGTTATTATTTCTCCTAAACATCTTAATGTATGAATTTGTGAACCAAATCTGTTTCATACAAAATCCTGAGAAGACCTTGATCCAGAAATAGAAGAAATACTTTAATTTAAATATTGAAAACATTACCTTCTTTAATTTTGCTTAGACTTATATATATATATATATATGCATATACTTGAGAGATATAACTAGCAAGCTGATTTCAGGAGTAGAAAAATATATACCAATGACAAAGATGAAACTGTTTTATATTTAATATGTGAGTGCAACAAAATCACACTAACTGATGACAAAAGTAGACATGACCAAGTTGTTAAATTAATCCACTGGTCATTATGTAAAAAATACAACTTACCTTTATCCAAAATGTCATGGGAACATAAAATGGAAAAAGGTGTCAAAAATGAGAAGGTGAAGATGTTGTGGGACTTTCAAATGCAGATGGATTGTCATTTGGAACACAACACTCCAGATATCACAGTTGTTGAAAACTGAAGCTTACAATTTATTGATATTACTGTACCGGGAGACGTCAGAATCAAAGAAAAAAAAACTGGAAAAAATCACGAAATATTGTGACCTGGCCATTGAAACTACATGATTATGGATGAACCATGTAACAATGATACCCATTGTCATGGGGGCACTTCGTACCATGTCCAAGAATTTTATAAAATACATCAAGAAATTGCAGCTTCCTGCAATAACACCAGCAGAACTGCAAAAAACTGCATTACTCAGAACATAATACATTTCATGAAGATACTTGATTGATATCTAGGATGCTGGCAGCAACTCGCATCAGCCATTGGCACCACTCAGTGATATTTGTAATGCATTTTTAAATGTTCAATTGACCGACTTTCATATTTAATGAATAAAAGAGATAATGGTAGTAATTATATTAATATTTAACCTTTAACACCATCAAAGAACAACATCTGCCTTGGGAAGGACTCTGTATGTGGATAAAAATATGAAACACATTCTCAACATCTCTCTGACTCTGCAACCAATCTTATTAACATATTCAATTAATATGCTGTCCAACTCTCAGTGACTCCCATTTCTCAAATGGACTGCAGCCTCTCTGGCTTCTCACATTTCAATAAAACCATGAAGGAATTCCTCTCATTATTATTATTATTATTCTCTGACTAAGAAGGGTAGGCAGCCAGGGTGGGTTCAGAGTGATGAAAAGATCACTCAACAACAGCATACTTTACCACTTCCCTCATATGAAATAAGCTCAAAATTCATACCAAGAGAAATATTAAAAGAAAAAAAATTAAGCATAATCAGACTAAGAGGGTTTTTAAAATAAATCTCTTTTGACAAAAAAAGAAAAAGAAACTGAATAGAATGATTTAGAATACAGGAAACATATTTTTTTATAAGTACTACAGCATGATACTAGTGAGACACGTTGCAATGGTCTTTCGAAAGCTAAGCAATTCTGAGTTTGTCCTGTGCTTGAATAAAAGACCATATGTCTAGAAGTCTATAATAAAAAGAAAGCAGTCTATACATTTCTGAATAGATAATGCATATAGACTCAATCAACACTCCATGAATACTCTGTTAACATAAACCATCGCTCAACACACTATGCCCCAGGACTTTACAAATTCATGCTTGATAGAGTTGTATAGTGAAAATTAATATCATGCTATAATAGCAAGAACTATTGTGAGCATAGTTTTTTTCCATGCATATTTATAGTCTTCCCACTTAATAAATTTGAAAATGAATACCCTGGATATGATTATTGCTGCATACAAAAGCATGCTTCAAATCCAATATCAAAATAGGCTGCAGTGTCAGGTTAACTGACGATCGGAAATAAAGGTACTGCATTGTAAGCAGAAAATGCCTTCATTAACACATATCAAAGCTCTTTAAAAGGATTAGATCAATCAAAGCTTCTCAGATAAATCTTTTGTGCCTGATTCAGTGAAATATAATAAGAACACAAACCATCCAGTAATGACAGGTTATGCAGTGCATATTGTAAAGAATACTGCATGTATATGATTTCCAGGATATGTCTGATTGGTGTCTCGATCCTATGGCTGATATTTATCAGATGCATATCAATTATTTTGGAGTAATCATAGGAAATCCTTAACAACATTTGTAGTTCTTACGAAATGCATTTAATTAACACTAATTTTACATTCATGCTTCGTACCAGAGTACAAACATTCACAACTTATACATTAATACAACTCTGCAAAGTTTAAATCTAGAGGAATATATAATATATATAATCAGTGTTTTATCAGTGTTTTATCAGTACATGCAGTACATGTGATTTTATCAGGTTTGGCATGAAAAAGATACAAAACAAGTATCAGGACTGCAGCAACACTGAATACGCACAATATTCTGTATAAAATTCAGAAAGCAAATACACAAAAGTGGTTTTCAACACTATACAGTACTCTAAAATATAGGGAACCATCTGGAAACAATTTCAGAGACACCTCTAATCAGGAAGAAGATTTGCATCAGTTCAAAGATACTCCGGTATAATTCTCTTGTTCTCCCACAGTTAAATCGTAATTATCAAGCTATTCAGATTCCATATTTATATTAGCATTTACATGGACATTCACGTACCACTATTTATAGAACTTCTGTTGAGTAACTGCAAAGATATGGTAGCTAATGGTATATGGTAGAACCCCAGGGCATTCACAGTTCCATAATTCAGGAGCCCAACCAAACTAAGAATGCAGGGTTTTAATTACAGAGTAACCTGCTACAAATAAAACAAATATGAAATGCTCATCTGAAGCAATAAAGAAGTCAGCAATGTAATTGGCTCTTGGTATCCTCTGGCGTGATGTTTGGTTACATTCACCTATGTGAAAATCTCCAGAGATATATTGTTTCTTTCTTTTTTCTTTTCTTTTTTGTGGTTACCACATTCAACATAAAACCACCTTTCATGATTTCAGCATTAAAAAAAATAAAATTGTAGATAACAACTTGACTTATGACAAACCTTGTGGCTAATACATTAATTCTGGGACCTACTCCTTAGTACATGCTGAAACTGTTACCATCCAGAAGAACACATGGCTGATAGAAGGTATTGGGGGGGGGGGGTAGACATTATAGATTAAATGGATACACAGGTATACCCAAAATCTTTTAAAGTTAGCACATATTGCAAATTTTCAGGAACTCAGCAGTTAATACACTGATAGAAAGGCCCCATATGGTTTATAAATTCATTTAAAGGGCTGAATAATATAAAATAATATATGGGTGGATTTTAAAAACTAATAGCAGCTGGTGATTGCAAATAGAGAAAGACATTATTAGGCCCTTTCCACTTAGCCAAAAGTAAAAACCACTTCCCCTTCCCCTGAATGTCTCTCTCAGAAAAAAAAGTTTATATCTAGTAATGATCATCATCCTTTGATGAACACTAAAATAAGAGCCATAAAATAAACTGAAAAGCTTCAGCATTGTGCCATGATGTAATGGGTATTACACCCAAAGCTGCTTGATAGTGGTATATAAATTAAATAAATAAAATTATAAATATTCATGCAGTTTATGTAGACAGGAACAGCTTGGTAACTGATATCATTTTTCTCCATGTGATTCAGGTAGCATATAAGGACATGGCATAGCCATGAGGAAGTTAGCAAACTTTAAAATACATATTCAGGTTCTCAAAGAGCTTTATTGCTGTCAGCAAGCATTTTTTTAAAAGAAAAAAAAGTATTCCGGAAGGCCTTAAAAACTGCACTCAGCCTTTATTATTCAATCCTTGGAAACTCAATGAAATTATGTTTCTCTGAAAAAAAAATCCAATTTGGCCAAGACAAAAGATTGAACATCACATCACCAACCCTATCAGAGAATCCTCTTCTCTCTGTTTTTTCTTTGACTTTTCATGAAAAAGGAATTGTTATAATGACTCTTTGAATTCATTTTTTTATTTTCAGAAACAGAAGTATATAGAATAATTAAATAATCTAGCCAATACCATACAGAAAAAAAGCAACAGCTAAAGTTAAGTAAGATCAAAGCCCTACTAATTTTCAGATAGTACTAAAGTATACAACTTACACTTAGTAATATGGAGCTGGGTTTATCTTACCTCCCTAATCATAGTGTCTGGCTACAAATACTACACTAAAATAAATTGTGATTTTTTTTGAGGGGGGGGGATTGGTATAATATCTGTTTACCAATTCAATTATGGCTTGCAAACTTGGTTTCTGGTTGTGAAGGAATGTGGGTTAATTTCAGAAGAGGAAGAATTATGCTGTCTACCTTACGACCTGAGCTTAGTGCACAAGATAATCTGCCATAAGGTCCTACCTATGACAGCCGAGGTGGCGCAGTGGTTAAATGCAGCACTGCAGGCTACTTCAGCTGACTGCAGTTCTGCAGCTCGGCTGTTCAAATCTCACCGGCTCAGGGTTGACTCAGCCTTCCATCCTTCCGAGGTGGGTAAAATGAGGACCCGGATTGTTGTTGGGGGCAATATGCTGATTCTGTAAACCGCTTAGAGAGGGCTGAAAGCCCTATGAAGCGGTATATAAGTCTAACTGCTATTGCTATTGCTATTGCTACCTGTTAATGACTACTTTTTTTCAACTGCAATAACACAAGGGCTATCAATAGATAGAAATGTAACCTGTTCTAAATTTGTTTGCAGGAAAAAGGATTTCATCAATAGAGTAGTAAATGTGTGGAATACCCTACCTGATCATATAGTTAGTTGCTCTAACCCCCATACCTTCTGCCTTAAACTGTCTACCGTGGACCTTATGCATTTCTTAAGAGGTCCCTAAGGGGGCATGCATAAGCGCACCAGCATGCCTATACCATCCTTGTCCTACTGCCCCATTTATATGTACTCTTTTTATGTGTTTATGGCTATGTTTTGCTTATTTATATCCATTATTTTGTGCCATTTTTCATGTATTTTCATACTTGTTTCCTTGTACTTGTTGACAAATAAATAAATAAGAAAGTACCAAGCTATTACAAGAAAAAATGTTTGCCTCTTGAAAAAGTAGACTGTCTGAGAAAGAAATTGAAAGCATTTAAAAGCATTTTCACCTTGATTATATTAGGCATAAGTTGAGATAGAGCCAATTTGACTTTGGTTTTCCAGATTCTGTTACAGTACCTTAACCATAATAAGGTAAATTCTAAAACTCCTTGTAACTTATCTTTCCAGGTCTTACCTACCTCGACTGGCTGACACTGGTTTACCAAATTGTGTGAACTTGGTAGGAGTTATTCAAAAAAATATTATTATGAAACAAACTGTGTCTTTGCCTGGTGTATGAACTAGGTCCCTATTGAGAATATTTAGTTTGGATTGAGTCCATATCTTTGTTTGTACATATTTTAAGTACAGAGGAACCTCTATTTATACAAGAACTTGATGCAATAGCAATAACAGACTTATATACTGCTTCACAATGCTTTTAAACTAAGCAGTTTACAGATCAGCGTATTGCCCCCATCAATCTGGGTCCTCATTTTACTGACCTTGTAAGGCTGAGTCAAACTTGAGTCAGGAAGACTCGAACTGCTGGCAATTGGCAGTCAGGAGAATTCTCCTGCAATGTTGTATTCTAACCACTGCGCCACCACAACTCTTGGACTTAACTTGCATTAGACCAAACTTCCATTGTGATTTACAATCTTTGGGTAATGAGATGCAATTACAAATGGTATAATGAAGTACAATGGTGCAATTACATCGTTTACATGATGAGGTCATTGCACAAATAACAGAAATGCCCTGATCTTTGATTTTAAAAAAAATCCTGAATGACAGGTACCTCCTTCCATAATTAGCTCATTAAAACAAGGCTTTCCTGGGCGTTTATAAGGGTGTATGTCCTTGTAAGCTCTACACACAGTAGGGAAGTATTTCTTTGAGGCAGTGGGGAAGGACTTTTCACTCTGTTTACTACATTGAGAGGCATAGGAAAAAAATGCATGAACATAATCACTGGATAGAAAAAAGAATATAAAGGGTTTTTAATAGGAATTCAGCAGGCTGTTTTGGGGGACAGGATGTAAAACTTGATTCTATTCTATCCCTTATATAGTTTATACACTTCAGAGCCCACTTAAACACTGGAAATGAAACCCATTGTCTCTGTTCATGAAAATTACCAACCTTTATACCAGGCAAAAGAACTATAAGAAAGACTTCAAGTGCTCAGGGGCTCTCAAAATGTTATTCACAAACTGCAATATTTAATGTGATGGAAGTCAAGCATTTTAAATTCCTAAGAAATATACTGTGCCTGTTAAATATATTTAATTAATGCATATTCACTTGAACATAAATAGAATATTTTTTTGCTCTGGTTCCACTCATTTTTGGGGAATAGGAAACTAGCCCATCAAAGCTAACTGCAGCGCTCCTTTGGCCCTGAAATAAACTTTGTGCCCCAGCATGAAATGATTGTGTTGACAATTAAGAAAGAAGACTGGCTGAAGCTTTTTCGTAGAAGAAATGATGCATTTTAACCAATTCATCATTAGTCATTCATATGAATGACTGAAGGGTTGTAAATAATTCCTTCAACTTTTAATAGCAAACTCTTAATTAAAAAAAGAAATAGAAACAAAGCCAGAGCTAGAGTCAGAAAATGGTTAACTAGATAAAGCAAATCCAGCTTTATTGAAAACTGATGAGAATTTTTTCAAGTGAAACATTTGGTTCTGTGTTTATTTGTTTGTGTAAAATGGGCTTTACTATCTCTCCAAAGGCACAGATACGACTCACTGCAAAAGCTATTGAAAAGGAGTAATGCACTCATTTGATAAAATAAGACAAACTGTTATGTAAATCTCATTAAAAATAATGCAACCATTAAGGAGATAATCCTAATCTTTTCAATTGCTTGGTTGTTCTTGTTAATTAAGCTCATTATGAAATATATCTTTGAAGGAAAAGAAGTGTACTCCAGATGAAAGAATTCCAATTTACAGCAAAACATTTTCATGGAAAAAAGCAAATATAAGCAAAATTTGACATGAACTTTTGCAACTGACCAATTTGGCCTTAATTGGTAGTTTAATATGTAATGGTTCTTGTTAATGTAGAGGAAAGAAACTTTTTAAATGCTAAAAACACATAAAGCAATCCTTACTTGATTACTGGTAATAGTGTTGGAAGGACAGTATAGATGGCAATTGAAGAGGAAAACTCATTGTGTTCAACAAATAAAAGATGGATGAGATAGGTGGGGAGGGAGGGATAAATTTTGAAACTGTTTTGTTTGATAAATAAACAGAATAAAATGAATTTTGGTAACGAAGGTATGTGTTAGCACAGTGATGGCTAATCTTTTTGTCATTGCATGACAACCTGGAAGCCAAAATGGGGCATGAGGCCCCAAAATGCAATGCGAGTCTCTACCCACTTATGCGCCCCACCCCCACATGTGCATAGCTGTCCCCCACATGTGCCCCGCCCCTCACACATGCATGGCAGAAACCCAAACACCATCTGACTGGCATGGTGGTGGGATTCAAATAATTTAACAACCAGTTCTCTGCTCTAATGACCATCTGGGTAAGTGGGGCTAGGTGGGCATGTGACTAGGTGGGCATGGCCAACTCAAGGTCACTCAGGTCGATGGACGCTTCGCCTTAGCTGTTACAATGTAACGGAGAGACAGTGTCAGCCTCTGCTTCGCTGCTGTTTTTCGGCTGCCATTGAAACGGGGAGGGGGGGCATGGTATTTGGGAGGGGAATCATTATGTACTGGAGGATTGTTATTAGGAGCTGTCCTGACTATCTATCTGTGCATGTGGTAGAAGGGAGTTTACCACCAAGGCCAACTGTTCAGCGTTCCACCCTGATGATGCTTTTTGAAGACATTTCCCACCTGACGGTTGGGTGAATTATTATTGGACTATGAAAAGGGGTGCCAAGGGGAGGGGATTGAATTATACATGATATCTATTGCTTTCACGCCAATTTACTCAGACTCAGCTTTGCTTTGCTACTCATCATTTGTAATTAGTAAAAATACACTTAATTCTAAGCATGGAGTTGAGTGGTTTCTTTCTTGATTATTAAATGAAGGAGCACCTGACAGGCAGTTTCTGTAAGCAGGACAATAAAGATCAGGCTAGAAACAACACCAGAATGTTTCCTTCCCGCTTTCCATACAGGATTAGCCCTGTAAAGTGGAAAACAAACAAAATGAGATTTCTTCCAACAACTGGTTCTCCGAACTGCTTAGAAAGTTAACAACTGATTCTCCAAAATAGGTGTGAACTGACTGAATCCCACCACTGGACTGGCAGTAGGCACCCGTGTATGCACAGTAGAGCTAGTCATTCTCACAGAGAGGGCTCTGTGTGCCACCCATGGTGCCCATGCATGCCATAGGTTCACCATCACAGTGTTAGCATCTAGCCAATCTTGGTTAATTTTGAAAACTAAGCTGGGTTGTCTCCGTTTTGAACTTGGATGAGAGACCACTAGAAAAGAGTCTAGATCGGAAAGTAGAAAAAGTATTCTGTTAAAAGTTCTGTACTGATGGCAAGAAAACAAATGGCTCTCTTCAGGGGGGTCCCAGGATTCACATTTTATGGTGAAGGCATGATTCCAAACAATTTGTTTTCCTTTCTATGAATGCCTGCTAGGTGAACATTTGAGGATATGGAGAGCAGCCTACACATGTGCATCTCATTGATGAATATGGCTCAGTCTAGTTTTATCAACCAACCAAAAGAAAATATTAATAAAACATAATTGATTCAACTTAAGTGTAGATTGCATTTCTCCAGGCTGCTTGCCTCCAGATGTTGGAATTCACTGGTGAGGTTCAGAGTAGGGAGAGATTTCTTGGCTGTTCTGCATCAATATCTCAAGGCTGCGTTATTTGCTAAATGCTTCACATGTAAGCCTTAATATTCTGTAGCAAACCATGGGAATTCCTGCCAGTATGTGGCGTGAAATGGTTCCTGCGGCCCATAGACCTACTGTTCCTAATTGTCTTCATCATTTCCCAGCCTGCACAACATTGCAAAAATTACTCTGATAAATAAAGCTGCTGCTGTGGCCACAACTTCCTTAAGGTTTGCTATTTCTCTTGAGCTCCCCCCACCCCTATTTCATGTCAATGGGATTCTCTTGTCCAAGAGCACCATCAAATAGAACCTCAAACCTTACCAGGGTAATTCATTTTCCCAGTTACAGGTGCAAGGACTAAGATCAAAAGAGCCACTTCATAGTAAGATGGGCAGCAATAAATGCAATAATAAATAAATAAAATAAAAAGTTATTTTGTAATGCTTGTCGAATAAAGGAAAAAACAGTTCTCTTATGTACTGGAAGAACCTAAATCCATGATGGTGAACCTATGGCACATATGCCACAGGTGGCACATGGAGCCCTCTCTGTGGGGATGTCAGCTGTTGCCCCAGCTCAGCTTCACCACGGAATGTGCCTCCTGCCAGTCAGCTGATTTTTGGGTCTCTGCCACGCATATAGGAGACACACATGCATACACAGGGGGGTCTTGCACACATACATGGAGGACACAGGGAGGAGTGCGGCATCCCCCGCCCATGGCCTGTTTTTGATCCCAGGAGGCTGCAGGAAGGCCTGCTAGGCCGAAAACGGTCATGGGGTGGTGGTGCATGTGCATGCATGGGGGGGGCAGAGTTCACACGTGCATTTCATTATGGATACGGGCACGCACGCACGAGCTATCGCAAGGACAAAAAGGTTAGCCATCACTGACCTAAATGCTAAACAATAGTTAGGAAGAAAGGACAGGTGTCAAACACGCAGTCACCAAATTGGTTTTAAATCCAATTTCCTGGTTCATTTAAAAAAAGAGCCATCTATGTGAGGAACAGAGGTGGGTTCCTACCAGTTCACACCAGTTCAGTAGAACTGGTTTGTCAAATCTACAGAACCAGTTAGAAGAAGTTCCACCAGAAAGCAGGCCACACCTACAGAAGAGGTTCCAAAATTTTTTGAAACCCACCACTCACTCACTCACTCACACACACACACAGAGTGACACAAAGAGAGAAAAAAGAAAGAAAAAAAGAAAAAAGAAAGAAAAAGTGAGAGAGAGATGAAAGAAAAAAAGGAAAAATAGACAGAGAGACAAAAGGTAGGAAAGAGAAAGAGAGAGAGAGAGAGAGAGAGAGAGAGAGAGAGGAAAGAAAACACATGGCCAGCAAGCCACTCCCACTAGGTCACATGGCCAGCAAGCCACTCCCACAAAGGAGGCCACACCCACAGAGTAGGTTCGAAAATTTTTTGAAACCCACCACTGGTGAGGAAGCCTATGTTATGTTACATCACATTATGTTTTTAATTTTTATATACTGCTTTATTTTTTTATTACCTTCTTTGCTGTGACACTATACCTGACCTCCAAGACTATTCCCCCTTGCCTCAGCTGATCTCATGAGTGCTGGCCACCCTAACCATACTGTAGTTACCAAGAGTTCAAGGGTTTGAGATGTGTGACCATCTTCTCTCACCTATCTGCTTTATTCAAAGCTACTGTGGAATGAGAGGAGGCTTGTGTAACGATCAAGGTTTTATTAACAGAACTAGTTAACTATACAACAAGAACATACGCCGCCTGTCTGACAGCTATTTATACTGTTACCTGTCAGACAGGCAGCCAATCAGGTGCTTGTTATTCTCCCGCCAGCCGGCATGCGCGCTTCAGCCAATAGGGATCTTCTTAGCTTGCCAGCAACTATGCCAGGACATAGCATATCAACCTGCCATCTGATTTTGTGAGGTCATGAATCATCAAGAGTAAGCAATGGGTTGAGGATGGGTATGGTGGGTAAAGTGGAGTATTACTTAGGTACTCATGTCTTGGTGATTTTAAGAATATAAATGCAAATGCAAATAGAGGTTCTGCTTCAGCATGCACGTACAAGATTGTGATTTAATGGAACTTCCTTTTGAGTAAACAGCATATAGTCACACTTCAGTAGCTTTAATTCAAGCTTTAAACCTACAGTCTTTATAGCTTTAGAGCTGGAGTATATTTGACTTTGTCTTGCTGTGGCAGCAAAATCTATGAGATTGCCAGGGGAAAGTTCCATAAATCTCAATTGAGTACTACTTTCTAGGGTATTTTGGAAGGAACTGGTAGATCAGAGGTGAAATCCACCAGATTCTGACAGGTTCTGGAGAACCAGTAGCAGAAATTTAGAGTAGTTCGGAGAACCGGTAGTGGAAATTTTGAGTAGTTCGGAGAACCAGCAAATGCCACCTCTGGCTGGCCCCAGAGTGGGGCTGGAATGAATATTTTGCAGTATCCTTCCCCTGCCATGCCCACCAAGCCACAGAACCTGTAGAAAAAAAATGAATTTCACCATTGTGGTAGATAGTTTGCAATGGAAAACTTGATTGTGAACAGTTATTTTCTTTTACTTCACAATTCAATGCCATCCTCTTTTTCACTAGCTTTCTTTGAGAGTCTTCAAAGAGTTGGATTTGTAACATCATGTAAACACCAGAATAAAGAAATATGGAATGTGTGGCACGTGTATAAGCAGAGATGGATAGAAACCTAAGGTTAAAACAGTTGAAGACCACAAAATTTGGGCAGTTAGTGAGCATCATGTTTGCTTCATCCTCAGGTAAGATCTACATCTAGAAGATGCCTTTACACATACTTGGGCCTTCTCCTTACCCACTCATAGAGCTGCCACTTATCCAATTTATTGTATGCTAAAGTTTGGAAAATAAGAGAACATGGCATGAATGTTTTTTTTTTTAGAATGCGGGCAGTCATCTTAACATTAATCTAGTCACCTGTAGACTAGAAATGGGCAGTATCTAAATCAAATAAATAAAATTTACAAATATATAGACTGCAAGCAAGAGATTGGGAGACAGAGACATAGGATATATGGATTGTAATGAAGTTCCATTAATCTAATATGATATTATCCATATTATTTTTTCCTATACACACAGAGTAATATTAAGTAAGTTTCATATTGATGTATAGATATGTTATCATAGAATTGTCAATTGGATGCTATGAAGAACAAATATTGCATTAGAGATCCACTTCACATGGTTAGGTTGGCATAGAGTATAGTGAGATGAAATACAGTGTGTCTGTGTGAAGCTTTGTTGAATGATCCCTCAGTGTTATTGTCTACCCAAATGGACAATAAAGACTTTGGAAAGACTAAGATGACTCTCCCCACCCCTCCACATACACTCTACCAGCATTCCTGTGTGGTGTCTGACCTATAGAATTGTCCTATACTACATAATGCATATAATGAGGATATTAGAAAATGAATAAGGCCCAAGAAGTAATTTAGATGATACCCTGTATTAATGTAATAAATTGAGACTAAACTAGACAGCAGCCAAAAGACAGTACTGCAGAAGTAGGTTTTTGAGATAAAGAAGATTTCTTTAGTACAAGGTAAGAATTATGACTCTGGGTGACCCTAATAAGTTGAATGCAGGAGTAATAAATTTTACATGGTTAACACATAGAGCTTTGGAACTATTCCCCAGATCCATAGTGAGGGTCCATAGATGGTAAGAATGTGAGGTTCTGGAATGTAAGGACCAATATGAAAAAGGCTAATGCAAGAGGCTCAAGGGCTTTTTCTGCCTGATCCATCAATGGCAGATGAGCACATGATCAGTGTATGTTTACAATTGTCACAAACCTGCAATTGCTGAGAGTCTGTAGCTGGTTGGCTGGGAGAGCTTTGTAACCAGCATGAAGACTGAAATTGCATAGTAGAAACCAGCCCTAAACTTGCACCAACATGTCATGTTAACTAAGCCCATAAAGGTTTGGTCGCCCCCCCCCCCCGCCTCCTATATTCTGAAATAAACCACTTAGTATTTATTTGCTCCTTACTTGTATTTAACCATGCTGAGTCAAATGCCTCTCTTTCTTAAGCTCTGAGCAGGCAAGGCAAACTGTAGCTATCACTGCAGAGAATGAAGAAGCCATAAATTGTTCCTATTCCTCTGAGTGAAGAAGTTTAAATTGCTGTGTTCTGCTGCCCTTAGCAACAGGAACGTAGCAATTTTGAACCTCTCTCTAGGAGCATTAGAGAAGCCATGAGACAAAGGCTTCTCTGCCTCTTCCTGTCCTTGGCTGGATGCTGTCATTTGGTTCACCCATAAACCTATGCTCTGTTCTTGTGAGACATTCAGTGACAGCTTACTTTCTCACTGTTTATCTTCTAACTGAAATATTGTATTTTACTTCGAGAAGACTTTTGCATCCTTTTGCTGAAATTGTCATTAAAATTGACCTGCTGTCGTCTTTCAGTTGTGGCTAGATATTGTAAAAACATTAATGATGTTCTTCAAAGATAATTTGCCAAAGTTCTAATAAATGCTTTAATTATCAATCTATCAGTATGCTCGTGCTTGTTTCCTGTATAAAGGCCACCTCAATTTCCCTTCATTTTAAGGAAACACAAACAAAACACGTACATGAAAAAACACACCCATACAATATGCACACACATAGGTGTAGGTGTGCGTGTGTGCACACATATGCACCTGTTCTACTGCTGTCTTTGAATTAATTATGATAGTGATAAAAGAGGGAAAAGTGAAAAGAACAATATTCCAAGCTGTGTTTTTAGACAGGTAGGCATACTAAGTAAAACAGACAGGAGGCAAAAGCTAAAGAATTGTTTTGTCCAAATAGTAAATCTGGCTAGATATTCAGGATATATATATATATATATATATATATATATATATATATATATATATATATATATATATATATATATATATATATATATATATATATATATATATATATATATATATATATATATATATATAGTAAGGCAACATGGAGCAAGCCACAAAATCAGAGGTGGTATTCAGCAGGTTATGACCAGTTCTGGAGAACCAGTAGTGGAAATTTTGAGCAGTTTGGACAACTAAATACCACCTCTGATTGGCCCTGTCCCCATCTATTCTCTGCCTCCCGAGTCCCAGCTGATGGAGAGGAAATGCGGATTTTGCAGTAACTTTCCCCTGGAGTAGGGAGGGAATGGAGATTTTACATGCCCTGCCATGCCCACCAAACCACGCCAACCAAGCCACTCCCACAGAACCGATAGTAAATATGTATGTATGTATGTATGTATGTATGTATGTATGTATGTATGTATGTATGTATATAGAGATATGGCTTAGTGGTTAACACAACTGCCTAATATGTAATACAGCCCAGGTTCGAATCCCAGTAAGAGTATGGCTAGCTGATGAGAGCTAAATAGCTTGAAATAGATCTATACTAGTCTCCCTTTATTTATTTATCAGCACAAATACAACACAAATGTAACAGAGGCAACAGTAAAAATATTGGGTTTCTGTCGTGATGGACTCTTGTGACGAGTCGATAGACATTAGATAGGAAGCAGTAGGCTTCCTCCCATATTTGGGCATACCAGGTGTGTGTGTGTGTGTGTGTGTGTGTGTGTGTGTTGTATTTGTGCTGATAAATAAATAAAGGGAGACTAGTATAGATCTATTTCAAGCTATTTAGCTCTCATCAGCTAGTCATACCCTTACTGGGATTCGAACCTAGGCTGTATTACATATTAGGCATATATATATATATATATATATATATATATATATATATATATATATATATATATATATATATATATATATATATATATATATATATATATATATATATATATATATCACATTCTTATTTGCATCCTATCATTGCTTATAATTACATACTGTATGGGGAAGTGATATGCCTTGTGATTTCATGATGCACGTTCCATTATTCTGACATCATCATGGTTAGTTGGAGTGAAATGTGGAGTAAAATATTTCACCTTTAATAACATTTTCCTGCACATTATTTTTCCCATACTATGAAAGTATGCAACTTTTCAAAATTGAGGATGATTTAGTTCATCAATGCATCCATCTTGTTTCTCATGCATTATATAGATTTTTTTGCTGCTTTTTTATTTTTAATTACACAGCTAGGTAATATGGTGTGCCACAAAGTTAATCACTACAATCTAAGGAACATTACTGCTTCCTCTACTCTTGTCACCTAAAGTTTTAATACTGAGCCTTTAATTAACATCTGCATGACAATTTTGTAAAGAATTATCTGTTATTCAACTGCTAAGCAAACTCCTTAATGACTATCTACTGTGGAGTAAAACTTTTGCCATGATAAAATGAAGGTGGAGACTACTGGTAGGCATTTATTGTGCAGCATAGCATTGTAATCTTCCTGAAATTCATAGACAATGTTAACAAGAAAGGAGAAATGTTCTCCTGAATTAATTGGTTCGTTATCAGCTGCTTTATCATCTGTGAGTTCCTGGAGAGCTCCTAGTGTCCCAACAGAATTAAAGTATGAAAGCTAGGCTGGGAATCTGAGAAGAAAAACCCACCCCCCAATGTAACTACTGGTAAACACTCATTGACAAAGAAATAACATGGTCCAGCTCATAGATCATCAAAAATCTAAGAGGTACATTTTTTTTAAGGAACCATGTAAGATTGATATTTTATGCTGCTGCTGCTGCTGCTGCTGTTGTTGTTATTGTTATTGTTGTTGGAAAGGGCATGCATAGGATTCAGAAGCAGACCCTTAATGTGATTATAGAATAAGGCTGATCCTCAACAAAGGAAATTGAAAGTTAATAGGTTTATAGGTAGAGCCTGGTGCAAGAGGTATTTATTCACTAAAATGAAAGTATTTTAAAGAAACGATGAAAGAAGCCTTGTGTTATTACCCACCAGATTAAAGGTATAAGCAAAGTGATCCTTAGATCTTAAATAATCCAAGCTAACTGAAATGGTCCACATAGACTTCAGGGCTTTTGAAACCAACATCATTTTCAGGAAAGGAGACCACCTGTGATGGAGAGAAAGGAATAACAAGCTGGCAAGGTGAAAGGACACAGAAAGATTGCAGTGGGTCAAGGAATGTGGTCAGATATAATCATTCCTCTTTATCATATTACTGAAATCGAGATTATTTTTGCAATTAAAAAAAAACAATATTTTTAATCTTCATGTTTGCACAAGTTTATAAATGATCAGAAACTAGTTAAACATGTTTATTTAATTAAAATTTTATTTAATTGTTGAAGATGGCAATTCTTCAGAGACTTAAACCCACTGACCTAATATACATGATTGTATTGTTAAATTTTCACAAACCTGCTGAGTTTGAATCTGGAAATGGAATGAATGAGAAATGGAAATGTTTAAGGCAGGATGCCTGCGCCAGCTGAAGACTCATTTGCTCCATTGGCTAGAAGAATACCCCAATTTCTTCTCCAATGATATGTTTGGAGCTTCAGGTGAGATATCATTGGATTAGCCAGAAGTTGACTAGACAGATGCTATAATGTCTGCAGCAGGCAAAATTATTTCAAATGCATTTTGTTTTCATACAGGATACAAATAAATTGCCATTCACGGCTTATCCCTTCAGCAAACTAGCGTCTACATTCAGTCTCCTATCATATAACCAGTAATTAAGGTGCTGATCTAGAAATCAGGATAATGCATGTATTGGGTCTCCCTTAGGCGTAAAACTGTGGCTAAGTAACTGTGAGCCAGCTATTGTCTCTCAGTCCAATAGGAGGCAGAGGTATTCAGTAAATTCATCAGATTAAATTTCACAAACACAAATGTGGATAAAAATATAATAATACTAATTAGATGATTTTGTATTATCCCTCGAATGTTCAACACTCAGCCATGATTTACAGAACTGGAAAGGAATTTTTTAAATAGCAAACAAAATGGCTTCTAACTATGGTTTCATTTTGTTTTTCTTGTAATAGCAAGGTTGCTTCTTTGTTGAATGGCTTGTTACATAATATTAAGCATGCATTATACACACACATAATATTTTTGTTATTTGTTGTTGAATGGGAGTTGTACCTTCCCATATATCTGAATAGGAGTCCTTCAACAAAGATCAGATCAGATAAAAGATACCACAAGAAATGCTAAAATTTTACTTTTACTATAATAAAAGAGACTTGAAATCTTGATAGTGTTTCTCCTTCCCTGCCTCTTATACCTTTTTATTGTGGCCCAGCAGGAGCCGTTGGAGCTGCCATCAGACTCCAACAGCGAGGGGCCCTATGAGTCGGCCCTGGAGGATGTGGAGGACCCTGGACAGGGTTCCGTCTCTGAGCAGGGCGCAGAGAGACTGGTTGGCCACCAGGTGGCACCTGAGCCTTGGATCAGTGGAGAGGAGACAAGGGAGAGTTATCCAGAAACCTACAGTGAGTTGTTCTGGGATGCACGTCATCAAAGAGCTACTCGATGTCAAGAACAACTACGTAATTACAGGAGGTAATTACACTCAGATGATGGTCATTAGGCTCCTCTCCAGACTATAAAAAAGACTGCTTGTGCCACGCCCTTCTTGCAGAAGTCAATGCTTTGACTAAAGAGAAACTAACTTGGAACGCTGGATTGCTGCCAGAGTTTGTCTGAATTGCTGCCAAGGTTTGTCAGACTTGCTGCCAAGGTCCTTATCTGTTTGTTTACTTGGCTTTCAGCCACCGAGAGTCTGGTCTTGCTATTAAAGGACATTCTCATTAAGCATTTCTTGGCTCTCATTACTGGACAGAGGAGGTAGTCAAAACCACTTTTCATAATAGCGTTCCAATAACACACATAAATTCATAAGGCAAGCAGTTTGTATTGTGATATTGTTGTTGTTAGTTAGAAAGTCATGTCCGACCCATCATAACCCCATGGACAACGTTCCTCCAGGCCTTCCTGTACTCTACTATCCTCTGGAGTCTGTTTTAGCTCACACCTACCGCTTCGGTTACTCCATCCAGCCACCTCATTCTTTGTTATCCCCTTCTTCTTTTGCTCTCAATCTTTCCCATTAGGCTCTTCTCCAGTGAGTCCTTCCTTCTCATTAGGTGGCTAAAGTATTTGGGTTTCATCTTCAGGGTCTGGCCTTGTAAAGAGCAGTCAGGGTTGATCTCCTCTAGGACGGAGCAGTTTGATCATCTGGCAGTCTTCTCAGCACCATAGTTCAAAGGCCTCGATTTTTGGTGCTCAGCCTTTCTTATGGTCCAACTTTCTTATGGTCCACAACTATCTTGTGATATACTGGTAAACATTTCATCATTTGTGTCATCAATGGAACCTAGGTGTTTTAGATGCATTCTGCTGTCCTGGCCATAATTAAGAATTCTACTTTCTGATATTTAACTGAAAAAAGGCAAAGAAAAAGAATCTACATAAACTAGGATGGAAATGATAAATTGGTTTTGAATAATATTCAATATTTCAATATGTAAAAATAAAATAGCTAGTTCTATGAATTATGCAAATCAATGAGATTTAGGACTTCTCAATGTATCCCCTACTAATTTTCATTAAAGTTGTTGGCAATATCAGTTCTCTAACTGAAGCATTAAAGTATAGAACAGCCTGGTTAATAACAGATTATTCTCTCAAATTTTATCAGTAGCAGCTCTGTGTCAATATATTGGCCAATACAGAGTGGAATAGTTAAACTGCATTGGTACAAAGAGCAAGAGGCAATAAATCACTTCCCTAGAGAGGATCATATAAACTAGTCACAATGTACTTGTTGGCACACTTGAAAGAAATTAAGTTATCAGAACATTGGGTGCCAACACAATTTATGCCTAATCTTTTGTTCACTTAACAAACATCACTAAAAATCCAATACCAGTAGTTTCTAGGATAAGCATTTTTCTTCTCAAAAACAGGATTACTGGATTGCATGACATATGGACATATAGTGTCCTGGAGCATTCTAGTGGAAGCAATTGATTTATAAATCTTATTCCAGCAATTTATTTACTTGGAAGTTTTCTGTTTCTTAGCTTGTTTTGCAACTTTTGCCAGCCAAATCCATCTCTTAATCATGTATTCTGCTCGACGAAATATTTGTTCTGATCTAGGCTTCCCAAGAGCATGAAGCAAACTCCTGGTCCCGACAAAAACCCCTTTCATTAATTTACTGTGATTTCTGCTTATTAACATCCAGCAAAGTCTTTCAAGGGAGGATTTACAGTCACAGACCTTATCTGGCATAGAGAGCTTCCAGGCCAATATCTGCAAAACTTGGCAAGATGTCAACTTATAAAGTGTTACCATGACTATTATCAAGTTGACATTGGAGGGAGGATTCCATGCATACATTCGGCCAGTCAGATCTCAAATTTCTACAATCTCGTTGGTGGATATGATTTATGATACAGACTGAGGGAGGGGAGAGTTAGGGGTAAAATGCAAAGACCATTAACCAGATATCAGTTTCGGCTCCACAGAAGAACATGCCAAAATGTTGATCCTAATAAATGAATGGATTTCTTTTGAACTTTGTCTCGAGGCTCGTAAATTAATTAGGTCATCTTTTGGAAACTTAACACAGTCTCGGAGAGTCACGAACAAATTAAGCAAACTAATTGTCTCCTGAAAACTCCACTCCTGTTTTGTTCCTCTTTTATTTCCTCTGGGAGGGTCATTCATCATCCATCTGTGGCCTTACTCCCAAATCAATCCCCGTTCTTTAACTCTTCTCTTCATCTGGCATCTGCACAGATGCTCATTGGGAACAGGCTCCAGCTGTTCATCTGCCTTACTGATGTCTGACTCTGAAGGCAGCTGATAACTGGCATATGGCTCTGGCCCCCTCTCTGCCTCTGGCACAGAGCCCTCATCAGAGCCTTCCTCAGACTCCAGGACTGGCCCATGTTCTTCCCCAAACTCCTCACTGTCCAATCTGCTCCCAGCTCTGCTGGCCAATGACGAGCCACAACAATATTTGACAGATTCATGTTAATATATCTTGGGGAAGCATCATGGGCTGTGTAATCTTAAGACAATTTTGTATCTTTGTCACCAATGGGCACATCAAGAAGAGGTGCATAGCTTTATCAATTCCATACACAACAAAGAAAACTGGTCCCTACGTCCAGGGTTAAATGTGCATTTCTTGCAAATTTGTTTCTATTGTACAAAGTTCAGGTCCAAAACTGAAGTTTTGGAGCTCTCGAAAACGAAATAAGAATGAAAAAGTTAATATGATAATAATCTTCATACACATACATTATAATGCTGAAAATCCTTTATACTGTAAAAGTAATACTATTGCAAGACAAAAACTAATAGCCCTCAATTTAAATATTGAATATATAATGTGGATGCTAAAGTTCTTGGGACAAAGATACTCACTGCTTCAAGTATTTTTTCTTTGGTCTCTGAAGGATCTTAGTCCATTCTATCATCAAGTTTTTGTTGTATAATACTCTCAACTGCCAATCATGGATATAAGTGGGACATCTAAGATTATAAGAATAGGCTCAAACTTAATCATGATAATAGATGAACAGGAAACAAGAACTATAATGAGCAATACAAGAAAAGAATGCAGATATCACCCCTTCATTTGTAAAGACAGATGAAAGGACTGGTGAGAATAAGAATTATGTTGTGATTTTCTTTTATCTAAATTCAATTCTAAATTGTTTTCTCAACAAATTAGGTATAGCTGGACAAATTGTTAATGAATTCAGGATGTTCGAAAGCCAAAGCAAACTGAACTTTATCATTGCCATGTGCTTTATTTTGCTCCTGAACCTGGTGAGATTTTTCCTGCTGCTGTTGTAATTTGTCTCAGAACATAGAACATATTAATTAGGAAAGGTGGGGGGGATAAAAGTTTAACCAACCTAAATCCAAAAATAGGATTTGGATGTTTGGGGGCATTTGAGGGAAAAGCCATATTTGTGTGTAGATTTTACCCAGTTTGCATCCCAAACTGAAATATTGGGAAAAGTAGGATTACAAGCAGGTAAACAATATTTTCCTTGTTACTCCAAAAAAAGTAATGAGTAAAATGGCCTTTTCTTTCTTGTCTTGTTTCACTATGATGTTCCACTAATACAGGACTTGCAGTGGTATGCTGTCTTTTAAGTTTGGACAATGCACCTAAGGCAGAATACTTTGCGCCAATATTGGAACCAAATGTAGATTCTCTGTAATACTACTGGTTCTGAAGTCAAAGACAATCCCATTATATCAGCCTGTCACACCTGGTGAGTCAGGGAAAGAAAGCATGGTGTAGACCCTGTCCATTAAAGAATTCTGAGTGGTGGGATTCAGGAAGAGTGCCTTCTCTGCTATTGAAGCATTCTTACCTCAGATGCAGGGTGCCAACCCTCTTTAGGCCTTTTGGAAATGTCAAAAGACCTGGCTCTGCATCTCCCATGGAGCTTACTGAGCTGATTGGCTGGTTAGTGCCCTAAAAGCCTTCCCTCTGCCTTTTAATTAACTTTTAGTGTTGAATTTTAAGCACTGTATTTTTCAGAGTATAAGACGCATCTTCCCCCCTCACAAAGAGGATGAATATCTGGGTGCGTCTTATACGCTGAATACAGTATTTTTGGCCTCCTGAAACCCTGCCTCCTTTGCAAAAAGGATATGCAGAGGGTTTGGGAGGCCTGCTCCTGGGGGCTAAGGACTGGGGAGGGCAAAAATGAGTGAAAAATGGCCCATTGTTTGCTCGTTTTTTGCCCCCCCCCCAGCACCCAGGAGCACTTTGCATGCCTCTCAAACTTTCTGCAGGCCCCTTTTTTCACAAAAAATGAGGCATGGCAAGGGTTTGGGAGGCCTGCAGAGTGCAAAAGCTTTTTTTTTAATTTACCTTTTCAAAATCTTATACTCTGGTGCATCTCTAATACTCTGAAAAATATAGTACCTTTCCCTTATGTTTTTATATTTAGATTTTTAATATGTGAATTGTACACCACTTAGAGTCCCTCTGTGAGGAAGACAGGTGGTTTCTCAATTTATAAATAAAAAAAAAAGAGCACAGTGACATAATATGATTAAAATTAAATATAAAGAAGATCAAACTAATGACAACAATAGGTAAAGCAATGAGCCACAGGATTAAGAGTAAGGTATTGATGTCCTGGGTAGTTTCTGCCTTTTAAGATCAACCATCAGTGATAAAGGAACAAGAAATATGGCATGAAGTTCTTGAAAAAAGATTCAAATGCTGTGATATGTCTATAGTTAGAAAGAATAGAATTATGCAAAATATAGTATTCCATGTGATCTTGAATGGAAACAAAGTTGGACTTTAAAGAAGCAGGATAGGAAATATATTGGTCTCTCTGAACTTTAGTATTGGAGAAGACGCCTGAGAATACTGTGGACAGTCAAGAAAGCAAACTGATGGATGATCAATAAGGTGACCAGATTTTCAGATTGGTAAAGAGGGACACCTTTGACCGGGAAGGGGGGGGCTTGATTAAAAATTTTATACAGAGCAACAGAAATGTTCATACACCGCAAAAATAGTATTGTAATATTTTTTTTTAATTTCAACATAACTACAATTTACAAATATAAATTGTAACTGTAGCCAAACATCAAAATTTTGATCACGTGACCATGAGGATGCTGCAATGGTCGCTAAGTGTGAAAATGGTCGCTAAGTGTGAACAATGATCATCAGTCACTTTTTTCAATGCAATTGTAACTTTGGTCACTATACCACTTTTCTTGCCACAGTTCTTAAGTGAATAACTGCAGCTGGTATTTTGTATTTTGGATAGAATCTTTTTTAAAATAGTCTAAGACAAGTCACCATTTTTTGGAGCAGACCTCCAACCTCCAACCTCCATGCCCCTCCCCTCCGGAAAATCCAGGAAGTAACCTCTCTAGCCATTTCCTGCAGCTCTATGGTACTAGATCATTTTTTTCTTATAAAAGTAAGTAAAATGGGTTGGTGGGGGGGTCCGTTTTGTTGCTTTAAAGTTTTAATATCTTCAGTGAAAGTACTGAGACAGAGAGAGAGGTTAGTTAGACAGGGTGTCTTTTGTCTTGCCCCGGTTAGGATTTCTTGTCCCGGTTAGGATTTCTTAAGCAAATCCACTGGGCTTTCAACATGAAGCCAGAAAATCAGGACTTTTTTAAAACGCGGAGGGACACGGGAAAAATTGTTATAAAGCGTGATTGTCACGCTGAAATCGGTACGTCTGGTCACCTTATCAAACAAATCATCCCAGGGGTCTCACTTGAGGCACACACGATCAGGTTTGAATGAACTTACTTTGTACTTGTTATGTGAAGACTGTAATGCTCTAAAGGTGGAAGGAAAGAGAAAAGGAGATGAATGGTTGCAAGATGGACAAACTCAGTTGTGGTGATAATTAGTCCATCGTAGGGAGACTTGACAAAACAAGTTAGGGATGGATCAGCATAGAAGATCTAGCTATGTGGTTTCTGGGAGTCAAAAATGACTTGATGGCAATCAATCAATCAAACAACTGCTTCTGAAATTCAAGTAAAATAAATGTGTTCTATAACGACTATTCCCAGGAGTGGATAAATTTGATCTAGGGTTGCTTTCTGTATCTAAAAAAGTTTATGCTTGACACAAACACTTATATGTTGGCTACTGAATTTATTAAAATCTTCTGAATAATGCATAGATGTTTGCCAACAAATTACAAGCTCAGGAGATTGTATAATATGAAGAGATGCATTTCAAATCTTTCCAGCTTAAAAAAAAAACAAAACCTAACCCTGATTACCAGATTGCCTGATTTATGTAATATGCATGCATTTAGGATGAGTAATTGGTTTTTACACAGGAAATAATGACCATTTTGTTTATTTCCACTTCCACCCCAACATACACATATTCCATCTGGACCTCAGCATGCATTACAGATGATAGTCACTCCATCAGCAAAATCCTTCTGTGGCTTAGATGGTCTAATATTTCTTGCTACTCTAAACGAAGGCATATTAAAATACATAAAACAGTGGGGTATTTGTACCTGTTCCCCGCTTCATGGAAAAAAAGCATGAGACAGAAGCTTCCAGAAAATCTTGCTTTAATCCATCTTTGTGAGGTAGATAGACAGATTAACAGAGTTGGGAGGGTCCTTGTGGGTCATCTAGTCCAACCCCTGACCCAAGCAGGAGACCCTGCACCATTTCTGACAGATAGCAATCTAGTCTCTTCTTGAAAGCTTCCAGTGATGCCAGGTATGCAGGGTTTATGTGTTTCATTTATGAAATGAGAAAAAAATATCTAAAGATATCTGAATATCTAAAAACAATACTAAACTACATTGTCACAACCTAGATTACTCCATTTTATTTTTATCTTTTATTATTTTTATATACCAAATAGCTTATTGACTGTGCAGCTCTACCACAACACAGTCATTTTTTAAAATAATTTGGTCCTTTGAATTTGTCATTCTCAGCTTAATGTGCTCAAAAATCCCAGATGGAAGCCACCTTTCCTAAGAATTTAAATCAAGACCTTCTACAAAAAGTCCCTTGTTAATGACAAATGATTCCCCAGTTTGAAAATGGAGCTTTTCTAATATGGTTATTAAAAGACATGAAAAATTTCCTCTGAAATATAACATTGTTTATGGAATATGTTTTAAAGCATAATGCTTGCCTTAAAAAAGTGATGAATGAGATGACTCATTTGATAAGTTGTTGTCCTAAGCACATCTATTTTCAATGAGTTCTTGAAGCAATCTCTTTAAGATCAATCTGTCAGTGACTGTGCTAACCTTTAAACAAACCTGCATTTAGAAATGGTTCTTTTATGGAATCTGCCAATAGCGAAGTTGGAAGAACCATGCCTGAGATGAACTGGATTCATTTAAAATTCAATCTTACTCATGCAGCTATAACTGATCACCAAATAAAATATGCCACTTTAAATGAGAAGAATTCTATCTTTTAGTTTATTTTTTTATTTTCTGAAAACTATCCTTTCAGACAATACATACACCAGCCCTTGAGGATGCATAAGGGGCGTGCATAAACACACCAGCATGCCTACCATCCCTGTCCTACTGTTCCCTTTGTGTGTGTGTGTGTGTGTGTGTGTTTTGGACACACACACACATATGTATATCCTGGTAAAGAATACGAACAGTACTTATTTAAATCACCTCAGCAAATTCTCAAGAGGAAAGACTATCGTGGTAATGAGGCACTTCAATTAAATTGGTATCTGCTGGAAAACAGAAATACAAAAACATATTACCTTCTTTACAGACAATTGCCTCTTTTAAAAGATGGAACAAGGTACAGGAAGATCAGCTGTCTTGAATTTAATTCCCAAAATAGTAAGGATTGCTTGATGGGCTGAAGATGTCACAAACCTTGAGATAAGTTTCCACAACATGTTGACATTCAAGACAACTAAACCAGGAAATGTTGAGAGCTTTCAGTCATCTACTTGGACTTCAGAAAGTCAGATTCTGAACTCTGAAAGATAATAAAATTAAATTCTAATGGATAAATGACCAGAAAACTAGATATTTAAAACATGAGCACAAATTCTTCTTATGATGAGAAAAAGAAAGGAAGAAAAATAAAATAATAGGTCTATATGGATAAAAGGATATTTCATTTTTGAAGGCATAAACGCTACAGGGAATATGCATTTGTTATGTCATGTTGGGTTTTTGTAGGGCTCAGAAGTGGGCTTCTGATAGATAGTGCACGATATCTCCAAAATACTTCAAATGTCTCACCCTTAGATTAATAGAGGCACAAAATAATCCAGAAAAGGCTATTTCAAGAGTAAGTAAAGCATTTACATCTGAAATCATTAGTTTTTCACAGTGTAATCCTGTTAATTTTGGACACATAAACCAAACTGTGGGGAACAAGGATAATCTGAGTTCCATGTATAAATCATTACAAATTTACAGAATTGAATCTGAATGAAAAGCAGGAACAGACAAATGCCATTAAAAATTAAATATCAAAAAAGCTTTGGGGAACTGCAGAATTTCAGATAAGTTAAATAGCTTTAGCTATAATAGTTTTTGTGATTTTGTAACCCTTATATATATATTCTTTGCTATTATTTGAAATACAGGCATGTGTTGGAGTAATTGTTTATATTGTTCCAACTGTTTCCTAAGTATTAGGAAGATGTTTCTAACATTCCTCTGAATCTATAAAAGTGAATTAATGTATAAAATACCTTAACTCTTTTAAACATAAAGGGACATACTGAGTCTTATCAAAATAGGAAATGCTTAAGCCAAGACAGATGAGGCACATAAATCTTTTGGCCTTGCCATATAAACTTTAAATTATTGCTAGCAAATTCTTTCATAGAACTCTCCTTGTACCTGAACATTCAACCTTTCTAGTGTTCAGTGGGTGTGAGTGCAGACTGAAAAGCAAATCATCTCATGAATTTTCTCCAAATTTAAAGCAGCATTCCCCAATCTTAGCAAGTTTAAGATATGTGAACTTCAACGCACAGAATTCCCCACTCAGCCATGCTCCCTGGAATTCAGGGAGCTAAAGTCCACATATCTTAAAGTTGTTGAGTTGTGGGAGTTTCCTCACTGAACGTTTTCAAGAAGAGACTGGACTGCCATCTGTAAAAAAAAATGGTGTAGGGTCTCCTGCTTGAGCAGGGCGGGTTGGACTAGATGACCTACAAGGTCCCTTCCAACTCTGTTAATCTGTAGGTTGGGAAATGCTTCTTTAAAGACAAAAAATCAGCCTCTGATATCTGAAGGCTCAACATTGCTTTCACCAGTGCTCTGGGTTTTCCCAGAACACACAATTTGGCAAAACAAAGCACACTGTGAAAGCAAAGCATGGCCTTATTGTGCACCCGTCTTTTCCAACAATTCATAAGCAATGGGTATGCAGAAATTCCTAGTCAGCTGGTATGTGCCTAAACCTTAACTATATTTTATTTTTAGCCAATCCAAGTTGTTGTTGTTGTAGTAGTTGCTATGTTCTCAACCATTCAGGGAATCGTCCAATGCTTCTCAGACCTCGTTTATTCTCCTGCAATTCTCTCAAGAATAGCAGGGTCTTTGTGTTACGTAAACTATGTGAGAAGTCACATCTCCAAGGAAAGGTGGGTTGGGGAGTTTGAGAAGGCACTTGGATACACATGGCTCTGTTCCATGCTAATGAAAAGCATATTTTAAAAATAAAGATCAAATGCAAGAAAAACAATGAGAGTCAACAGGGGTAAATGTGAACAGCTTTAAATATGATATTAATAAAATTGATTTTTTTTAAAAAAAGAAGTGTGACTAAGTACCATGAATAGCTTTCTGGAAAAATATTTCACACACACTCAGAAATCTTCTTTGTGCAATCTCTCTCTCTCTCTCTCTTTCTCTCTCTCTCTCTGTCTCTGTCTCTCTCTCTCTCACACACACACACACACAGGGGAGGGGAACAGGGAGGGAGGGAGGGAGGGAGGGAGAGAGAGAGAGAGAGAGAGACAGAGACAGAGACAGAGATAGAATGAATCAAATATACATAGGCAAAGTGACAAAGACATTAGATTCCTTCTTTCGACCAGTGGTGGATGCCTACCAGTTCAGACTGGTTTGGCTGAACCAATAATGGTTTGGCAGCCTGGATCACTGGAACCGGCAGCGACCCAGGCCTGCCATGCCCCTGAACCGGTTCCTGGTCTCTTTTCCTGTTGCCGGCATGTTTCTGTGCATGCGCAGAACAATTTTCAGTAAACTGCACATGCGCAGCAACACTTGGTGTTTTTGTACGCATGCAAAACGCCCTCTCTCAGTGAGCCATTAGGAAATCAGTTAGTAACTTTCAACCATGATAAATGACAAATATATCTTTTTCAGTAGTAGTTTGAATTCGGGGAAAGATTATATTTTTTTAAAAATAGACTTCCACATGTCAAAGAATTTTCAAACCATATTTGACTTTGTCTTGTTGTTTGTTGCCCTCTTATCACCTTGCATATTTTGTTCACTTTTCCCCCAAATATTTACGCAGCTGGCTAGATTTGTCTGAATGTCAAGGGAAGAACCTGCAAATGTGGATATTTGTGCTTTGAGGAACAAATTAGAAGTGTGAACAAATAAGAGAAACACTTCTTTAGCTGCCTCATCAGAAATGTCAAGGCTTGTCTCACTTTTAGCTAGGAGAATTTGTGAGGTTGTAAACCTACATTTCTCAGCAGCTCCAGGAAGTATGTGACAGTAGTAAAAAGATATTGAGAGTTGTGGTTCAGTAGTGTGAGTAGTGTCAACCACATTCTCCACATTTCTGAGTGATATTTTCATATCAGTATGAAATTACCTACATTACCTACAATAAAATAATTTTCTAGTGATTATGGAAAGATAGATAGATAGATAGATAGATAGATAGATAGATAGATAGATAGATAGATAGATGGATGGATGGATGGATGGATGGATGGATGGATGGATGGATGGATGGATGGATGGATGGATGGATGCTTGTCATCTTTTACAGGATACCTTTTTATCTCTTAGTCAATGTTTCTTTTTCTTCTGATTTTTAGCTCTTACTTTTTCCATTTTGCCAGTTAATTGTTTTGGATGCTTGCTGATGTTTAATAAGAAACATCAATATGTTGAACTGAATTGTATGTTTGTTCTGATTTGAAGAGGGCTTGATTGGGAGCATGCTGGGTGCACACTATACTAGAAATTACAGTACTTTTTCAATAACTATCAGGATCAGTGTGCGTGGGAGATAAAATGTTTATATCTACACCTATATCATCTATGCAATGCATTTAAGTCTGCATGTGAATCAGAGTACACAATAACAAACCAAAAACAACAACTTGATATTGTGCCAACTCTGTTCTCCTCCGCATCCTTTTCTCAACTGGATGTTTCATCTTATTTTCTTTTCAAAGAGTTAGCTCAAGTATTTTAAGCCAGTTAAGCTGTCTTTGATTGACATTAGGCCTTAAAGTAAACAAAGCCATGTTTTGAAGAGGCAGGCAAGCAGCTAAGGAAAAATTTAGCTATCTACTGAAATCTGTTTTCAGTCAGAAGCCAATTGCTATGTTTGTTTATTAGTTACCTTTGCAAATGCCACCGTAGATAAATTTAGGCAAGTCTGTGTGCCAGAAAAAGGATGCAAATACATCAAGAGCAAACAGGAAATACTGTTGCTTACCTGAGAACTACTGAAGCAATGTGTGTGGAAATCTGAGACAGGTATGTCACTTAATGTGTTAATGATATGGCTTTCAATATGTTTTCCTTTATTTTAACAAAATGAAGGCTTAGAATACAAGGTTTTTTTAAGCCATTCTAATGACTCAGAATAAGAGTATTTATTCCTTATTTCCAGCAGTCTGAATTCAGAAGCATGTAAGATGTGTTGCATATCAGTTTCACAATGTATGACTTTACTTGATGCTACATTAATACGGATACTTAAGTATTGGTTTAACGATGTCAAAAATAGGTATTTAAATCCTAAAGTCTTTTTAACGCATATTGTTAAAATATGATGCCTTTTTGAATCCAAAAAAGCATCATAAGACATGAATCAGTGTGAAATCTGAATTTTAATTATGTACTAATCTATGCTTTACTCTAACAGTTTAGATTGAAACAGAAACTTAGTTTTAATATTAATGCTTTAAACTCTCTCTCTCTCTCTCTCTCTCTCTCTCTCTCTCTCTCTCTCTCTCTCTCTGTGTGTGTGTCTGTGTGTGTGTGTGTGTGTGTGTCTGTGTCTGTGTCTGTGTCTGTGTCTGTGTGTATGAGAGAGGGGGGAGAGTGAAGGAGGGAGAGAGAGAGTATAAACAGACATAGAACAGCTTTTTTTCCACCTAAAGACTGTCAGAGGCTGGAAAGAGGACTTTATATGAAATAATCTGTAAAGATAACCTGTTCACCTTCAAAAGAAATTTAAGGTGAGATTGACTACTTAGGTTGTGTGTGTTTCTGTGTCTGTGTGTGCATGCTTTAGGGCTGGCCATTACCGGGGAAGGAGGGCTCGCTACGTCACAGAGATCCCTCCTTCCGGCCCTATGAGTCCCACTCCAAGGCCAGATGGCGCGAGTAATCAAGACCCCGGTCTCAGGCTGTTGTCGCTAAATGCCAGGTCTGTAGTTCACAAGGCTCCCCTCGTCCGGGACTTAATTTTAGACGAGAGGGCAGACCTGGCATGTATTACTGAAACCTGGCTGGGCCCGGAGGGAGGAGTCCCCCTCGTAGAGATGTGCCCAGAAGGTTTTCAGGTGCTCCATCAGCCGAGAGCCCAGGGAAGGGGTGGAAGTGTGGCTATTGTTATCCGAGAGTCTCTAGTACCTCGTAGGATCCCTGCTCCGGAGCTTGTCGGGTGTGAGTCCCTGCTGGTGAAGTTGGACCTCAAGGGTCAAGTGGGTTTGCTGTTAACGTACCTGCCTCCCAACAGCGTTGCAGCAGCCCTCCCCTCGCTCCTCAAGTCGGTAGCCGAGCTGGCAATTGAGTTCCCCAGGCTTATGGTTCTGGGGGATTTCAATTTGCCTTCGCTCGGTGAACACTCTGATGGAGCACAGGCGTTCATGGCTTCCATGACAGCCATGGGCTTGACCCAGGTAATTCGGGGCCCAACCCACTCAGCGGGTCACACGCTCGACCTCGTATTTCTCTCGGAGCAGTGGACTTGTGATCTTGGTCTGAGGGGTAGTGAGATCATACCCCTGTCATGGTCAGACCACTGCCTACTGAGGCTTGACTTTCGGAGACCAAACCTCCACTGTAGGGAGGAGGAACCGACCAGGTGGTTCCGCCCCAGGCGACTTATGGACCCCTTGCGGTTCCAGATGGAGCTTGGGGTTATTCCTGATACTCTCGCCCACAGTCCGGTGGAGACTCTGGTTGCTGCCTGGAACTCGGCAGCGTCGGAGTCTTTTGACCGGATTGCGCCACTACGGCCGCTCCGAGGCAGTGGATCCAGGAGGCCTCCTTGGTTTACCGAGGAACTCCGGGAGAGGAAGCGCCGGAAGAGACGCCTAGAGCACCTATGGAGGTCCAACAAATCCGAATCGAGCCGAGCACTTCTAACATCATGCATCAAGGAATACATCAGGGAAATTAGGATGGCGAAAAGAGCTTACATTGCCACCTTGATTGCCTCCGCTGAGTCGCGCCCAGCCGCCCTGTTTAGGATAACCCGTTCCCTCCTAAACAGGAGGGACACGGGGGATCCCCTGCAGGGTAGGGCTGAGGACTACGTCCAGTTCTTAGCGGACAAAGTTGCTCGGTTTCGGTCGGAGTTGGACTCTGATTCTGCAGATCTAGCCGAGGCACAAGGGGATAATCTGGTAGACCACCCCTGGGTTGAGTTTCAGGATGTTGCCCCGGGGATGTGGACAAGGCCATGAGAGCTGTGAGTGCCTCCACATGTGTACTGGACCCGTGCCCCTCCTGGCTGGTTGCTAACAGCAGGGAGGTGACACGGAGCTGGATCCAGGCGGTTGTTATCGCCTCCCTTCGGGAGGGGGTCTTTCCCCCCGCACTTAAAGCGGCGGTGGTGAGACCCCTCCTGAAGAAACCATCCTTGGATCCAGCCGTTCTTAACAATTATCGTCCAGTCTCCAACCTCCCCTTTGTGGGGAAGGTTGTTGAGAAGGTGGTGGCCTTTCAGCTCCAGCGGTCCTTGGAGGAAGCTAGCTATCTTGACCCATTCCAGTCCGGCTTCAGGCCTGGCTACAGCACAGAAACCGCTTTGGTCACATTGACCGATGACCTCTGGAGAGCCAGGGACGGAGGCTTCGCCTCCATCCTGGTTCTCCTTGACCTCTCAGCGGCTTTTGATACCATCGACCATGGTATCCTTCTGCAACGACTGCGGGAGGTGGGGGTGGGAGGCACTGTTTTGCAGTGGTTCTCCTCTTACCTCTCGGACAGGTCGCAGTCGGTGTTAGTTGGAGGGCAGAGATCGATCCCTAGGCCCCTAACATATGGGGTGCCGCAGGGTTCGGTCTTGTCCCCCCTACTTTTCAACATCTACATGAAACCGCTGGGCGAGATCATTCGGCGGCACGGGATAAAATACCACCAGTATGCGGACGATACTCAGTTGTATCTGTCCGCCCCGTGCCAACTCAATGAAGCGGTGGACGTGATGAACCAGGGACTTGAAGCTGTTAGGGACTGGATGAGGGCTAACAAACTCGTGCTCAACCCAGATAAGACCGAGTGGCTGTTGTGTTTCCCTCCCACCAATCCGGCAAGTATTCCACCTCTCAGGCTGGGGGGTCAAACATTATACCCCTCAGACAGGGTCTGCAACTTGGGAGTCCTCCTCGACCCACAGCTGACTTTCGAACACCATTTGTCAGCTGTGACCAGGGGGGCATTTGCCCAGGTTCACCTGGTGCACCAGTTGCGCCCCTACCTGAACCGGGAGGCTCTCACAACAGTCACTTGTGCCCTTGTGACCTCTAGGCTGGAGTACTGCAATGTGCTCTACATGGGGCTGCCCTTGAAGAGTATTCGGCGACTTCAGCTAGTCCAGAATGCGGCCGCGTGAGCAATTGTGGGTGCACCTCGCTTCACCCACATAACACCTATCTTCCGCGAGCTGCACTGGCTACCTGTCGATCTCCGGGTGCACTTCAAGGTGCTACTTGTCACCCATAAAGCCCTACATGGTAGTGGATCTGGGTACTTGAGAGACCGCCTACTGCCAATTACCTCCACGCGACCTATTAGATCTCATCGATTAGGCCTCCTCCGAGTTCCATCTGCCGGTCAATGCCGACTGGCAACTACGCGGAGGAGAGCCTTCTCAGTGGCAGCTCCGACCCTATGGAATGATCTCCCCGTGGGGATTCGTACCCTCACCACCCTCCAGACCTTCCGCACAGCCCTCAGAATCTGGCTATCCCGTCAGGCCTGGGGCTAAGACTGTAACCCGCCCAAATGGTATGAATGTTGTTTTTTTTAATTATGTATTGTCTTATATGTTAAAAAGTTTGTCCCCCCCTCCCCCTTGGGTTGTGAGCCGCCCTGAGTCCCCCCAGGGAAAAGGGCGGCATATAAATAAACTTCTACAATCTACAATCTACAATCTATGGGTATTCCATCACTGGACGTTTTCAAAAATAGACTACACAAAGTAGACTCAACATTTGACTGGGATGGTATAAGAATCCTGCCTTAAACAGGTGGTTGGATTAGAAGACATCCAAGGTCTCTTCCAGCCCTGTGATTCTATGCTTTCTGTTCTATATTACTGATTTTTCTACTGTCACTTCTCCCTTTATTTTTTGACTACAAGAATGCAGGAGAAACTTTTATTTGCTGTATCTAGAACCATGGTTTGACTGTGATTACAAATGTGTTTACACCATGGCCTTCTTTCTCCAAACAGGCTGTTAGCTCAAAAAGAATAGTTTCAGGTTTCATAGAAGTTTCTACTATGGTAATTCTGTTACATATGCAGAAAATACCTGCCACCTTACCCTATAAAATGAAAACATATTTGTTTGTTTTCAACAAATCCTACAAGTAGAGCATTCATTCATTTCATTTCATTTATTGAATTTATAGGCCGCCCAATCCCGGAGGACTCCAGGCAGCTTACAGAAATGAAAAATGTTAAAAAAGGATTAAAACAATAAGATACAACAAGATTAAGAAGAAAACACAACATGCACCCAATCAAAGGGGGGGGGGGGGCTGGACTTCAATCAAGAGGTCAACAGCCCCAGGCCTGCCGGAAAAGCCAGGTTTAATAGCTTTATGTAAGGCCATGAGAATGGGTAGGGTCCAGATCTCTGGGGGTAGCGGCAACAGAGAAGGCCCTGCTCCAAGGCGTCGCCAGCCGGCATTGTCCAGCTGAAGGCACCCAGAGAAGGCCCATCCTGTGCGATCTTATTGGTCTTAGGGAGGTATGCTGTAGGAGACGGTCTCGTAGGTACGAGAGCAGTCTACAAAAATATTTTAATCTTGAATTGTGGCTCCCACTTCCATAATCACCATCTCTATAAATACTTCAGTCCCTCTAACCAAAAAAGGCCTGTCAGATTTTAAGATATCTTTAGGCCTGTGGTCATGGGGTGTCCACAAGAAGAAGAAGGAGAGCAAATGATGATGTGGGATGATTATTATGATTCTGATCATGTCCGCAACATAGATATTAGGATTCAATTTTACCATTTATGTGAAGACTTTCCCAGATGTGTGATAATTTTATGTACTTTGCTGCAGATGAGACTGCCTATAACACTTATAATCTAGTATTGCTATACATATATCATTAGCAATAATGTGCTATGGAAATTTGCTAAAAGTTACTCACTTGATAATTCTTTACAGTTGGCAAGTAAATATTTACCTAAATCCTTGTGAGCCATTTTTCACTGATCTTTTTCCCCCTACAAATTCCTCTCTATCTGCAGTTCGTGGTGCATGTTTTATTCTGTCAAAGGTAAGGACTTTCTGCTAAAAAATCATTTGCCAATGAAGTTGACACATTTTAGTTTCTTTATAATTTTCTTACTTCTGGTTCCTTTTTATTCCTTTACACTTAAAACACTTAAAATACTTACTCAATTTATTTAGAGGTTGTTTCTCCAGATGCTTTTTGCACATCCTAAATTTTATCAAACCAAATGATTTCTATATATTGGCAAATTATTTCATTCCTGATTGATATTCATTTTCCGTAAAGGATTAAAAAAAACAATTTTGCTAAAGTCTGTGGCAAAGTGTTTCCTATTATCAAAGACCTTGGATATCAAAACCACACTTCTGCCAGATGTCCACTCTTTTTAAACATAGTTCTCTAGACATTTATGAAATAACAATGGTTACGTACAATATACGAACATGAGGAGATTCTACCTTGTTCCAAAAATGTGAACATTAAAAGGTTTGAACCCCACTGCAAAAGATGTATTGAATTCTAACTATAAATAATAACTAGTTAACTAATTTGCTCAGTTGGGAGTTTTCATTCTCTCTTTTATTTCATGCACTATAATTTTTTGAATTCAACTCCATAAAACCTGTTGATGAGGTTCAGCTTCAGCAGAACATTTTCTGAATCATAATATTTAAAAAGCACATTTCTGGAAACATTGCAATCTTAAATCTTATTAATATAGAGGTCTGGAACAGTCATTATTGAGTTGTCATCATGGTCTACAGGATATAAATCTCAACTAATGCCCTGGTATAAATAGATTTCTTTATTAAAAACATCTTCCCTGAAGGTCCTATTACCTCAGAATGTGCTTTTTGCATATTAGAGGTGAGTTGCTCCTTCTGTCACTGTAGTCAGTCAACCATAGACTTGCCCTGCTTCAAAACCAGATCTGTTGGAAGCTAAGGAAAGCAATCTGGCAAGAAACAGTGCCTTTTAAAGAAACATTTATCAAATTGGTGATCCATGGGAGACCTTATTTAAAGTCAATGGAGCTTTTGTCAGTTTTGTTAAGCAGCAAACATCTAAACCCCTGAATAGAATTAAGCCGAAGAGGCTGGATTGACAACCACTTGGAGAGGAAGGTCATTTACTTCTCTAGAACAAAATTAGTCAAAATCCCTCTGGTTCTGTAGACTTGGATTTTCAATTAAACTTAGAGAGACTGCAAGGATTATTTAGAATGCATAGGATTTATGTTTCACCCCCAACTTTGAGGGAAGACAGCATAGAGGGGCAGCAGCAGCAGAATCTATCAAGTAATGGGAAGGGATTGTGAGAGGTGGTGACTCTCTTTATGTGCTTTAGTGCCTTCAAAGTTGAGCGCTAAAGTTGGACAAGTGTTGAGAGTCATCAAAATCTCCAGGCATGGGTTATTTCAATATTTCAATATAATATTTCAAGAAAGAATGTTGAAATTTAACAATTTGTTGAGCATCTGAGTCACTGGTGCATGCTTAGTCCCTAGCTTCAATCTTCCTAAGAAACTAGGGAGATTGGGACAAATTTGGTTTAATTCAGACTGCCCAAAGCTAAAAAAAAGGGGGGGGGCAGAATCTGCCATCCATTTCATCCAGCACATTAATCACTAATGGAAATTGTAAGAGAAAAAATAAAGTACGTTTAATTAATATTATTTATATTGTTAGTTTCATAAGGAAACTTTTTTCTTGCAATGGATAATTGGGCATTGTGTCAAATTGTTTCCTGCAAATGAAGTCACTCTCTTTTTTGTGACATTTTAGATTTTAATCGATTATGATGATAAATTCTGGGAGATCTGAGAGCTTAAATGATCTATACACAAGAGGTGTGACTTTTGCATATGTGAAGATGGATTGTCTAATACTGTAAATCAGGTCTTGATGTAATCCTTGAATATTCTTACAAAATGAACCATGTACTGAATTATCTCTTATGTCAAAATAGGCTCTATAGTTCTTCTTAGAAACTGAATAACTCAAAGAACAATTGTTCACAATGAATCTTCTTGTTCAAATTTTCCAATGTAGATAAAGTGATGCCCAAAAGAAATAAACTTAATTTTACTTGTTATCTTCTTTGAATCAGTAGTGCTTAAAAGTATTGCCAATTATCCACTTTTAAAACTTAACCAATTGCTAAATACAAACCAAAAAAAGATTGTGCAAGGAGGTATTGCAATGATTACCATATCCTCTTCAGCTTGGTGTAGTGGTTCTTGCGGTGGCCTAAAAGCCAGAAGATCATGAATTCTAATCTTTCCTTTGGCATGAAATCCATCTCGGTGACTTTACAACAGTCATTCCCTCTCAACCTAACAATATCACAGGGTTGTTGTTGGAAATAAAAGAGGAGGAGGAAGGAGCATTATGTTGCCTAGAATTATTTATAAAGTAATAAAGTCAGGATAAAAATAATAACAATGTTTGAATACATGCACGCACCTTGTAACCAAATTACCGGATACTCTAGTATCTTTCTTAGGCAAGAAAAACGAAATAGACAGGTACAGTATAGGTGGTACCTTGCTCAATAGTAGTAATTGTGAGAGGGATCTTGGAGTCCTAGTGGACAACCATTTAAATATGAGCCAGCCATGTGCAGCAGTTGCCAAAAAAGTCAACACAGTTCTAGGCTACATAAACAGAGGGATAGAATCAAGATCACCTGAAATGTTAATGCTACTTTATAATGCCTTGGTAAGGCCACACTTGGAATACTGCATTCAGTTTTGGTCGCCACGATGTAAAAAAAAGAGTTGACACTCTAGAAAGAGTGCAGAGAAGAGCAACAAAGATGATTAGGGGACTGGAGACTAAAACATATGAAGAACGGTTGCTGGAACTGGGTATGTCTAGTTTAATGGGGAAAAAAGGGACTAGGGGAGACATGATAGCAGTGTTCCAATATCTCAGGGGTTGCCACAAAAAAGAGGGAGTCAAACTATTCTCCAAAGCTCCTAAGGGTAGGACAAGAAGCAATGGGTGGAAACTAATCAGGGAAAGAAACAATTTAGAACTAAGGAGAAATTTCCTCACAGAACAATTGATCAGTGGAACAGCTTGCCTCCAGAAGTTGTGAATGCTCCAACACTGGAAGTTTTTAAGAAGATGTTGGATAACCATTTGCCTGAAGTAGTGTAGGGTTTCCTGCCTAAGCAAGGATTTGGACTAGAAGACCTCCAAGGTCCCTTCCAAACTCTGTTATTCTACATTCTAAATGGAAATTGTAAAAACGAAGAATAGATACCAAACTGGTTGCAAGTTTGTAAGGCAGCCAGTTCTCTCTTCCAAATATATGACTCTCTCCCCCACCTCTTTTCTCTATATAACTTGCATAGAGATCACATACACTAGTGATCACATACACCAGTGCTCCAATGTAAAATTCCAAACTATTTGTTCTGCTCTGGGATGGTCATACAGAATGTTGTGTATACAGAGACCTAATCCAACAAAGCATCTCTTATGTTAATATATAAAATTGTACAGGAAGAATCATTTAACATTGTAGGAAGAGAACTATGTTAGGCAAAAATTAGGAGAAGTCTGGTAGCATCTTTTCCAGCTAACAAATTTTATTAAATGCAGATCATGAGAGTTTATGCCTTATAACAGCATTTGTTCGCTGGAAAAGGTGCTATTTTGAACATCCTGAGCTAATTCTCAAAATGTTGTCATATGTAAATTTAATGCAGTACAGTGAAGGCCATGGGCATGCCAGTGTGTTATCTGAAACATTGACAGTCTTGTTTGGCTGTTTCTAGATCATAATTGTTAAATTTAATGAAAGTTTACCTTTTTTTCAAACCTTTGAATCCTTAGGCTGATTATCAGTCTTAACCTGAGAGTGAAAAAGACATTTGGCACACCTCTGTTGAGAAAGCATTTCCGAAGAATGAGGAAAGGGGAGAGGTTTGCTAACTGACAAGTTGGAAATGGAGAAGAACATACCTTACAAATCTTCCTATCTTGAACGCAGCTTAAAATATAGCTTAAAAGCTTATGCTCCATAACAGTTAAACAAGACATCATATTATTCCAGTGAGACTTTTACTATCCAAAGTGATACTATTTTAATGTTGTAATAATAGTGGAAGTTTCTCACAAGGAACTCATTAAAGTTGATTGGAAGGCACTTACTAACTGATTTTGAACAATAGAAAAGAAATACAATGATTGCCCATTTTATCATTTTTAATTAACAATCTAATTTCAGTAGCATTTTTCGCTGAAATGATAAGCTTGGGGGTAGATGCAGTTCTCTTTATACGTGGGAAACAAAATAATAAGCAATTTTACAAAAAATGTTTACAGCTGATTACAACTGTGACAGTTGGAAGAAACCTTTCATTCTCATTTATCAACAAGTGACTCATGAAAAATATTGAACCAAAATTAACAACTAAGTGGTTTCTGGCGAGTTCTCCATTTCTTGCATAGATTCGACAAATAATTAATTCCCAGACAAATCCAATAAACCTATCAGATGTAAATTACCATTTTGTCTGGATGATGATATGTAAGTTAATTGGTGGTGATTTTTTTTTTTTTTTGTAAACTCCTGAAAGTGACTGAAAATATTAACGGATACATGCTGAAATCCTGAAAAAAAAGTAGAAGCAGATTTTTTTTTTTTTACTATTTATAAATAAAAATAAACATTTTTATCCCACAAACCATTGAACACCATCTAGAGGTGGTTTCCCCGCTACCCCAGAAATGGACATTTATATAAATTTGGTTAATAAATAAAGAACTACACCTTGATATAATCTAAGCCAGTGGTGGGTTCCTATTGGTTCGGACCAGTTCAGCCGAACTGGTAGTAACTTGGCCTGGGTTACTGAAACCGGCATGGCCCAGGCCTGCCATGCCCCCAAACCGGCACGGCCCAGGCCTGCCATGCCCCCAAACCGGGCAGCCCCATAGGTGCCACCATCGATGCTGCCATCTTGTTTTTCGCTTCTGCACTTGCACAGAACAACTTTTTATTACAGTGCTCATGCGCAAGCAACATGCATCAAGCACACATTCGTGAACCGGCAGTAGTGCCTGCCGGAACCCACCCCTGATCTAAGCTTCCTAAACAAGGCCTAGGAGAACAGCCAGAATTTTAGGAGGAAGGCAGGTAATCATAGAAGTATACTTTGGCTGTCCTGATAGATGAAATTGTTTAACTGAAGATCCTTTTGCTGGATCAAACTGGCTTGTCTCATACCATGAGAGATAGGCAGTCCCTCAAGTAACCAAAGCTCTTTGCCTTGTAGCAGTGCTAGGATTCAAAACATTTTCCTATCACTTCTGTGGGCATGACCTGTTGGGTCATAGCTTGGCAGGCGTGGCTTGGTGGGCATGGCAGGGAAAGGATACTGTAAAATCTCCATTCCCTCCCCACTCCAGGGTAAGGTTACTGCAAATCCCCATTTCCTTCTTATCAGCTGGGACTTGGAAGGCAGAGAATAAATTGGGGCAGGGCCAGTCAGAGGCGGTATTTACTGGTTCTTCAAACTACTCAAAATTTCTGCTACCGATTCTCCAGAACTGGTCAGAACCTCCTGAATACCACCTCTGCCTTGCAGGGTTTCATAGTTCATAACCAGCACCTTGAATCACACTGGTTATCAATTGACAAAGTGACTAAATTAGTGGATGAGCAAAATGCTGTGGACATACTATCCTTAAATTTCAATGAAGCAAGATCACGTGCAGTATTAGTACCACTTTACAAAGTCTTAATAAGACCACATTTGGTATACTTCATTTCACCACAACATTAAAAAAAAAGATGTTGACACTCTGGAAAGAGTGCAGAGAAGAGGGGGCTGGAGGCTAAAACATAAAGAACAGTTACAGGAATTGAATAGGTCTAGTCTAATGAAAAGAAGGGCTGGGGGTAACATGATAGCAGTGTTTCATTATTTGATGGGTGTCTACAAAGACAAGGGGGGTCAAAATATTTTCAAAAGAACCAAAAAATCAAGACAAGAAACAAAGGATGGAGACTAACCAAGGAGAAAAACAACCAAGAATTAAGGAGAAATTTCCTAATGATGGGAGCAGTCAACCAATGGAATAGCTTGCCTTTGGAAGTTGTGGGTGTTTCATCTGGAGGATTTCAAAGAAACTCTGGACAATTATTTGTTTGAGATGGTATAGGGTCTCCTGCTCAAGCAGGGGGATGGACTAGAACAGGAGTCCTCCACTTTCTGGGATCAAGGACCAGTTTTGTAAAAGACAATTTTTCCATGGACCAGGGTGGGATGGTTTCAAATGCAACCTTGATCCCATGCTTACACACATAAAACTTTATTCATTTGCCCTCTGCTTAGGCCACTTAGTTCCCAACAGGCCATGGGCCAGTACCAGTCCCCAGTTCAGAGGTTGGGAACCCCTGGACTAGAATACCTCCAAGGTCCTTTCAAACCCTATTATTCTATGTTCTGTGACACCATTATGTAGAGCCATCAGGTAAAGATTGGAATTCATGCAGGAAAAGCAGGGGGAAAGGAGGGAGCTTGGGAGGACTTATTCTTCCAATGGATAGTGTCAACTAAGAATCTATTTATGCATATATCAAATACACCCTACAATTAAATAATTTTGCCTCCATATACAAATGGAAGTGCCAATGTATTCCTTGTAGATCAGTCTGCAAGAAAATTAATGTTCCATGCTTCTATTCCATGCAAAGAGGTGACCTTTTCCCTAGAAAGGAATCTGTGGGTACGGCCACAATGGATTTGCTTCTCAAAAAGACCTCTAATTTACCTTGGGGAATAGAAGTCTGGAACCTTTCTCCATTAATGCATCTACTCCTTCTAATTCTAATCTCAACTGACACTGGAATTTGGCTTAAAGTGAAACCTGAAGGGCCTCCCCGGTCTCTCTATTGCAATCTGATTTATTTCAAGAAAAGCTATTTGGGCTTTTGATAAGATGAGTGGCATATCTTAAGGAGGGCGTCTTGGGATTGTCACTACATAAAAAGAAGATAAAATATCTAAGGAATGCTGCAAATATTACAGTGTCACTAACTCTGTTTCTTTAACCTTCAGGATTGTCTGGCATGATCCACCTGAGCCCTTGCTTATGGGAAATGTGGAGTAGAATATTTTACTAAGCCAGCAAAAGGAGCTGTAAAAATGAGTGGTTTAGTCTGTTACCCAAGACTCCCACAGAGGGTAACGAGGTCAGCGCAGAAGTAAATTGTCATGGAGAATTAAGGTTCATCATCTTCAAACTTGGCTACAAACACAGGAAGGGGAAATAAAAATGAAAATGCATATTATGGGGAAAATACATTCTGACATAATATAAGAGTATTAACTTGAAGATCTATAGCAACCTACTGAGCATCTGAACTCTGACTTGAAATTCCCAGAATTTCCTATAGGCATTGTCTAAACAGAATCGCTACATTAATATATACATAAATTTATACATAAATACACACACACACACACACACACACACACACACACATATATATATATATAATATTTATGCTGATAAATAAATAAACAAATGTTACAATAACAAATGTAACAAAAAAGGCAACAGTAAAAAATATTGGGTTTCTGTCTGGATGGTCTCTTGTGACGAGCCGAAGACAGAGAGTGGAAGTGTGACCTTCCTCCCATACTAGGGCATACCAGGGGTTGTGACTTTAAGTATATATATATATATACTTAAAGTCACAACTTACATATATATATATATACATATATATGTAGGTCTCTAGTTGTTCGGGTTTTCGAAAACCGCGAAAACCTCAGAAAACATATATATATATATATATATATATATATATATATATATATATATATATATATATATATATATATATATATATATATGTTATATTTGTGCTGATAAATAAATAAAGGGATTTTATTTATTTATCAGCACAAATATAACAAATGTAACAAAAAGGCAACAGTAAAAAATATTGGGTTTTTGTCTGGATGGTCTCTTGTGACGAGCCGAAGGACAGAGAATGGAAGTGTGACCTTCCTCCCATATTTGGGCATACCAGGGGTTGTGACTTTAAATATATATTTAAAGGGGCTTCGGGGGGAGGAGCCTGCCGCCGTCGGGAGCTCAACGGAGCTCCTCTCAGGGTTCTGGTCTGTATATCTTATAAGATCTATAGATATCTCCCCTTTCTGGCAGAAAGGGGCAGGGAGAAGGTCAGTCGTTAGGATCTCTTTGTAATTCATAGCTTTTTTTTTGCTGTGAATGGAGAAGAGGTTCAACATTAGCTGAGCTTTTACTCCAGCCAGTTCTCCGCAGCTGCCTTTTTTGCAGCCCTAGGCAGATTGCCCCCCCCCCCCCAAGGACAAAGCTAAGCTATTTAAAAATCAATCCGGGCGGGGACCATTCCTGAGGAATTTCTTTTATTACTATCTAAAATACCAGCTTCAACTTTGCAAAAGGCTCCCTTTTCTAGCTGCGTCATAAGATGGCGATCTTATAGCTTTTGTGTTCGATGTGACGTACTTAGTCAGCCCTACTCTCCTGAAGGCTTCTCCGTATTAACTGTTAAAAGATTAACTGAGGGGAGCAGAGACTTTGATTCTTGGCTAGCCTGATTGCTTGTCTTTTATTTTTATTCTGGAATGGCTCCCAAATCTAAGCAGAAGCGCTTCCTTAATAACATATCTCAAAAAACTGCTATGAAGCCGCTACCCTTGCCTCCTACGTCCTCCACTGGAGATTTGTTAACACAAGAATTTCTTCTCAAAACGCTTAATAATTTCAGACAGGAAATTAATCAACTGATATCGGATTTATATGATCAATTTGATGCTAAAATTGCTCAAGCAAAGGAGGATATGATCGGAGTAATGACAGTCATGACAGATTATATTGCTGAAACGGAGGATAAATTGGAACTTTTGGAAGAAACTAACTTTAATTTGACATCCAAAATTCAAACGTTACAACAGGAAATTGAAAATGCTCAAAAACAACTTGTCATGATAAATTATAATAAGACTGCCTTCGCAATAAGAGTTAGAGGACTGCGTGAAAACGAACAGGATAATTTGAAACAGATCTTCTTTGAGGCTCTTAGCCGCTCGGTGGGAAGTCCGGGACTTAACTTTGATTGGCAGATTCAAAAAATTTACCGCCAGAATTCGTGGGTAGCAAAACAGCGACAGCTTCCGAGGGACATAATTATATACTTTACCACAAGGGAATCCAGAAATGTGATAATACAGAAGCTTTACAACAAGAGGTTGAGAATTGATGGACAGGACTTGATTGTTTTTAAAGAGATACCATCTCAAATATTAAGAGCAAGGAGAGATTACATTTTCTTAACTGAAGAACTCAGAAATTCTCAGATTCCATACAAATGGGAAGTCCCAGCTGGCATTACAGTTACATTTGGCAATCAAAAACACCGCATTAATTCTGTCTGTGAAGCCCGAGAATTTTATTACAAGACCCTGAAGGCGGGACTTCCTGATTCATCCGGACCTGGAGAGAGACAAGGAGAAGGAGAAGACAAGCAGCGAGACACGTGGCTACAAGGCAGAGGGTGTTGCTTTCCTCTTCCGGAAGGGCAGAAGAGTAAAGAATAAAGACTTAGCGATGTTCTTAAAACTTTATGATTTCTGCCTGGGATAAAATGGAAAAGTTGTATATCGATGATGAGACATGGAGACTGAAAGAAGCGTTGCTGATTGTGGACACATATTGTATATAAGATTTGTTTGAACTCTAACTCAAATTGCGCATGAATTATTTTCCTAGGCGAGGAGAGCGGAGATCGCGATCTTTTTGAGTTGTGGTCTGGGACGAACGGAGTTGGGAGGCGCGTGGGAGAGGGAAGGGTAGCGAAAGCTTAACTAGACTACTTGGGGCTAGAATGCAAGCTGATGTTTGTATCAGTTGCTATTTCAATATAAGGTTAAGAAAGATTAGTCAGAGAGTCTCCAGGAAGGTGGAGTAAATATGTGAGGAGCAATGGACGCGGATAAAATATATATGTGGATATGGATAAAGGCAGGGTGGAAGGTAAAAAAATTTACATGTGGATGTGGGTAAGGATAGAATGGGAGGTGTTGGAAATGAAAAATGAAAGAAGTACTTGAGTTTAATGGTTTTATAGAAAGGTTTGGATATTCGGATAAAAAAGAGATAAATTAAAGGTCTGAATAGATAGATAAAGCAATGAGACTTTTAGTTGGGGAATCCTAATTGATTAACTTACCTGGCTCTAACACAGTTTGAAACCCTGCAAGTAGTAAAATAACCGAAATTTGGAATGAGCTACATTGTTTAAGATTTACAGATGATGGGAAGCTGTGTTAATGTAGTGGGTTTATTGATCTTTCTTGTTTTTCTTTTTTTTTTCTTTTTCTGTGTGTGTTTTTTTTTCTTTTCTATTTTTTACTATTCCCTTTTTTTGTTTTTCTTTTATTTTTTTAACTTTAAAGTTAGCTGGCTTTATTATACTCAAGTGCTTGTTAAAGAACTATGCCGGGTATGGGACCTGGGAAGCCGTAAGGGGGTTAGGGAGGGGGGATTATAGGGGGGAGGGGGGAGGGTGGAATTACAGTTTCAATTCTTAGAACAATAAGAATTCACTTGTATACTGCGGCTCGTTTTTTTTTGTTTTTTTTTTTTCTCTTTTATTTTCTAAAAAATAAACTGAATAGATTAATTGTAGGGATACACCAAAGTGAGGAGAAGAGGGAAAGAAGAGGGAGAAGTAAAGAGGGAGCGAGAGGGGAATGTAAGGAGGGGGAGATGGAGGGAGGGGGAGATGTCTGAGGGGGAAGGGAAGTAGAAGAGGGGAATGCTGGAGGGGAGAAATGAAAGTTGGAGGGGGAGAAGAAAGGGTGTATGGGGGATTGAAGTGTCATGTTGGGGTTTTTTTTTTATGGTGGATTTTTTCCTTTTTTTTGTTTTTTGTTACGCACAGTATATAAGTGATTGTATAAAATGAAAATGAAAATGAAATAAATAAAATGTTTTAAGAATATATATATATATATATATATATATATATATATACACATACATACATATATATATATATATATATATATATATATATATATATATATATATATATATATATATATATACACACACATACATACATACATATACACATATATATATATATATATATATATATATATATATATATATATATATATATATTTGTGTGTGTGTGTGTGTGTGTGTGTATGTATGTATGTATGTATATATTCTATATAAATGATAAATAAAGTCAAATTACAAGTAATAAGAATTGCTTGGATTTTTTCATTTGCTCTTTCCTTCCTTCCTTCTTTTCTTCCTTCCTTCTTTCCTTTCTACCTCCCTCCCTCCCTTCCTCCCTCTCTCCCTCCATCTTTTTTTGTTATTTATGTGATTAAAATGATAGTGATAACTTGATAAAAGTGGGATTCTCATAGATTCCAAAATTGTGTGTATCTTCTATGAATATGAGAGTGATCAATGTTTGAATAACATATGAAATGGGAACAGACACTGTATATTTGATTTGTAAAAATCTTTGGATTCCATAATTATTTAGAAATATATTTTGCCCCTGTGCATATTATGTTAGAAAGACAAAAAGTGAAAGAAAATATCGCTACTGCTCTGCTTTTTATAATAGAAAACTGACTTTAATTCTGACTTATATTCATCCAATGGAATAAACAATTAGTGATTCATTGTTGTTGTTTTATCAATACAAACTTAGATTTTCGGTGGAATAACTAGCTTCAGTGTAGTCTTAAAATTCAGTGTAGTCTTAAAATTAGATTGATGTAATATTTTTAGGCTACACGGGTTGATATGATGAATTTAATTTGAAAAGATTAAAACAGAACATCATAAGGTTCAATAGCTGAAATGAGAGTCATGACCACATAAACATGTCATTGATGTAGGCAATCAAAATCCCATCATAAAATATTTTGCATTTTCTAGTTTGCCAAGGATAACTATATAGACATGAAGATTACAGCACTTCAATTCTGGAATTAATATAATTGTCTCCATATGGAAGCTATATGACTCATTTTCTGAAATTGACAAAGTTCATGGAAGTCCTCCCTGGCCCCCAAGGTTGCCCATAGAATCCTGATTATACAAAAGCATGTACTCTCTTTATGGCTTTCTCTCCCTTATATGGTTCTGAAATTAGAAGAAAAAATACTTTCTTTGAAAATAATGTACTGCTTGATATGAAAATAACAACTAGCTGTAAGAATTCCCAAGTTGGTGCTTTGTAGCTTTTATACTGTTTCAGAGTATATATTTGCCATGTTCTCTATGCCATATTGGATAGAACATGGAAAATTAACCTGAATCTGGCCTATGAGGTAATGATGACTAAAGCTAATTACTCAAACTTTGTTCTGAACTTTTCAGGGTGTTCCACCGTCTGCTGTGAGAAAACATCTACACGGTTCTTGTGTCCACTCATTTCATAGCTTTCAACCATTTTCAGTCATCATCAGATGAGTAATAACTCAATGAAAGATATGGTGACAAGTGAGAAAAATCTTTCACAGTGGCCTAAAGATTGGAGAAAGTGGGAAAAATGCCAGAATGTAACCATGTAATGAAACAGATTTAGCACAAAATAGAGATGTTCATTGTATCATTGAATGTTTCCAAACAGTCTATGCTAACTTTTGAACAGTTCAATGTGCATGCTTCTGAAGAGATCCAAACTTAAAGAACATAAATTTTGAGATATATAATTATGCCACCCAGGATATCAGTCATGCTGGAAGTTGTTAAGTTCATCATTATTTTTAAATTCCTTCACCAATCCATGGACACTTTTATTGGCTATTTTTGTTGCTCATCACAAAACAACTGAAGGTGAGGTAGTGCTAGCATCCCCCCCCCCACATAAAGGTGAATGAAGGAGTTTTTGTTCATTCATAGTTCTATGATGTAGCTATTGATAGCAAAAAGGAAAAAGAAAAAAGGAAAATGACTGGTTGTCATTTCTCAGCAATCTCTAGCATTATACAAACACGAGCTGGATACCCATACTTTGTGATGAAATTATGTGATTGGGTAATGCAGGAGAAATCTGGTTCACTCTGCTTCAATCCATTGGCTCAGAGGTGGTCAGTGATTGAAACACATAAGAGAATATCACTCCTGCTGCCTTGAGTCCAGAAGCAGTTCCATACATGGAAGGTGTAGACATGTTGGTGAGGTACCGACGTTTAGTACTGTAAGGAGCCCCAGACCACTCCTGAGTGAAGGAGTGGAACATTTGCTAGTTTGAACTGAGGTAATGAAATGTGAGGCAACTGGTAGTAGGAACAGAGTTCTTTTCAGGTGGGGAGGGGGAGTAGAATGTCTAACTCCTTCACATCAGAGCGTGTTAATTACCATATAAGAAATACTAATGATCTGATGATCATTTTGAAAAATCCTTTCTTAGCGAGCACCTAGAAGCCAAGAGGAACACACATGCCAAATTTCAAGTTTGTAGGCTTTACGGTTCTGGAGATTTCATGATGAGTGAGTGGTAGTTGGCTTTTATATATACCAGTGATGGTGAACCTTTTTTGGCTCACATGCCAAAAATGGGGGGAGTGCAGGGGGGGTCATACATGGGCATGCCACACATGTGCATGCTTCCCCCCTCTGCATGCATTCATGCAGAAACAGCAATCCACCCCCCACTTTTGGCACTCTTTTTTTGCCCTCCCCAGGCTCCAGAGGCTTTCTAGGAACCTGGGGAGGCCAAAAACAGTCTCCCTGTTTGGAGGCTTCAGAAGCTTCCCTGGAGACTCTAAAGTGCAAAAAACTGGCCCTACAGGAAAAATGGAAGTTCGGGAACAGACTTCCAGTTTGCTTGTAGAGCCGTTTTTCACTCTCCAGAGCCTTCAGGAGGCTTCCCTGAAGGCTCCGGATGGCAAAAGAAGGCCAAAATCAGCTGGCCAGTGTGCACAAGCATGCTGGAGATGACAGGGCAATGCCTCGTGTGCCCTGACAAATGGTTTCTATGTGCCACCTGTGGCACGCATGCCATAGGTTTGCCATTATGGATATATACAGTATATATAGATAGGCATGAGCATGTTTATAGTATTTGAAGAATAGTACAGACTGAAAACTGAAAACATCTCAGAAAAAGTCTGATTTGGTTTCAACATGTTCCATGAAAATTTGGAAACATAAAAGGTGAATCTCCTGGCCATCAGTTAGGTTTCAACAAAAACTTTCACCTCACTTTGTTGGGGGGATTAAAAAAGTTACACTTTGAAAGTTTAAGCAAGTGTTGTTGCAAAGATTATTATGGTTCAAGTACAACCCATACAGCAGAACTAGGAACTTGCAGCCTTACAGAAATTCCTGAGTCCTAGATGCAACAACCAGTATGACTAACATTGAAAGACATTGGAAGTTGTAATTCTGTAATATCTAAAGGTTTGTCATACATGATGAATATTTACACTGTGGTCCATCAGAATGGGGAGGGGGGGGTTAACAGAAAATGCCCCTCCCCCAAAAAGTTTCCATTCCATTCTTCTGCTTTGAAAGTAGCTCATGTGTAAACATGACTGCACTATCTTTTCCAGAGGCTGAGAATTTGTAATACCTTCTAGCCCATGAACTACAACCTGCATTGGCTAAGAGCAGCATAAAGGAAATGCAGACTGTGTTTACTACCAGTGGGGAAAAAACACTGTCAGAGTTCCAAGTAACACCCCTAATGAAAGAAGACTCCAAGGCCTGAGTTTCCTCAAAGTTAGAGATGTCATGTTGGCACATCTGGGAAAACCTGAATCTGAAAGTTTCTAGGTTTTCCCCACCCAATTGAAAGTTCAAGTCCCTGCTCAGCACCCACATGTCCATCACATGGTCCAGTCCAGGGGTGGGTTGCTGCCGGCATTACTGCTGGTTTGGTGAACAAAGTTTTTTGCGTGTGCGCATGCCAAATATGCACTCTGTGCATGTGAGTATTTGTACCTAAAAAAGTCTGTGTGTCCACACATTACAAAGAATTACATTTTTGCAATGAAGATTGTTCTGCGTATGCGCAGAACTGAAAATCAAGATGGCGCCAATGACAATAGAACCGGTTCGGGGATGTGGCAGGCCGAGTTACTATCTACTCAAGTCAACTGGTCCGAATGGGTAGGAACCCAGCACTGGTCCAATCAAGCATCGTCCCAACTGGAGATAACTCCCAGTCACACCACTCCAGGTGCAGGACAAGGTGTCCTTGACTCTCCGAGAAAGCAATGTTATTTTGACTATATTTACCCCACTCCATATAATCCTCCCTCCAGTTTCCCACAATAAATGTGACAGACCTGAAGGCCCAATGTAAAAGATGGCTTCCAGGCCTGACACCCACCTCAGAATATTTAAAAACAAGATTTCTAGAAACGGTAGGAGCTCCCTGGATATTTGCAGATCTGCCCTGTTGCACAAGCAGGCATCACAATGGAGAAGATATGTTTCCTGGTCCTTGAAGGTTACTTTGTTTAATTGAGGGAACATGGAATATGCCCACTTTACCCAATCTTATTAGGCGAGCAAAAACTATTGGATATAGATGGTCCCTTAAGTAACCAGACCCCTGCCCTGATTATTACCAAGGATCACACCAAACATTATTTCTCATATATAAAACTCTGATCATTCTCGTATCGTTCACTGCTTTTTTTGTCCTTATGAACAATGTAATGTTGGGTTTCTCTCTCTGTGTGTGTGTTAGTGTGTTTAAGATTTATATTTTTCTCTTTGTCCATGACTTCATATAAATAGACTTTTGCTTAACTATATGTTTGAAACATACAGCGTGCCATACACTTCTCTTGATTTAATTTGATTTATATAAGGACCCATCTTATGTACATGATTCTGGGAAGTTCATAGCATTAAAATAAATAAAATATATAACAACATAAAATCAAATGAGATAGAACAAAACAGCCTGAGAATCATAAAAGCCCTTAGTATAGACAGCACTCAGACTCAAGAAAATTTAATCTTTAAGGCCCTGCACGAGTCAGCGAGGTTTAGAAAATTAGGTTCCAGAGGGTGGGTGCCATAGTAAAAAATAAAATAAAAAAATCATTCAGATTTCAAAAAGTTATAATTATTACAAACACACCATAAATGCAATTGAAAGAGAGAGAGAGAGAGAGAGAGAGAGAGAGAGAGAGAGAGAGAGAGAGAGAGAGAGAGAGAGAGAGAGAGAGGAAGGAAGGAAGGAAGGAAGGAAGACAGAGAGAAAGAAAGAAAGAAAGAAAGAAAGAAAGAAAGAAAGAAAGAAAGAAAGAAAGAAAGAAAGAAAGAAATTCCCAAGTTTAAGAATGTATACATTTTCATAATTTTCTTTGGGAAGGGTTTCCAGATTATGTATGTATTGCATGTATGCATTTAATAATTCCTTGGTGTCAACTGGTTCCTGTCAAAATTATGTAATGCCCCTTTTAGAAGCCTGCATTAAACTGAACATCTGAAATCGCTATTGAAGGCTTTCCTTTCTCTGCCCTGCCTTCTTCCATTGAACCTGAACGTTCATAGCTGTGGAGTCATCCTCTAGTAAACACAATAAATTATACAGTCATGCTCTCTTGGGAAAATACAACATTTCTCATCTGAGGAATAAAGCACACATTTTACTTCCAAGCCTATGCAGAACTGCCATTCTTTATGCATTACAGAATGTTTATACAAGTAAACGTGAGACAAACAGGCTCGATGGGTGTCAAAATCCACTCCCTGCAGCATTTAAGGTGTTCTCTTCCAACATTAATTGTGTGGTAACATTGCAGCATTTTGTTTGTACCTTGAGAGTGGTCATGAGGCTAAGCAAAATACAAATGAATGAAAAAGAAACTTATAAATTAATTTTACAAGAGGCTTAACCTGGAACAGAGGGAATCTGAAATACTACCATAGGATCTTTGATAATCAAGCACTGTATAGGTGTATAAATATTTGAATTTTTTTTTTAGGTAAGTACCTTATGTAGAGATTTGCTAACCAAGGCTTGCATTTATCTTTCCAAATTTATTCTTAATACATTCCCTCTATTACAATAGGTCATTCTCTTCTAAAGCAAATGGTTGAATTATTCACCTCCTCCCCTTCCCAGGTCACGAATTGATGTTTCGTTTCTTTCATTTGTAGCTCATGCCATCACAGAGCAAACATACCTGACATTTTGCAAATACACTGTTCTAATCCACTAGTTCCCTAACTAATATCAGTTGTTGAACTGAGTTGATTAGCAGCTTGGCAGATAAACCTTTAGTTGTTTGCTTATCTCATTGGCTGCTGCACCACTCTGATGAATCATGCAATGAAGGCAAAGTCAACAGAACTGTCAGTTTGAAAACAGAGCAGTATGTTTGGACCAGGGACCAAAATTTAATTTGAAAACAGAGCAAACAAGTAACCTCTCAAAAATGACAAGGCTGCTTCCTGTTCTATTTGGGAAAGGAAGGAAAGAAGGAAGAAAAAAGAAAGAAAGAGGGCAGGAAGGAGGGAGAAAAGAAGGAATAAAGAAGGGAGGAAGGGAGAGAGGGAGGGAGGGAGGAAGGGAGGGAGGAAGAAAGAAAGAAAGAAAGAAAGAAAGAAAGAAAGAAAGAAAGCTCACATAGTTTATTGACACATACAAGACCTTGGTTTGGTTGTACTGAATAAAAGTTGAAATCATCTCTTTCAGACATATACATGAATTCACTTCCCCACTCCACCCCACATTCTGCTGATAGCAGAATAATTGACAGCCAGAAATAAAGGCATCTTCTTATTAATATGATACTTTCAAGAAAAAAGAAAGAACAATGTGTTTGAAAACATGGCAACATTGATTTACAATTTCTGCATTATTCTATTGATGTCTTACATCACTTTATAGCATGAAATGTACTACATAATTGTTTTAAAGTGAGATAATACACCATAACATGCAAGGAGAGGCATAACAATTGGTGTTTTGTTGCTGTTTTTACATGGTTTCCTATTCCACAGATTGGAGTATTTTAATGGGGTTGATAGGAAGGTATAATGGAAAGCAATTACATACTTCTGGTCTGTCCATTTCTCAAGCCAATTTCTGAAATTCCCTCTGGCTTTAGTGGGCAGGGGAATGGATTGGAGCTAGTGCACTGTATGAACTATGGCCACTGCAAGACCTGATGGTTATTCCTATTTTTTGTCCTTCTCATCCATAACAGGAAGGCAAGTCCCATTGGCTGACTCTGGATAGATTGATCTACCATTGCTTCCTTTCTCCTTTTAAGGTTGTTCTTTCCCCACAATCGCCATGTATTTTGCCTACTTTTCCTTTGCTTTCACCCCTGCTTCTCACATTATATCAATTGACCCAGAATTTACTTCTTCCCGCCCTACACATATTATGGAAATATTATACTCCAATGCTGCACTAATCAAAGCAATAGGGCATAGATTGAGCTTTCACTTCTATATTCCTCAATAGGTTCATGGAAATGTGTAAAATTGGGTTTTCCAAATCAAACTAGCAATGTTCCAATTTTAGAACATTCTAAGATGTTTAAGAAAGGGAATAAAGAAAAAAAGGGGGAAAAATGCCCTACTGTAGACAGGGGAGGAGAAAACAAGAGGAACATGCTTCAGCTAGCTTGGGTAGCAACTAAAAGAGACAATGAGGATTGAGTGGAACATGAGTGGAGCTCCTAGAGTTGAGGATAGTTCCTTGACTTAATGCCCATCATCAGATCAACTACAGGAAAATGACTAGCAGGGAACATGACAACCCAGCAACCCAAGATGAAGTGGGCATCCTTCATTTAATTGTAAAGCTGTAGCAACAGAATCTTGCAAGTATCAATGTGCCTTCACAGTTCATTGTCTTCATGTAAACTAGGGAGGGTGCTGTCTGAACCTTTTGCTCATTCTATTTTCGAGGCTCCATTCAGGCCTCTTTTATCTGCCTGTTGCCTTGGTATCAGCTTTTTCTCCTATTCTTCTAGGTTAGTCCCTCTTCCCATTACATCAGGTGATATGCTAGGCACTTTAGCCAATCAGAATTGGGGCTACTGCTATAATGGAACCATACTGGAGATCATCTGTTCAGAAGAACTTAAATTGATTCAGATCAGAAAACAGCAAGTTTGAATTTAAGTTGAAAACCCAAGCTTTGGAGCATTTGCAATGGGCTGGGAGTGATATAATCCATTCATGCCTCAAGAACTGACGAGGGACCTGTACTAGTGACAGGCCGAGAAGAAAGTGCAAATCTGCCATATTTCACTCATTAGCAAAGGACCTTTTCAAGTCAGTAATTTATTCCAATGCAGTTGCGCTTTTACTGCCCATTTTATTTTCTCCCTTTTATGTCGTACTTAGAACCTGATTAAACAAAATGAGAATTAGTCCTCAATGGCCTTGCAAAATTCTCCACCAAATTTGGTAGCAGAGTAAATGAGAAGGTGAAGACAGTATTAGTCTTTTCTCAATGGACATGCTTCTCCCTTACTGGTAACCAGCATTTCTATGGAAGAAGAGAATTAAGAGAAGTTCCCTCATGGTATGCTCCTTTGGGATTAAGTGTTGAAGATAGGATTAACAGATGAAAGATAGAACATTCTCCATAAGAAATCAATACAGTATACCAGTGGTCCCCAACCTTTTTATCGCCGTGGACCAGTCAGCCTTTGATAATTTTACCGTGGCCCGCTGAGCGCGCGCAGGGGTAGGGGAGCGTTGTTCGCGATGACACATTGATTGTTTATATATCACATGCGTACCAGCGCGGGGCTCTCTTCCCTGGAGCCTTTGCGCACGGCCCAGGAGCGTTTGCGCACGGCCCAGGAGCCTTTGCGCTGCAGCGATCATGTCCCCCGGCCACTGCGCGGCCCGGTGCCAGGTACTCCACGGCCCGGCACCGGTCCGCGGACCGGGGATTGGGGACCACTGCAGTATACCATACTTTATGCAAGCAAATGCATGGAGATCCTGTCCTACTTTGACATATACCCAAATATATTTCATTAAATCTGATATGAAGGAAAAGAAATAAATGAGATTTTCTGTTTTCTGTTTGTGTAAATCTAAATGCAATCTGGTGCTGTGTGAAGCTAGTGTAGAGGTAGGAGGGCACTTAGCCCCAGCAACAAACACACACTTGTTTGTATTTTATGTAAAACTATAGCGAGTAGCAAAATTGTACATTTTTATTGGGGCATTCTCTGTGGGATCCTACCCACCCCCTTCCATGGGGAGAGGAGTTTTCATTTTTCTGGACTGCAATTTATATTATTATTAATAAAATAGGCATGTTGATAGCCTATTCTAAGCACCTTTGTTGTTACTTGCGAAGTCATGTCCGACCCATTGTAATCCCATGGACAACATTCCTCCAGGACTTCTGGTCCTCTACCATCCTCTGGAGTCACACCAATTTAAACTCACCCCAATTGTTTCAGTGACTCCATTCAGCCACCTCATTCTCTGTCATCCCCTTATTCTTTTGTCCTTAATCTTTCCCAGCATTAGGCTCTTCTCTAGTGAATCCTTCCTTCTCATTAGGTGACCAAAATATTTGAGTTTCATTTTCAGGATCTGGTCTTCTAAAGAGCAGTCAGGGTTGATCTCCTCTAGGACTGACCTGTTTGATTGCCTTGCAGTGCAAGGGACTTGCATGAGTCTTCTCCAGCACCATAATTCAAAGGCTTCAATTCTTTGGTGCTCAGCCTTTCTTATGGTCCAACTTTCACAGCCATACATTGGAACTGGGAAAACCTTCTAAGCAACTAAGCATATAGAAATGGGTGCTGATAACTGAAGAAACAATGAGCCATCTATTTTACCTTATCTAAAACTAAAAAAAGATATTGATATTGCTTAATGTAGCATGGATTTTTCCTTTACACTAGGGGTGGGTTTCAACCGGTTCACAGCAGTCCCTGCAAACCGGTTGGTCGGTGAACCCGGAAGTAAGTAACTTCCAGGAACGGCAAAGGGCCCACCCGCGCGCCCGTGCTCCTTACCCGGTTTTGACGAGTTCTGCGCTTTCATGCATGCGCAGGATGCATACAGCGCCTGCGCGATCCTCCAGGAACAGCTGGAGCATCACACAGATGCTAGTACACATGTGTGCGCCGCGCGCGTGCATGCATGTGCACTCACGCACTGCACGCGTGCGCGAGGACGCCGCCAGCCCCGTTTCAACTGAACCGGTTGGAACGGGGCGAGAAACCCACCCCTGCTTTACACTAAGTATAACTAAGGGTACTTCCCTCTCTCTTTGACATAGTTCTTCCAAGCAATTACCATGTTTAACTATGTAAAGTCTCTGAATATATTAGCTCCCATTTTATGAACACATTAGACCATCTACCTGGCCAATTTTAGAAACATAATGCTGGATTAGGAGGGAAACCCATTCTTATTTTTCTTAATGTTCATTAAATCCCAATTGATTTATTAGCTAACAATATTATGTATTCTACTATACTGTAAATATTACATTTAGCCCCAAAACAGGTTAGGGCATTGGAAATCATCTAATTATAACCAAATCGGAAATCTCATAGGAATCTGCACCTAAATGGTGGTAATTCTCAGTAATACTAGTAGAGTTCTCAAACATTAATTTTGAGATAGTGTCAAACACATTTTGTTGGTTTTACAAGTGCTCTACTTTGGGATATTTTTGTATATTTATAGTTGCAAATATTACAAATTGTGCTTGATATCTCAGTTACATAGCAACCACAGCTTTTTAAAGATATTCAAGCAATGAGAATTTTCCTGCAAACATATATGTCTTCAGTTCATGTTTTTGCTGTAGGCAATTCTGAGAAAGAAAGGAAGAAAGAAAGAAGGAAAGAGGGAAGAAGGAAGGAAGGAAGGAAGGAAGGAAAAGAAAGAAAGAAAGAAAGAAAGAAAGAAAGAAAGAGAAAGAAAGAAAGAGGAAGGAAGGAAGGACGAGAAAGAAAAAAAGAAAGAAAGAAAAGGTTTTTTTTTTTTTTTTTTTTTTGCTGTTCAATTTCAAGGAACAAATGAGAATGGGCAATCTGCAACCTAAACTAAAGACATGTTCCATTTCCAAGAAAAACATGCAGTTTTCATTTATTTTTGTCCTCTGAAGAATAATCATTATGTATAACATCCAGCTGAAATGGCCTCAAGCCCCTTTATTGCCACTATCATCTTGTTCCAAAAATATTAATTATTGAATAGAGCTACAGGATAATTATTGAATAGAGCTACAGGATACTTCACGACATTCAGGTTCCCTTTGAGTCCTGCCAAAACTAGATTCTTCTCAGCATCTTTTTAAACAGTACCCTCCATGAATAAAATAAACATGTCTAACCATCTGAATAGAGTTTCACCTCAGATCTTTAGTCTAGAAATAATATATGGTCCATCTTCTCTTCATTTAGAAAGGGTATTAGCTTTGAGATACTGTATTCTTTAATATAATACAGATGATATGCTAATACATTTATAATTCATTTATATTACAATATATTTCTTGTTTGTTAACAATGTTTATTACATAATTTCTACCTTTACGCAGAAAAAATAGTATGTTTGGAGATAAAATATATCCAGATTTCTGAAATTTCACCTCACCTCTGCAACACCCTAGAGTGTTGTTGGAAATTAGTTGAAATTCCAGTAATTAGTAAATCATGAATTTTGTAAAAGATTGTAACTTCTCAAAAATATACAGTGTCAGAAGTTCAAAAGATTCCAGTGATGTTAACCATTTTATTAATTTGACATTATATATTTTGGATTTTTTTTATTATTATTTGCTTCCAGAACGCGTTACTACTGATTGGGCAAGTTGCTATTTGGGAATGCATGGTATGCACATGTGTATATGTACATACAAGTTTGTGTGTGTGTGTGTGTGTGTGTGTGTGTGTGTGTGTGTGTGTGTGTGTGTGTGTGTGTGTGAGAGAGAGAGAGAGAGAGAGAGAGAGAGAGAGAGAGAGAGAGAGAGAGAGAGAGAGAGAGAGAGAGAATATATGTTAATTTTAAATGCAAAAGGGTATATTTTCCCCTGAGCTTGTGTGCAACTTTGTTTTAAGGAAATATCATTTTTGACCCACAATGGAGGCCTCTTTATTTCCAGGTATGGCTAGAGAAGAAAATCCTTGTATATTCTCAGTGGCTTTCATCAGTATTTTCTTCTTTGTTTGTTTACATTTCTTGCAATATCAGGTCATCATGTATGGAAAGATGAGCTATCCTCACCCAGAGAAATGTGTGTGACAGTCAAGGTCAAAGGTTTCTTTCTCTGCAGTGATCTGATTGTCAGCTGCCCAGCTCAGGCAGGTAGGCCCATGCAGAGCCAAGAGAAATAACTTAATAAATAAAGGTTTAAAACATGTCCACATTACCTGCCAGCTGATACACAAAGGTTTCAAAAGAAAGAACAATAAAAAAGACACAGTGGAGAGACAGAAGATATGAATGAGAGGAGACTGGACCTGGTGTGGAACAGGAGAGGAAACATTTGAAAAGACCAAAAGTAAGAGTATCCACAGCCAAGGAGAAGATCTAGAAGTACCAAGCAAGTTAAAATCAAAGGACAACCTGGGGGGAAAAAAACCAGGAAGAAAAGCCAGTTCTGAACCATCAATGCGGGCCCAACAAACTCTACATGGCCGAGAGGGTGGATAACTGCCCAACAGACCATTAAGAGAAGAAGTTGAGAACATTCCTAATCCTGAAGATAAGCAAGTGTGGAAGAAAAAAGAACTAGCAGTGAAGCATTTTTGCATTGTCATTGTAAGGAAAGCAGTAGAAATGTAAGTCATTTAGTTAAGTTCTAAGTACCCTGTTTCCCTGAAAATAAGACCTTCCCCAAAATAAGGCCAAGCACTTATTTTGGGGAAACAGGATATTAAGTTATGTATTATATTTCCTCTTGGTCACTATGGCTAGCTAGACATACTATATATATGTAAAACACATGCACAAAGTCTTGTAAATAACTCTGTACTATATTAAAAGGTCTACTACATAAAGAGTATGTTTACTTTGCATTTACTTCACTTGTTAGCTGCATGTCTACCTCTGGTTTCCTTCCTATCCATTTCTACTCTCTGACACCATGTACTGTCAGTATATATCAGGGGTCATTTTAAATGGAAGGAGATGATGGCAAGTTATGGAGATAGAAAGGTTATCTTCCCTTCTGCCAGAATTCACAGCCCACCATAAAAAATCATTGCTTAAATTTTGCCCCATTCCAGTTTAAACAGGAAGGAAATCAAAGCAGGATGGGGTTTTTTTTTGGTCATATCCCCAAATGATAGTATTGATAAGTTCATCCCCCAGTCAATTAAATAACTCTAATCAAACAAAGTTAGACCAGGATGGAAATACAAATATAAATAGATTTTGATGGTTCTATAATGTTGCTTTGAAGATGAGATCAGTATGATTCCTTATTTGCTGGCAAGGCAAATTATTGTTGTTTTAATTGTTATTCATTGTGTGTATGTGTGTGTGTATGTGTAGCCCTTTGAATCTGCTTTTTACTACTGCTAGGCCAGTGGTGGGATTCAAAAATTTTGACTACTGGTTCTGTGGGCGTGGCATGGTGGGGGGCATGGCTTGGTGGGCGTGGCAGGGAAAGGATAGTGTAAAATCTCCATTCCCTCCCCACTCCAGGGGAAGGTTAATGCAAAATCCCCATTTCCCCCCAATCAGCTGGGACTCGGGAGGCAGAGAATAGATGGGGCAGGGCCAGTCAGAGGTGGTATTTTACCGGTTCTCTGAACTTCTCAAAACTTCCAATACTGGTTCTCAAGAATTGGTCAAAACCTGCTGAATACCACCTCTGGCCTAGTCCCTATAGTTTTCTTGGCAATAATTTTAGTTGTGGTTTGCCATTGCTTCCTTCCTAGGACTGAGAGAGCAACTGGCCCATGGTCACTCAGCTGGCTTTGTGCCTACACTAGACTAGATCTCACAGACTTCTGATTTTTAGCCTGTCACATTAATTGCTACACCAAACTGCCTCTGCTTTAGCTATTAGTTTATTCTGATGTGAAAGAAGCAGTGCAATGTAACCATGGTTCAGCATAGATGCCAGCCTGGATGTACTAATAGTGAATTTGAGAAACATTTGATATAACTCCCTATGGCAACTTTTGTGCTGAACCAAGAACTTCAGGAAAAATCAATAAGGAATTAAGTTCTACATTAGAAGTAAAATATTTAATGTGCAGATTCATTGATTAATAGCGTAGTCTGCTTAGAAGTAACTCATGTTGAGTTCATTCTAAATTGCCTGGTAATGTAATCATTTCTTTTAAAATATCCTGTTTTCTAGAGATTTAAGCAGAAATAGCAAGATTATATAAAATATAACTCATTTTTACTAGAATTATAAAAATATCCTTTTCTAATTTTGAAAATTTCAAGCAGTATGGCATTTTTCATAATACAATATAAGCATAAATATAATAAGATATTTCAGTTGGGTATCCTTGGTGTTCACTGACCTTAATTTGAGATTTTCATTACCCAACTAGGTAACATCATCAATGCTAGTGAGTGTAGGGCTTGCTCCTGTTTATATACAGTGGCTTGACCTGCTGTTGTTGTTGGGGGTGTGGTTTTCTCCTTGATAGTCCTCGATATTTCAATTCATTGACCTAACTGATTCTTTCTTGAAACCAAAAATCGAAAAAGGCTCATAATATCAGCTTTGCACTGAAAACAAGTTATAGTTTAGATAAGACAACTACTGTTTTCTGGTTAGATCTAGTCAACTGGTGACAAACTCTCAGAGTGAAGATTAAGGGACTTAACATTTATCTTACACTTGATATGAAAATATTCATAGTTTATGTTGAGTCTCCTTCCATATATACATACTCTACCATCTGGTCTTGAGGTTTCTGTTACATCTATTATTGAATCATTAAAGTAAATGAGGTGAATAACACAATTAAACTTGTTTACTTGTCATGTAAAAGCCAGTTAACAATGAAATGTACCTTCTACTTTTTGCTGTGCAGTGCAATAAACATATCTTAATGCAACAAAAAAATAATGCCTTAAAATTAATGCCAGAAAAATATATTTAATTTATAATATAATAATCCAAAAATACATTAGTTCTTCCAGTTACATTCTACCTATGATAATTGTATCAGCAGCCATATGACTAGAACCAAGTATAATTAAAACCATAAAACACAAATAAGTAGCATGGAAGGGGGAGAAAAAAGCCTGCAAGCACAATTTAATGCTACTAATCAGACTCACTTGGGTTTTTACAAAGACCTTTGTGCAGAATTGCATAAACACAGAGAGAGTGAAACAGGGAGAGAGAAAGAGATCAAGGATCTGTCACTCTCCATATGTTGATAAAATATTAATCCCAGAATGCAAATTCCTGGCCATGTTGGCTGAAAATTTCCATAAGTGATAATTTTGAGTTATCGAAACTGGCAGTTATTTGTGGAGGGGAGAGAAAGAGAGAAATTGGGTATCAGAAAGAAATAGAAGTATTACTTTTGATTTGGCTTTGATGGTATTAACCAATTGCTTTGGACATGCTGACCACTAATGTGTAACTCCAACATGGTCAAATGAATTGAAGGGGTATAACAGTTGCATCAATAAGTGGCATTTAAAAACCGCACAAACCCACCCTTAATCTAGAATATGCCAATTGATTTTGTTTCTGCCACGCCTAGATAGATTTGTCAATAAAGTCATACTCTTGGTTAAAGAGCTGGGAGATTCTTTTATTGAATGTGCCAAATGGCATGCTGAATGTTGAATGTTGAATGTTGATTTTATTTATATGCCACCCTTTTCCCCCGAAGGGGACTCAGGGCGGCTCACAACTCAACCAGGGAAGGGGGATACAAACAAGAATTTAAAACGACATAAAAAAACAATGCATGATTAAAACACAACAGTCATACCAATTCGAGACGGGGGCAACAGTTCTTTAGCCCCAGGCCTGTCGGAACAGCCAGGTTTTAAGGGCTTTGCGGAAGGCCTGGAGGGTGGTGAGGGTTTGAATCTCCACGGGGAGTTCGTTCCAGAGGGTCGGAGCAGCCACAGAGAAGGCTCTCCTCCTTTGATGCTTAACAAATCCCCTATTATCCCCACTTTAAACAAAACAAACAATAAATAAAATAAAATAAGTTGCTACTATTGCCATGGTGCAAAGTTTTGAGAGGTATGGTGAAATATACAAGCTGGTTTACCACCATCACTAGTAAAAGGCATTAGAGATATTCAAGCAGGAAACTATTTTTAGGTAAAGAACTGTTGATGCTAATGCTGAAATGGAAATACTCTTGATTTTTCTCATAATCAAGTGGATATTTTGAAACTACATCACCAAACCCTGTTAGATTACTGATTCTTTTTTATTTTTCCTTAGAACGGAATTAGTGCTCCAGAGGCTAGTTAATACATTTCTTTTATGGATGCCACTTTAATAATTAACTGAACAAATTGCTCTCACACGCTCTCTCACTCCCTCTTTCTTTCAGTCTCTTGTTCTCTCCCTCCTTCCTCTATTCCTCCCTCCCTTCTTCCCCATCTCTCTCACTTTCTTTCTCTGATAGGAATAGTATGAAAATAGCAGTTCAGTTCAACATTGTGTAAGATGAAGCAAATCGTCTGCTTCCTTTGTCAACAACTCTCACAAAGCTGGTTTCAATTTCTCACCACAAAATCACTGAAATAGATTTAATCCACCACACTTACAAAACTGCTATTGAAATGCTTTGCCCGGTTTCAGTCTCAAAAAGACTCTAAACAATATTGAAAATGAAGGTGGCAAATAAAAAATATACAACAACTCCCATCTCTTTCTCTCCCTTTCTTTTTTTCAGTACAGTTGAGAAGTAACGAATGTGTGTGATGGACCACCCTGTTCTCAACTGTACTCTTTAAACAAACATCTTTAAGTCTTCTTTATTTATGTAGAAACGAAATTCATGGGATAAGAATTATAATGTCATGGCCACATTTTGTATCTCTTGATGGGGTGAAAATGTAGAAATAAATATGACCCCAGCATTGAAATGGTTTTGAGCCACTAATGCTATGCAAATCCTATAGCTTTATTTTTTTTTATTACCCGGTCTGAGAAATGAATATTGGATATTTAGATATTGGCCTATATAATATATCATCAAGGGAGTTTATAAGTGGATTTTTTTCCTCTCAAAGATGACGGGAGTATCCTGAAATAAGCATAAGAAACCACACAACTTTGTGTGTATGTACTTCTTTTGTTTGAATATCCTGTCTGTTCAAAAGTTTGAAATGATTCAGAAATTTTCAAATATTGAATGGATGTTGACTATGAAACTCTACTCATTTTTTTAACAAGGTATAAAAAGAGTTTTCATTGCACTTTATATCTTGACTTTTTTTTTTGACTGCACCTGTGGATAGGGTTGGAATGACCCTATTGTTTGGTTCAATCTGGTCAATACTTGGCCCGCAGCAGACTATTGAAGAAAAAGAATAAAAAAGGAGACTGTGGCAGTTTTTGTTTGATTTAATCTCTCTTTTGTTTGATTTAATCTCTCTCTCTCTCTCTCTCTCTCTCTCTCTCTCTCTCTCTCTCTCTCTCTCTCTCTCTCTCAGAAAGAAACACACACACACACACACACACACACACACACACACACACACACACAGTCTAAATCTTAAATGCATTTGCATAAACATCAGAAATCCTTACATTCCCCAAAGTTTGTTTGAGGATCTTTTGCCCCGAACTTGGTTTCTCTCCTACCTCACGAGATCAGGAAATTGATACATCCTATGGGCATTATCACATCATTTCATGCACTTGAATTGCATGATACTTTTTAAAGTTATATGAGGGAGCTGAATGGTCTTAATTCAGATTAAGGAAAAAAAATGTACATATGGTATTACTTATATAATCCAAATTCAAAAAGAAAGTCAAAGCTCTAATATAAGCTGTCAAAATTCATGCTCCGCTATTTTTTGCTTTCTATTAAGTCTTCCTAAATTCCACTTCATCTCTTTTTATCATCATTATTGACAAGTACTGTATTATTTTGTCCTGACTTTTTTTTTTTCCATTTCTGCTGGAATATGTTCCCACCAATTGCAAATATAGTGTTTTTTGCCACAGCTCTTTAATTTAATTTCAATTAAAACATTCTAATGCCATCCATATGGTTATTTTCTTTGCAGTCAATAATTTCCTATTTTGTAACATTATAAATTACAATTCAGTGGCAATTTTTGGAGAGACTCACTGAGCCATGCTCTCAAATTGGGGCAGCTGGATCCTGCTACTTCTTGCTAGGCCAAACTTAAAACCATTTAAATCCATTTGTCTCCTCATCCAGTAAGTACAACAGAAAAGTTTAGATTATATCCAAAAAATATGAACCATTATTTCCTATCTGCTATCAAGTCTTTTTGACTCCTAGCAACAATACAGACATATTTTCTCCATCAAAGTCTGTCCCTAACATGGTTTTTCAGGTCTTTCTTAGCCATTGTCAGTTTGTTCCTGGTCACTCTCTTCTCTTTCTTTCCATATTTCCAGCTTTACAAATTCTCCAGAGAATTACGTCTTCCCATAATGAGAAGCTGATATTTTATATTTTAAGGTAAATTAAGTTATAACCTCAGATAAAAGTTGGCTAAATTCTTGTTTTGGAAGAATTTTATTTAAATAACTACAGGTAGACACATACTAAGATATAAAATTAACCATGGAAACATAATTTTAGAACTATCTCGTGTTGTTCATTGTCACTTACATTTGTTTCTGTTCTTAATTTATTTTATGTTTATTATATTTCTAAGAAGAATACAACCAAATGGAAAAAAGTACCAAAAAAGAGAGAGGGTCCAATTATGTCCAGTGCAACAGCAACAGGAACAGGCCAAAAAAAGTGGCCTCGTGGCTTTGCCTTGATTGGAGAAAAACATTGGAGAAAAATATCAGAGAGTCAGTTTGGTTGAATGATTAAAAGGCACAAGTTTAGAAGCGAGAAGACTGTGAATGTAGGCATGAAAGCCATCTGGTTGACTTCAGGCCAGTCACTCTCTTTCTGCCCAACCCACCTCATAGGGTTGTTGCTGTGGGGAAATAAGAGGACGAAGGAGTATTACATATGCTCACTGCCTTGAGTCATTTACAAAAAAATAAAATAAAGGCAGGGGAGCGATAGAGAGGAAGACAGAGAGACACAGACAGAAAGACAGACAGACAAACAGAGATCCTCATATACCAAAATAAAAATGCAGGGAGCCAGTTGGTACTAGGAAGAAATATAACTAGGATGAATGGTCTTGAGGTTGAAAATAGAAGTCTCACTCCCAAGGCTATGGCTTTTCACATTGCAGCTACATTCTTCTGTAGGAGGCTATCTAGAGCATTAGATCTATGAATAATTGCAGGCAAAGAAAGCTAGACTGCAGAAAACCAGAAAACCCTTAAATTGTATCAATGAGATACATGCAAGTCTAGGTTTTTGCAGTCCAGATCTAGTAATTGTAACCAAAGGGCTGATTGTGGGCTAAAATGACATTTGATACATTCCCAAGTCCTTCATTGTTGACTTGCTTTACTCAAGAATCTCTTTAAGGCTGCTGAAATGGACTTGCCTTTCATGAATGGAGACCACCCTATTTAGAATAGAAGTATAAAAATCTGTAGAAGTGCACATGCTTTAGGACAGATGTGGTAAGAATTCACCAAAACAATGTCAAATAATTGCCAGTGTTCATTTATCATATCATTTATCATGTCAGTGTACAATTAATAGAGTACATGCTTCTCCCATTCTTAATTAAGATGTCTTCTCTCAAATACATAGTGAGATCATTCTGTATGTATTCTCATACATCATAGTGTATTTCTCCAAATACATAGTGAAATCATTTGTTTAGTCCACTTGGCACACTTCAATCCCTTCCACTTCTGCCTTTTTGGAATAGCTTTCCAGGATTTGACACTGGGAAAGTCCACATAGTGTAACCATGGTGGGATGATATGGTGGTTAAAGTATCGGACTATAGGAAGAGCCAGGTACAAGTCAGGTAAGGATATTTATTGATAAGCTGAAATTACCTTATTTATTGATAAACTGAAATTACCTTGGTATTGTGGGGGGGAATGCCTACATATTCATAATAAATAATAGTTGTTGGACCAATACTCTATGTGGCAATTTCACAAAGGATGAATTGATCCAGCCTTGGTGGATGAAAATAAACTACACCTCCTAAATTGTGTTTATTTTATTAGTGAGCTTTTGCCCATTAAGTATGATCTTCGTCCATTGTGTTTGAAGAGAATCTTGACATCTCTAACAGGTGGCTGGTAAGACTTATATGGGCATGAAATGTTCTGCTGCATGTCAGGCAGACATGTGTGGGCACCATTGTTGCAGCATTTGCAGTTCTGGCTTTTGCGGAGTACCCACTTTTCTTGTGCTATGGTTGTTCTTTTGTCCTCAGATGCCTGGTAGTCTTGGGGGATCAACATGCAACTTATCGATCATCTTGTGCCAGGGTTTCCCAGGAGGTGGTGTCAATTTCCATGGACTTGAAGGGGGCTTCAACGTGTCTTTATATCGCTTCCTTTGTCCCCCATGCAATCACTTTCCTTGAGAGAGCTTACCATAGAGGAGCTATTTAGGGATGTGATGGTCTGGCATCATTGCAACATGGCCTGCCCAGTGTGTCTTGGCTTTCATCAGCAGGGTGTGAACTGATCTCAGGTCTGCTCTGGAGAGGACTTCTGTGTCTTGCACCTTGTCCTGCCAACAGATCCTCAGAATTCTACGAAGGCAGGTCATGTGGAAGTGGGTTCAATTGCCCAGCGTACCTCCAGTGTACAATCCAAGTCTCACTGGCATACATCAGGGTAGTTAGCACTACTGCTATGTAGACTTTGAGCTTTGTAGCCAAACTTATTTCATGGCAGTCCCAAACGTTGGTCAGTAATCTGTCAAAAGCTTGCCTTGGCGATTATGCACTTGACCTCAATGTCAATTTTCACTGCACGGGAGAGAGTGCTGCCAAGGTATGTTAATTGGTCCACTGCTTACAGCTTTTGTCCCTTCACTGTGATGGTCTCAGTATTGGGATTTCAGAGCTAACCCATTAAATGGGTTAACCAATTAGCCCATTTTGGAGCTACTTAACCCATTATGTAGCTAGAAAATGAATCCTTCATGATGGCATCTAACTATCCTGTTTTCCTGAAAATAAGACCTCCCTGGATAATAAGCCCATTTGGGCTTTTGAATGCATGTGCTAAAATAAGCCCTCCCCCCAAAAAAGCCCTCCCTAAAAATATTGCAACACAGCAGCAGCCATGAGGTGACCATGCTCGCTGCCTCCTGCACTCAAAATAATAAGACCTCCCGAAAATAATAGCAATAGCAATAGCAATTAGACTTATATACCGCTTCATAGGGCTTTCAGCCCTCTCTAAGCGGTTTACAGAGTCAGCATATTGCCCCCAACAACAATCCGGGTCCTCATTTCACCCACCTCGGAAGGATGGAAGGCTGAGTCAACCCTGAACTGGTGAGATTTGAACAGCCGAACTGCAGAACTGCAGTCAGCTGAAGTAGCCTGCAGTGCTGCATTTAACCACTGTGCCACCTTGGCTCAGAGGCCAAGTGCTTATTTCGGGGTTCAAAAGAAATAAGACCCTGCCTTACTTTTGGGGAAACATGATAGCTATCATAATTAGATACCAATATAAGAAGGTAGAATTTAAAAACAAATTAAATAAGGATAAAGGTATCTATCTTTTTAAAAAATGAAATTGCATGATAAAGTATATCTCAGGGTTATCTCTATGTTTTCATAGTGACACAATGGCAAATATGGATATTTTAATATTGTCTTATAACTTACAACAGATATAATCACAAAAACACAGTAATGTTCTCTTAATCATCTATTACTTGTACTTCTTTCATAAATATTTACTAATTGTGCTTCAGTGAAGTGTTCAGGCTTGCTAGTGTAAATTATTCAGATTGACAATAATTGTTTAATTAATTGGCTGGCCTGCAAAGCAATCTTACCTTGTATAAAAAGATTCACTACGTTTAATTGCAAAATCTTGTTTTGGGGAGAGAGTTTAATTTTACACACACAACAATGGATCTGGATCTGTTCAGTCTGAAATGGTACTCTGTAATTCAAAGGAAAACACTAAACATCCTGAAATCTCATATGCATACATGGACACAAACACTCACATTTCTCTTTTTTGGGGGGGAAAAAGCATGCATTGACATTTAATATTTCTTGAGTAAGGTTATCAGTGTTTGAGCTTCAAATGACCTTTCCCAGGAATGGAATTGATCTTCAGAGAAGCCATTCAAGATTGAGGTGGTGATAGCCTGTCTATATAGATCTAAAGAATAAAATATTAAGCTTTTTTTTTTTTAGGAATTGACGTGTAGAGAAGCATAGTCTATGAAATTGATTTCAACATTATACGTAAGGTATAAGATTATGTTATCCAAATAAAAGGGCAAAAGAGAAAAATAACATTTGAAACATTTATGCATTCCATGCTGTCCCAAGATACTTTCTTAATCTGGTCTTGGAAAGTAGGTATTCTAGAGAAAAAGTTATAAATGGGCGAAATACAATTGTTGTGCAGTGTAGAGGAATAACCATGAAGGAAGCAGTTGATACCATAATTTAGAATATTTTAAAGGAATGTTCAGACACATTACCTATCTTTTATTAACCTTTGCATGCATTGAAAATAAGACCAGATTTAATGTTGTGCACTATATATTTTTATTTATTAGTTTATTCATAAATCACAAAGCTGCCCAAAAAGGAACCTTAAGCAAATATGTAGCATTAATACAACAGCTTAAGGACAGAGCAAGCCATCTTTGAAACAGTCAGACTGAAAAAAAACCATTTAAAACCTATCAGCTATCAAATTGAAATTGAGTTCCTAAGCTTGTGATAGCAAAACCAAGTGATGCTTTTCATATGTGAATAAGCTGTCAGTAACCTAGCAATAAAGTAATGTGGGTTTATTGTATGTACAATATTTCAATGCAGTGAAATCAATCAATGCACTCACATGTACATTATGAGTCAGATTTCTACAGTAGCTTAAACAATGTTTTATACCTTTTCTGCATTTTATTACCATATAGCTCTTGAATAATATAGATGAGGAAATTCAGCATTACAGTACATTTAACAATAAGGTTATATTTCTCCAGAACAACAACTCTATGAGGTGAGGTGATCTGAGAGGAAATGACTGTCCAAATTCACAGTCTCTTGGTTTCTAGCCTGGTGCCTTACCCACTAGACCACTAGACCAAAATGGCAGATTTATCTAGTAATTAAGCACAAGATAAAAAAGCAGCTTCAAAGGAGCCTTCAAAGGGGTATGAGTAAAGAACCTTCAAAGTTCTTTGAAGTTCCTTTGGATCTTCTGAATCTCCTTACTTTTAAAAGCTAAGCAGCTCTGTTATTTGACTTGGCTTTTCTCCAGAGGCCCAACAGCATCAATAGTTAAAAAAGGGCACAAGTCAGGTATAAGAAGCATCAGGATATATGTTGATCATTTGCTCAAAATAATCTTTTGGTTGTTGGAACTGCAAGGCTTGAAGGCAATATAAAATACCTCATTGAGAAGAATCCTGTTGTCTCTTCACCTCAATAATAATAATAATTTAAAAATCACTTTACTTCACTTAGTCAAAGCCAAGCCATTTTGCACAAACCTTCTGACAAATGATCAGCCCTTGAGGTAGGTTAGGTCAGGAAACAGAAAACTATAGGGACTCCAGAAATGTTACTTTATTGTTGTAAATTATAGCAACAGAATCTTTAAAGCCTGTCTTATACCAACAAAATCAAGCCAAGGCCATTTTGAGTTCCTTTCTTTTACTTCCCACTTGCCCTTTTCTCTCTCCTTAAAAGTTCATCCATTCTTAAGTCTGCAGCTTTACACAAATATATCTACAGTATTTAGATAAAGCATATTCATCCCACAAGTAGTGAGTTTAACAAAGAGTGCAAATCCTCTCTACTGAAATAAATTACACATTTATACACACGTTATTCATTCACACAATGTATAAACACATTGCCATGACTATGAACCTCTCTCCATGTATAATTTAGATAAGTTAGTATTTAACACTAAAATAATTCACTTCTTCAAGGCAACTGTGATTGACCTTGGCTTTTAAAGGAAAGGAATAAAATTCTACTAAAGATTTTAACAAGAAGCTATACAAAGTTTTGAAGCAATTTGAGGAAATTCAACTGAATACTCTCATATCAAATGTTTGGTATGGTTTGAGGAGTTGAATCAACTTTGATGTCTTCGAAATACATTAGCAAAGATTTGATGGACTTTGTGTCTTTGCAGACTTTTTGACCACAGTTATGTTTCCTTCCATATATGAACAAAGCTGTAAGGGGAATTAAGCAGTATAATGCACCCTCCAATGAATTTAATTACTTCTGCAGTCTTGCCTATCAGAACACCAAAGAAGGTTCTGCCTTATTATTTTAGGCTTACATTTCCACTATAAATTATTTAGGCAGGTTCACTCAGATGTGGTTTCCTGCTGTTTTTGATCTGGTTGATTATTGTTATGTGATTTTTTTTTATTTTCTCCAAATCCATAGCTCTCACTTTTCTGACCTGTAATTCCAGTAAATCCAGTCTGCCTGTGACTGCTTTAGCTATTTTAGACCTCCTTTTCATTCCATCTCTTCCTCTTCAACCAGATTTTTAAGGAAGAAAAGCTTGTCTTATACTGAGTCAGTGAACTTTCTTCATTGTTTGAGTAGAACTGGGTATATCTACTTCTATTAGGCCGTGATGGTGAACCTATGGCACGTGTGCCACAGGTGACAGGCGGTGCCCTCTCTGCGGGCACATGAGCCATCACCCCAGCTCAGCTCCACCACTCATGTGCACGTGCCTCCCGATGGCCAGGTGATTTTTGGGTCTCTGCCACACATGTATGGGGCACATGTGGGAGACACATGCAGATGCACAGGGGACAGGGTATCATGCCTGCATGTGCAGGTGTCACATGAGTGGGTGTGATGTGCCCCTCAGGACCTCATTTTTGGTCCCAGGAAGGCCTACTAGGTCCAAAAAGGGGGGCAGGGGGAGCACTCCCTCGGCTCATTTCTGGTCCCAGAAGGCTTCAGGGAGGCCTGCTAAGCCCAAAGCAGGACACCAGGGGTCATGTGGGCATGCGCAGGGAGGTGGGGCACATGCAATGTATTATGGGTGTGGGCATGCAATAGCAAAAAGGTATCACTGTATTAGGCTATTTGCTCAGGCTTAAATATGGCTTCATATTCAACCAAATCTAAGTTGAATACACACCGATTCAGTTAATACAATAGGCTAAAAATACAGTAAAGAAATACAATTGTAACATGATTTTGTCTGTACTATACCAGAATTAACCTAACCCCACAATAGATAGACCATCATTTACCACAACAAGGAATCGCACCTCATTTCATGTCTCATATCTCAAATTACTCCACAAAGTTTTCTGAAAAAGCAGGTCACAATTGCTTTTCCAAATCTTAACCGTCTAGTGCTGATTTAATCCTGGAAAAATGAAACAATGGTAATTTTCTCTTCTTGTCCCTGATGACTAAAATAGGGCAAATTTATTTTGTATATTTATTGCATGGGTAGATGCCAGTAGGATTAGGTGGTCCTAAAATATTAGGTACTGTAATACAATTCTATTATACAAAAATAGTTTACATAGAGGTGGATAAATCACACACTTCTGAACAGGTAGGTAGGTAGGTAGGTAGGTAGGTAGGTAGGTAGGTAGGTAGGTAGGTAGGTAAAAAGAGAAAAAAGAGGGAGGGGAGAAATTGTTGCACAAGAAAAGGCTATTCCAGAAGCAGCTCATCTTGTTGATTTGAATATGAACAAGATTACCAGCCAAGAAAAAAAAATATGAGAGACCATTCTCTTTAGTAAGAATTAAAACCAACAAGGTCAGGGTTTTTTGCTGAGCATTTTAGAAGCCTTTGTATTGTTCCTTTCATATCCTAGTTTCTATATAACAGATCTCTCACTGAAGTAGTTTATTGCTACCTTGTTCCCACATCTCTAATGGTTTGCAAACTGCTGTAGAAAGATCACCATGTACATGTACTCAAATTAGCTAAATATCCCACTTTTATATCAGTGTTCATTACAAAAATCCAAAGCTTTTTCACTTTCTCCAACAATGGTTAAAGCAACAAGTTAAAAACCAGGAGTCACTTTAGGCATGTAAGCCAACTGGTGACCTTGGGTCAGTCACTCTGTCTCAACCCAACTCACCTCACAAGGTTGCTGTTGTGTGGGGAGGAAGGTGTGTATGTATCTTTGCGGCCTTGAGTTATTTGTAATAATAAAGGCAAGATAGGAGTAAGTTTGATTCTACTTTCAGTAAGATTATATTCAAATATATAAGAAATAAGTAGGCAATAATTTGAGACTGTTGCAATAAGCATAACAATTAAAAACATTTATAGAGTCCACTTCTTATATTAGAAAAAAAAACAGCTCAGTAGAGAACATGTTCAAAAGATATAAATATTACTTTAACAGATTATTCTTAGAATAGGATAGGATAGAATAGAATAGAATAGAATAGAATAGAATAAATATAATATAATTCTTTATTGGCCAAGTGTGATTGGGACACAAGGATTTGTCTTTGGGGGTATACTGCCAGTGTACATAAAAAGACAAGATACATTTGTCAAGAATCATAAGATACAACACTTAATGATAATCATAGGGTACAAATAAGCAATCAGAAAACAACATCAATATAAATTGTAAGGATACAAGCAACAAAGTTATAGTCATGCAGTCATAAGATGGGTGATAAGAACTATGAGAAGACTAATAGTCAAAGTAATGCAGCCTTAGTGAATAGTTTTGACAGTGTTGAGGGAATTATTTGTTTAGCAGAGTGATGGCGGAAAAAAAATGTTCTTGTGTCTAGTTGTCTTGGTGTGCAGTGCTCTGTAGCATCATTTGAGGGTAGGAGTTGAAACAATTTATGTCCAGGGCGCAAGGGGTCTGTAAATATTTTCATGACCCTCTTTTTGACTTGTCCAGTATACTGGTCCTCAATGGAAGATAGATTGGTAGTAATTGTTTTTTTTCTGCAATTCTAATTATCCTCTGAAGTCCGTGTCTGTCTTGTTGGGTTGCAGAACCCTTCCATAGTTACTTTTTCAAAATGTTATAAAGTAGAATGTATCAAGGAATATAAAAATGTAGATCCTGTACCTCCTACATGCGCACAGTTCTCTCATGTACTCAATTGAGTTAATGAAGTCTTGTAATAGGTCAAAATTGGATGTTTTCTTGGAAGTAAAGCCTTGTACATATCTTATAATCTTATCCAATATTGACTCAGGGCCCATTGTTATTCATCACTGGTAAGGGATATAACCATCAAGGCGACCTTAATGGAGTATGATCAGAGAATACTGATGGATGTGTCCAGAGAGATTTGAATACCAAATATCAATATTGTTGGATATGCAAACTGAACATTCTCATTAGACAAAGTCTCTCTATTGATGCTTAATAGCTCATGGTAATTTGCATTTTGCCAACTATCTAACACCCCAAATGAACAGTTCAACTTTCAAAATGTTATTTACAGTTCTTGGCATTTCAAATAAACATCTTTATTTCTATATTTTTTAAATGCTTTATTGAAAATGTGAGGTTTTCAATTTCAGAATCAAAACATGAATATACATACATTTTTTTTTCATTATCCTGCCCAGTGCATGGATAAATTTCTTGGGAGCTGAAACTTGGTATGTAGGCAAAAATATAGCAGTCCTAATTAACATTGAAATCCATTAAGCATTGTCAAATTAATCTTATCCAGATGTTACACTGGTAGAGAAGTCCTGGTCATTTTACCAATATTGAATAATAAAATTCCCAACAGAATTAGGTAACTCAAACTAATGCTGATGTTGTTAGCATTGATACCTGTTAAGGCATCTCAATATTTTATATGACATTTTTATGATATTTGTGATATCTTTTGGTATTTGATTACCTCTTCAGTTTGTTTTCTAGTGTAGTTTGTGTCATTTTGACTCTTGAGTGGGCACCTTTGTGAAAAGGTGCTGTTGTGTAGAAGCAGCAGGAAATCAATTTTCAGCCCCGACAGTTCTTAAAGTGGATTGAGAATTATTCCAAATATATTCTTACCATCCATATCTAACATGTTTTTCAGGCAGGGGTAGGTTTTTTTTCAGCAATACAGTCAACAACCTTATTTCTAAAATCTTACATGAATTGCAAGTTTTGAACTAATAAAGGAAAATATTTGTAGCTCAGGGTTGAAACGAGGGGTCAATAGTGCCCTCTGAATATGTTTTTTTTTCCTTGTAGACATTTCATTACCCAAAGTAGGTAACATCATCAGTGCTAGTAAGGAGTGGGTTTGCTCTCAGTTTATATTCTAGTGGCTTGCTCTGGGGTAGTCTTAAAGGTTATTTGGTTGTCTTTCTGGTGGCTTTTTTGGCAGTCTTCTTTGGGTTGTTGTTTACTTGGTTGTTGATCAAATGTTAATCTTGAAGTTAATTTATTTGATCTGGTTGCTAATTGTTGGTGAGGAGGTGTTTTGGTCTTTTTGTTCACTTTTTGGCTTGTTGATTGTCTCTTTTGTATAGTATACACATATTAGGCCATAGTTTATGAGACATCACTGGGATTGCACATCATCCTAAACTAAAACCAATAATCCATACTTTGACATCATGCTGTAAATTAAATCAATGAAGGTTGTTGAGGAACCTTTGAACTTTCAGAAAGAAACTTATAAACAAACATGCATCTGCATACCAGAGAATAATAGAATAACAGAGTTGGAAGGAACCTTGGAAGTCTTCTAGTCCAACCTTCTGCTCAAGCATGAAACCCTATACAATTTCAAACAAATGGTTGTTCAATCTCTTTTTTTTAAAAAAAAACCAATGTTGGAACTCCCACAACTTCTGGAATCAAGGCACTCTACAGATTAATTGTTATAACTGTCAAGACATTTTTTCTTAGTTCCACCTTGGTTCACTTCTTAATCAATTTCCATACATTGCTTCTTGTCTTGCTTTCTGTTGCTTTGGAGAATAGGTTGACTCCCCTCTTCTTTGTGACAGCTCCTTAGATATTGGAACACTTTTATCTGATCAGCCTGATCCTTTTTTCTTTTTTCAATTCCACAGCTGTTCTCCATATGTCTTAGCCTCCAGTCCCTTCATCATCTTTGTTGCACTCTTTTTAGAGTCTCAACGTGTTTTTTATATTGGATGCAATATTCCAAGGTTGGTTTTACCAAGGCATTATAAAATGAATTGGTAAAATATTGCACATTATCTTGATTCTACCCTTCTTTTAATGCAGTCTTGGACTTAGTTGGCTTTTTTGGCAGCTGCAGCACTCTGTTACCTCATATTTAAGTTATTGTCCACTAGGATTATACACAATTATTAGCTAAGAAAAATAGCTGTGTGGCTTTGTCTTGAGACTTCTCTTTATATGCACAAAAGCTCTTCTGCAGTTAGAAGGGTTTGCAAGATCTAACTTTGTTGAAATGACAAAAGCAGCATTGCATCACCACACAGCAAGCACTGTCTTTTTCAAAGGAATTTATGATGTCACAACGTGATTCCCATCTTCAAAAAAGGGGAAAAACATATCCAGGAAACTACAGACTTATCAACCTGACTTCAATACCAGGAAAGATTCTGGAAAAGATAACCAAGCAACGAATTAGCAAACACCTAGAAGCAAACCAAGTAATAGCCAAAAGCCAACATGGGTTTGTCAAAAACAGATCATGCCAGACTAATCTTATTACATTCTTTGATAATGTGACAAAATTAGTGGACCAGAGGAATGCCGTCAATATAGTTTACTTGGTCTTCAGTAAGGCATTTGATAAGGTAGACCATAACCTACTAGATAAAATAGAAGAACGTGGGTTAGACAGCATCACCACCAGATGGATTCGTAATGGCTGACTAACCACACTCAATGTGTAGTCCTCAATGGAACTGCATCTTCATGGAGAGAAGTAAGCAGTGGAGTACCCCAAGGCTCTGTTTTGGGCCCAGTACTCTTCAACATCTTCATCAATGATTTGGATGAGGGAATAAATGGGGAACTCATCAAATTTGCAGATGGCACCAAGCTGGCAGGAATAGCCAAAACTCCAGAAGATAGGCTAAAGATATAGAAGGATATTGACAAACTTGAACATTGGGCATTATCTAATAAAATGAAATTCAATGGTGAAAAGAGTAAGGTTCAAAAGCAAAATGCACAGGTACAGTATAGGTGGTACCTTGCTCAACAGTTTCAACTGTGAAAGGGATCTTGGAGTCCTAGTGGACAACCATTTAAATATTAGCCAGCAGTGTGCAGCAGCTGCCAAAAAAGCCAACACAGTTCTAGGCTGCATAAACAGAGGGATAGAATCAAGATCAAGTGAAGTGTTAATACCACTTTATAATGCCTTGGTAAGGCCACACTTGGAATACTGCATTCAATTTTGGTCACCATGATGTAGAAAAGATGTGGAGACTCTAGAAAGAGTGCAGAGAAGAGCAACAAAGAGGATTAGGGGACTGGAAACTAAAACATATGAAGAACGGTTGCAGGAACTGGGTATGTCTAGTTTAATAGAAAGAAGGACTACAGGACACATGATAGTAGTGTTCCAATATTTCAGGGATTTCCACAAAGAAGAGGGAATCAAACTATTTTCCAAGGCACCTGAAGGTAGAACAAGAATGGGTGGAAACTAATCAAGGAGAGAAGCAACTTAGAACTGAGGAGAAATTTCCTGACAGTTGGAACAATTAATCAATGGATCAATTTGCCTCCAGAAGTTGTGAATGCCCCAACACTGGAAGTCTTTAAGAAGATATTGGATAGCCATTTGTCTGAAACAATATAGGGTTTCCTGCCTAGGCAGGGGGTTGGACTAGAAGACCTTCAAGGTCCCTTCCAACTCTATTTATTGTATAAACCTAGGGGCAAAAGAGAGGAGTTTGAGCTGCAATGGTGCAATTCTGCTTTGATCAATTGATCTATTTTGCTACTGATTCCTCTCCCAGATAGGAAACCCTTCATGAAGCAGATAAACTGTGCCTATCAGGTGGTGTGTATGTTTCCACATTGTGCAGGCAAATGTAAAGCAAAATTTCATGCTACTTAAATCCAAATATCTTCATAGTAAGTACAGTAACTCCAAGAGCTTTGACCAAATTCCTCCATTCTGATAATTTCTAAAGAATTTGTGACAACTAAGCAATTTTATATAGGTTAAGATGTTTGAATACTCAGCAACAAAATAAAATCTCAGAACTACTGTAAATTTGTCATTGAGTTGAGCAGCAATGAATGAAATCTTCTGCATTTGTGTCATGTGTGATCATAATTACAAAGCAATGATTAGTGACAAAATTACCTTTTCTCAATTGTAAAGTGTGAAAATTACACTAGGAAGACAATTCTGTCATTTCTCTCAAATAAGAAACAGATTTTGTTTAATCAACTAGTTTAAATGGAATATTGATTCATTCCTTCCATGGATCGGAAGACATTATTACATGCCTTATTCAACATAAGCTATGTCTTTTGTAGAAAGAAAAGTAGTTCAGGCTTCCCTGGAATTTATTACAATACTTAGATGTCAAGTTGTTGCAGTTAAATTCTTGGGTTTTAGCCCTAGGGGAATAATCACGTGAGACTTGACCCACTCCAATGGATCATGCCATAAATTTTGTGTGACAATAAATGAGAAGTGCCTACCTATAGGAATCTTTCTGCTCTAAGTGAGAAGGCTTTAATGGCCCTACAATTGATTTCAAGATTATTAGGCAGCTGAGTATCTCAAGGAAATTGATAAAAAAAGGATAATTTCCCTGATATTCAGTTAACTATCTCAGTTATCTGAATTTCATTTACAATTTAGAAAACTGATAATCAATAGTTATGAGCTCTATCAGTCAGCTATATCTTATAAGATTAAAATTATTTTAATTGGTGTGTGTGTGTGCATTAGATACACAAAGAATTTGATTCCAGTTCAGAAGCTCTCAATGTTCATGTAAAGCAACAGAGTATTAATACTGATAATAATTATACAAATAAGGGGAGATAGTAAAGAAGATAGAAATAATAATAATAATAATAATAATAATAATAATAATATATAATAATTAGATGCACTACATCTACGACAAAATATAGTGCAGATGAAAACCGTGCCATAATGGCCTGTTACTACAACTCAGAGCCAGAAAAAAGAGGATATTTAAAGCGAATGTATGAATTATGGAAACAACAATATCCAGATTCAAATGTTAGTGAACAACGACTAGCAGATCAAAGGCGATTTATTATACGGAATAAAGTGTTTAGTGAAGTTGAACATGAGGAAATTCAGGCAAATTGCAAAACCCAAAAAACAATATCACAAGCGGAAATAACTGATATTCAAGACACAACTAAAGACACTATAGTAGAACTCCCAGAAGAAGCTCTCGGGGAGGAAATAACATCACCACCACTAGAACCAGTTATCATTGAACCAACTGATGAACTAACTCAAAAACAAAAAGAATTGAAGGATAAGATCATGGAGCATTTCTGCTTAATGAGGAAAGGCAACGTTTACCATCACTAAAAACTGTGCCTAAGAAAATTTTGGCCCCTATCATGAAAATGGTTAATGCAGTGTTTTCAACAATTGAACCGGGATCCATCTTGGAAACAAACCAGTTAATGTACAGCGCGGCTGTAATAGTCACTAATGAACTAGGCATTAAAATTAAAGTACCTAGTCACACAACAGAAAAAGCATCAAAGCCAAAGTGGAAAATCCGTTTAGAACAAAAAATCAAAAAATTAAGGGCAGATGCTAGTAACTTAAAGAACATGCATGAGCAACGGCTTAAAACAACAAAATCATAGATCGGCTAATCAGACGATATAGATTGGATACAAGAACATCAATGAAGCTGTAGAGATTGTAAAACAGCAGATAACAGCAACAGCTAGAAAAATTGAAAGATATGATGCACGAATCATCCAATATAAACAAAATCAGCAATTTCGATCAGACCAATGGTGTTTTTATCAAAGTCTTAATGTGAATGGTGACACCAAAAGTGAAAAACCAGAAAAGCAGGCCACAGTTGAATTCTGGAAAGAATTGTGGGAAAATGCAAAGGACTACAACAAGGAAGCAAAGTGGATACATGACTTTGAGAAAAGCATTGGCAACAAACAAATGCAAGTATTAGAAATAACAACTGAGATGATCAAAAATCGAGTTAAAAAGGTAAAGAATTGGACATCACCTGGAAAAGACCAATTACATGGTTTCTGGCTCAAATATCTGACCAGTTTACATGCAATATTGGCCAGGCAACTGAATGAAATTTTACAAAAGGGCCAAATTGATGAATGGTTGACAACTGGAAAAACATACTTGATTCAGAAAGATCCAACTAAAGGAACAACACCTGAAAACTATAGACCAATAACATGCTTGCCAACAACCTTCAAATTACTCACAGGCATTATTGCAGATAACATGATGGATTATTTGGAAACAAACAACATCTTGCCAGTAGAGCAAAAAGGCAACAAAAGAAGGAGCAGGGGCACAAAAGATCAGCTTCTAATTGATAAAATGATATTAGAAAATTGTAAGAACAGAAAAACGAACTTGAATATGGTCTGGATTGATTACAAAAAGGCATTTGACTCACTGCCACATAGTTGGATCATAAAATGCTTAGAAACAACTGGCATTAGCAAAAGTATTACATCCTTTACTGAAAAGGCAATGAAACAATGGAGAACTGAGTTGGCAGTAGGGAATGAGAACTACGGAATGGTTAATATCAAGCGAGGAATTTTCCAGGGTGATTCACTTTCACCTCTTCTCTTCATCATCGCAATGATCCCACTATCAGTAATCTTAAAAAAAATGAAATTAGGCTACCAAACAGCCAAAAAAAGCTGAAAAAATTTCGCATTTACTATATATGGATGATTTGAAACTCTATGGAAAGTCAGAAATAGAAATCCAATCATTGACAAATACAGTCCGAGTATTCAGCACCGATATTTCAATGCAGTTTGGCATGGAAAAATGTGCCACTGTATCCATAAAAAGGGGCAAAATCACTGCATGTGAGGGAATTGAAATGCCCAATGGCCAATTAATTAAATGCAAAGAAAATGAAGCCTACAAATACTTAGGCATTCTGCAGTTGGATAACATCAAGCATGGAGAAGTAAAAACTATTGTCAGGCGAGAGTACACCAACAGAGTTAGAAAAATTTTGAAATCTAAATTGAATGGTGGAAATACAATCAAGGCCATAAATACCTGGGCAATACCAGTTATAAGATACACAGCTGGCATAGTTAACTGGACACAAGCTGATTTGGACCTTTTGGACCAAAAAACCAGGAAACTAATGACAATGCACTACAGTTTACATCCACGTGTGATACTGATAGACTATATCTGCCCCGAAAATCAGGTGGCAGAGGATTATTACAAGTGAAGCAAACAGTTGAAGAAGAAAAACATGCACTGGCTGATTATTTAAAAGAAAGTCAAGAACATCTATTAATCGAAGTAAAGAACAAAAATCTACTGAAGGCCCAACAGACAAAACAAGAATACCGAAAAGATGTGATAAAATCAAGAATGGAGAGTTGGCAGAACAAAGCACTGCATGGTCAATTTCTGGAAAAATAAAAGATAAAGTGGACAGTGAACAAACTTGGCTATGGTTAAAAACAGGTACATTAAAGAAAGAAACAGAGTCACTAATCCTGGCTGCGCAAGAACAAGCTATCCGCACAAATGCCATTAAGGCCAAAATCGAAAAATCCTCTGATGATGCCAAATGCAGACTTTGCAAAGAAGCTGATGAAACTGTTGATCACATACTCAGCTGCTGTAAAAAATCGCGCAGACTGATTATAAATTGCGGCACAACTCAGTAGCACAAATGATCCATTGGAATTTGTGCAAAAATTATAATATTAAAACAGCAACAAACTGGTGGGAACATCAGCCTGAAAAAGTCACTGAAAATCAGATGGTCAAGATCTTGTGGGATTTCCGTATACAAACCGACAAAATACTGGCGCATAATACACCAGACATCACACTGGTTGAGAAAAATAAGGTCACAATCATAGACATCGCAATACCAGGTGATAGCAGGGTCGCCGAGAAGGAACATGAAAAAATCGCAAGATACCAGGACTTAAAAATCGAAATTCAACGACTATGGCACAAACCAGCAGTGGTAATTCCAGTGGTAATTGGCACACTGGGTGCTATTCCAAAAGCACTGGAATTACATTTAAAACAGTTAAAAATTGACAAAATCACCATCAGTCAAATGCAAAAAGCCGCACTGCTTGGATCTGCACGCATATTACGAAAATATGTTACGACGTCCTAGGCCCCTGGGTGGGGCCCGACTAGTAACCAATGCCAAATCCGGCGAAACAACTGGCCGCTGTGATACAATTGTACAATAATAATAATAATAATAATAACTACAGTCATACAACATGGGTAAATATACTTAGACATAAGATAGTATTGTGAGGATTAGTTGTTCAGCAGAGTGATGGCATGAGGGAAAAATGGTCCCTCCCATCTATATGCAGAGTCACCACTGCAAATTTCAGAATTTTAACAGAGGGATCCTTACAGATGCAGTATATAGAGCAGGGCTGTCAAACTCCCAGTCCGTGGGCCGGATGTGCTGGCCATGGCCACGTCCAGTTTAGCGAAAGGGAAAAAAGTCCTGATACGTCATGTGACGCCATCTTGACGACACGAGCAAGTTCACTGAAAGGATTATTAAGTGCTGGAACAAGACTAATATGGGTCCAGTCACCTACACATGGACATATCTGTTTTTCTTTGCGTTTTTGAGTTCCAGATTTTTGAGATGACATTTCATAACCATTCATAAACTGAAATGAAATATACATATATTCATAAATGAAATGAAAGTAAACTTGCAAACTTAAATAAATAAGTAATGAAATTAAAATTCAATAAATTACTGTTCACTGAGTTTCAGATTAACAAAGGTTATGTCAAACAAGGCTGCAAGGTGCTTTTGATATACACAGAAAGAAAAGACTTGAAGTATATAGCCAATATTGTTTTTCTTTTTAAAAAAATTGTTTTATATATATAAAAACCTTCCTGGACTCCCTTTGAGCTCCATGGTCCCTGGAACAATGTACCGGCTGCAGCCCCCTCTCCTCAAGCCTGGATGTGAGTTTGACACCCCTGATATAGAGAGAAGAGCAATAGAGCAATGGAGACAGCACACAACTCTAAGGGGCACCTGTGCTAATTGATCAGGCAATTTTCCCTAACTTGACTTGTGCTTCCTATTTGCCAGAAAGCTAATAATCCACCTACAAGTATGAACAGATACAATTAGCTGAATCAGTTTAGAATGAAGACAATGATGGTACTGAATGCCAAGCTGAAGTCTATGAAAAGGACTTGTGTAATAATATGTATAAGTCCCTGGGGATTCAAGATGTTGCAAGATGTAATTCAGTGCCATATTAAGCAACAACTGCCAATCTGTTTGGTCGGTAGGCAAACTTCAGGGAATTTAACAGTGGATTAGTGATGATTTTCAAGTGGAACAGCATTAACCTCTCAAAGGTTTTCATAACTATAATGTCAGAGCAACCAGTCTGTAGTCATTTAGTTCCTTGATGGAGGGTTTTTTGGGGAACTGGGATGATGGTAGAGTGTTTGAAGCAAGAAGGGACATACCATATCTACAGTGATTTATTAAAGATGAGGATAAAGAGGGGGCCAATTCTTCAGCACAGATTTTCAAGCAAGAAGGAGTTAGTCCATCTGATCCAAGTGCTTTTCCAATCTTTTGTCTATGGAATATTTTTCTAAGATCATGGTGGAAGGTGGATAGATGGTTGAAGATGTGTAGGAGATTTGGCTACTGTTGGTGTATCTGAGGTAGATGAGGAAGGTAGCAATAATTGACAGTGATCTCCTTTTAGACCTATAGTAGAACACATTCAGGTCATCTGCCAGTTGATGATTTTGTTCAGTAAGTTGGTCGGTCCACTGTAGCCAAATTGCTAGAAAAGCAATGAAGAAAGTCATGTATTGACTTTATATGTGGAAGATTTTCATTATGAAATGAAAGAAATAGCTAACCTGAGTCACTTTTAGAAGCAACTTACATCTCTCTGTGTGCCTAAACCAGGGATGTGATGAGTTACCTATGGTCACTTCAGATACAGTTCTTTGTGTCCCATTACTTCTTCATATACCCACCACCTCTCTACTGCAGTAGTAATCCTGATATTCTGAGCTTTCTTCCAAAAATTCCTAGCTACCTCCGTTGCCACACCCCTTTCACTGCTTCCTTAAGTTTCCTTTCATCAGCCTGATCTCACACCTGTGGACCATGACAATTCAATTTATAGTAACCTTCACTACACTTAACATTGATTTTAATTCCTGATGCTTTCCATACTGCCCTCTAGTTTGGCTAGAGTTTTCTAGTTTGGCTTTCCCCAAACTCAAGGATTCTTGCCATGCCTATCCAGATGCTTCCAGCCACTCTGTGATTGCCAATGAGAGTGCTTCATTTTAGTAAGTATGTGGTCAGATTAACTCTTTATGTTTAGCTTAACTCCTTATCCTGCTAATAAGGACTCATCCTAGTATTGTTTTTCACAATATTTATAAGGTTCTATCCTCTGTGTTTTGTTCCTGGTAAGAGAACTGGAAGATTATTTGCATGCAAATAGAGGAAGATTTGTTATTACAAGATTAAAGATTATGAAATCATAAATATTACCCATAGGGAGCTACACTTTCCTGAAATTATGGTAAATACACTGTAAACTTGTTATACTGTGGCTTACAGCCAAATGGTAGAATATATCACCAGCCTTGATGGAAATCCAATTAGGCAATCATTTTGGTGGAAAGCTTTCCAAAGTAGAAAATAAACCAATACACTTATCTAATGAACTCCGTTATACATAAAATAACGATGCAACATAATAAATCAATTCATTTACTGTAAATGTGCTTTGTCACAAACAACTGGAAAATTGTAAAAAAAAATCATTGTGTCAGAATAAATTTATATAAACTTAGTAGTCATTTAATAACTATATTAATTACATTTTCCAACTATTATATCTTTTTATATATAAAATTTGTAATTCAAAATTGAATATGAACATTTAAATGTTTCTATTTTAAAAAAGCATATGGTTCCATTCCTCATCTACTCCCCCCTTCTGGTTTAATCTACATTTTATTATTTTTTTTAAACTTTTTCTTAGGCTGCTTTGCTTTCAATAAAAAAAAAAAAAGAACGGGATTCAGTTCAGTTTTGTTATCTTAGTTAATTTAGATTTAGGCACACTTGTGGTAAATGAATAGATTTTCAAGAAAAATGTAAAATGTTGGCAGCTGGTGAATTTGCTAGTAGTAAAAATAGATACTGCTGTGTATGATAAATCAAAAAATAATTTAGGAGAAATTGTCTCCTTTTTTAGTGTACAAAAACTAGGACACATTTTAATATTTCCCTCTGAGTATACAGTTTTAGAATAATTTGAATGTTTGGATGCATTTCAACTAGAATAAGAAATGGGTATCAAAGTAATATTTTTACAGCATTAATCAGTTTCTGGAATATGTTGGTTATATGTTTTACCTCTGCTGTCTGTATTCAGTTGCATTATTTTATGCAACTTTGCCACAATTCAATATGTGAGGAGAGACCAGAGTTGGTATTCAGCCAGTTCTGATAGGTCCTGGAGAACCGGTAGTGGAAATTTTGAGTAGTTTGGAGAACCAGCAAATAGGCTGGCCCCACCCCTGCTGGCTCCCAGCTGATATTTTGTTGCCTTGAACAGGAGAACAGAGCTGGAAAGTAGGTTTGTGGGATGGGGAGGGAATGGGGATTTTGCAATAACCTTCCCCTAGGAGTGGGGAGGGAATGGGGATTTTTGCAGTATCCTTCCCCTGCCATGCCCACAAATCCACTCCCACAAAGCATGCCACGCCCACAAAGCTATGCCCATAGAACCAGTAGTAAAAAAATTGAATCCCACCACTAGGAGAGACTTTGTTTTCTCTGCTAATACCATCATTATATTATTTTTATTATTACTAGTATGGTTGGCCACACAGTAAACTAGATATTTAGATGGGATTTGGCATTTTTGTCCACCTATTGAGTTGTTCCCAAGGAGCTGAGATACCTGATGGTTTTTTACAAATATACAGCTTATGTGCAGCAGGGTATAAGCTGTTCCAAGTAGAAATGCCTTTTGGAAGTGAATATACACTGGTTTGGTTTTAATTTTTAATCATTCAGGGCATCTTCTTTTAGGTTCTCTTTTTATTGACAGGTAAATCAATGGTGGAAAATTCTATCTATTTAAATCAAAATCTGACATAACAAAATAATCGCTGCAATATATGATCACTTTTAGATCATAATAAGCACTGCCATTAAAATTAATCCCATTACCGACTTTCGCTTTTACAATCAGCAGGTGATAATCATACATTCTAAACCTGACATGATATAGCTATCACTGTAAGGCACTTCTAATCATTATGTGAATGAACACTTGGAATGTTAATCAGGTAGCTGCGTATAATTGCCATCTGACTAGACATACAATTAAACTCCACACTTGAAGGAGAAACTTTTTAAAAAGTTTATTTTATAAATGCAAATGGATATAAGATAAACAGTGTTGTATTAGTAGGCCACTCTGTTTTCATGCCACCTAGGCAGTCCTTGACATAAGACTACAATTGGAACCACAATTTCTATTGCTAAGGAAGAGAGTTGTTATATGAGTCGTAACGTTTTGCTCCAGTTGTTAAACGAATCACTGCAGTTGTTATATGAACCATACAGATGTTAAGTTAATCTGGTTCCCCGTTACCTTTGCTTGTGGGAAACTAGCCAGGAAAGTTGTAAATGACAAGAACATGATCCTTTTCATGAATAGATACTGGTTTCTAAGTGCCCGAATTTTGATCATATGACTGTGGAGATGCTGCAATGGTCATAAGTGTGAGGACGGGTCATAAGACATTTTTTCAGTGCCACTGTATATTCAAACAGTTCCTAAATGAATAAATGTAAGTTGAGGACTATCTCTATATCAAACTGATTTGATTATATCTCCAGCTCCACTTCCTGTTTATTATATTTGGACTTGGAGGGAAACCGAACTACATGTCTCATCATATCAGAGATATAATATTTCTGGCTAAGGACTCAATCGCCCTTTGAATGGACTATTGGTGCAGAACCTCAGGGAAAAATAAGGCAAAGATACAAAAAATGGATGGGGAAAGTCCTCAAATGTTATGTTATTTTCATATACATGAAATTAAACTAAGATTGTTTCACATTTTGCCTTCTTTAAAACTTATAATGTGTTGGTGGCTTTTGAAGAGTTTTCTAAAATTTCCAGTAGTTAGAAGTGAACGTAGGCCTCTGTCTGGAAATTCTTCTATTATCATTAGTATTTAATATTACCCAAGTGTAATTCAAGGCTAAGTTTAAGTTTTTCTCTCCCAGAGGTTGTATTCAGCATGTTCTGACTAGTTCTGGAGAACCGGTAGAGGAAATTTTGAGTAGTTCAGAGAATCTAAAAATACCACCTCTGACTGGCCCCGCCCCCATCTATCTCTCCCAAATCCCAGCTGATCAGGAGGAAATGGGGATTTTGCAGTAACCTTCCCCTGCCATGCCCACCAAGCCATGCCACACCCCAGAATCAGTAACATTTTTTTTAATCCCACCACTGTCTCCCTCATCACAAAATTCTAGTCATAATTGCCAATAATTTATAAGAGACTGAAACTGCATGCCTGGAGGATAAATCGCAAGAACAAGTTAATTTTTTAAAATATTTGGGCATGGTTTTAGCTCCACTAAATGCAGTGTACACCAAATTATGTCATACAAAATGCTTAAAAAAACAATTTGCATTTGTTTGGTCAGTTGCAATTCAGTCTTTAAATTTCATCAGAAGAACATTGGATATTTCAGCAGCCCTGAACTATCTTCAGCTAAGGCATGTTTTGATGCCCAACTTTGACTTTACACTTCCTTTACTCTTCTTGAAAGGGTCCAATCTAAATTCTTTAGAGCTATATTCCAGATACTATTGGGGGGGGGAGGCATTCTAATGTCAAAACAGGTGCATGGATCTGCATCATAGCACATAAGCTGAAGTTGCTGTTTGGGTTCTTTCCTTATAGAGGACAATTACAAATGAAAGTAATTTATTTTATTGCAATTTATTTGATTTATTTTTTTGTCCCACCTTTATTATTTTCATTAAAACAACTCAAAGCAGCAAAAATACCTAATGCTCCTTCCTCCTCCCCATATTGCCTCCTTGTGAGGTGAATTGGTCTGAGACAGAATGACGGGCCCAAGGTTGAGGACAAGAGCTTCTCCTGGGTGGCTTTCCCAATGATGGGTTATAAGCATGCACTTAATACATGTAAGCAACATATCAGAGACCTGGTAGTCCAACAGGACCAGTTTGTGCTGTCTGAGAATGTTTTTTTTTTCTCAGCAGTCTTGCCCCTTTTTTACAAACTAGTTAGATAATCAAACCATATACCATATTTTTGGGACTATAATAGTTGTGGGTTGCAGGCAGGGTATGGGCATACCGGAGCTTGCCCGGAGCACTGGCTACTGTTCGGGTACAATGCTCCGGAGGGCCCACCCACCCGCCAATACATCCTTTAAAGCAGGGGTGGGTTGCTAATCCCGTTCCAACCAGTTCAGTTGGAACGGGGCCGGCGGCGTCCTCGTGCACGCGCACAGTTCACGCATGCGCCTTAGCGCCTTGCGCGATGCCCCAGCTGCTCGTGGAGAATCGCACAGGCGCTGTATGTGCCATGCGCCTGCGTGGAAGCACAGAAGCCTTCAAAGACCAGTAAGGAGTGCGGGCGGGTGGGTGGGCCCTTCGCCGTTACCGGAAGTTACTTACTTCCGGGTTCGCTGACCAACCGGTTCGCGGGGACCGCCACGAACCGGTTGAAACCCACCCCTGCTTTAAAGCCTTCGGTGCTTCCGCACATGCACATGGCACATACAGCACCTGCACAATGCTTTGCTGAGCAGCTGGAGCATCGCAGAAGCTTGCAGAGGCGTCGCTGGAAGGTAGATGCTGCATGCATGTGATGCACACTGCACGTGTTCATGTGCAGGATGTTGGGCCCTGTTGCAACAATATTGGTTGCAACTGCATCTGGAACCCACCACTGGACTATAAGAAAGACTTTTTGTTTCCCAAAAGGGTGTGAAAATGTCTGTGTGTCTTATAGATTGAATATTGCTGAAGCCATGCCCACCTGCCAGACATTTTTGGGCCTATGCACATCCCATTTTTGGGCCTTTGGAGGCTTTTTTCAGGCTTTTTTTCAGCCTGTTTACAGGACCTTTTTCAGCTTTTAAGTTTTTGAGGCTTTCCCCCCTTTTTTGGGGGGGGATGGACCAAAACAAAGCCTCAAAAACAGGCTGAAAAAAGCCTCAAAAATGGGTAGAAAAAAGGCTGGAAAATGGCCAAAGAAATGCGGCCCTTTTGGTGTTTTCCTCTTCTAAATTTAGGTGTGTCTTATAGTCAGGTGCATCTTATCAATCCGAAAATACAGTAACTGTGTCCAAATTCTGAACAGCACTAATGCTAGCAGGCTTCAACATTCTCTCCATACAAGTTTTGGAGATTCACTAGAAAAATATTCCTTATGAGCTAAGACTGTGTCTCTAAGGAAAGAATCTGTTGAAACTGCAGCTCATGTCCTGCTGTATTATATCCTCTAAAACAGTCAAACTCAAGGCCCACAGGCTGTATCTGCCACACAATGTTTAGATCTGGAACACAGGGCCGCCCTGGAAACAGTGAAGGACTGATCCATGGTGCCTCTGTCCGCGAAAACAGAGCTCCATGTTCTCTGGCAGAGAACTGCAGAATGCCATCACAGTCGAAAACAGAGCTCTCTCTACTATGCCTTCTTCCACTGGACACAATGGATCCCCCCAGCCGTGCCTGGGCTACCACAGGTACCCCCGACATGAGTGATGTTGAGCTGGCCATGACAACCCTAGCCATACCCACCCAGCCATGACCCTGTGCTCCCCGAAGGTCAAAACAACCCTGATGCGGCCCTCAATGAAATTGAGTTTGACACCCATGCTCTAAAGAGACTCAAGGATCCACATTATAATTCCTTACCTAGTGAAGCCTGATCAGAAACTCAGATGGTTTTTTTCTGTGTGTACAGTAGTTGTTATCGGATCAGTGATTCTGTCTCTTTGAATAAAGCTAAATTTTATCTGTACATAACTACCAGTATACAGGTTATACTATCTGTAAACTTAGATATTTATTATCCACTGATGATACACCAACAATTGTAATATTTATCTTGTTTTTGTTTTTATTTTATTTTATTTTGTTTTTAAAGTGTTTGTTTGCAGTTTTGGTCATTGACCGTAATAAAAATGTTCATTTATATAAGGATAATTGGAGTTGTGCAGACAAGTGCCTATGTAACATCTGCTTGCCAGCATTTCAAAACAGTCATATTTTATACAGGGCTCACTTAGCAAATCCAGGAAAAGACATAACTGTTTTAAAGAGATGCAATGAGATGTTAGGCTTTTGTATAGCAGTGATTTTTTAAAAACTTTCTCCAAAGCCTTGGAAATACAACTATGCCAATAAGTTTAAGTTACAAAAGATGCTATATTTCTTGCTCAGGTTTCCTTTTCCCCTGCATCTGTGTCTATTTCTGTCTTTATCCAGTCAGTAGCAAATAGCTAATAAACTGGATCATATTTTCCATGAATTCATACAGGCTTTAGTATCAAGGCATATGATCATGTTTGAGTTGTTCCAAAAATTTGACTGTTGCAGGCAGAACCTAACACATTTGGAAGTTTTTGAATACAGCAGATGCTAATCAGAGCTGACTTCAAAAACTGGGCTAGTCGGGAGTAATAATCTTCTCCTCAGTAGATTGCTTCAATGTCTCTTCCAAGAAATCTGGTAGCCCTTCATCTCTCTGCCCTTTTGCTTTTAATGTGGTGGTATTAACATTTACCACATTTCTGTATCTGGACAAAATCAAGAGTTAGGGAGATGAAGCAAAAAAGATGGTTCCATCAAAAACTTCAATTATGATTCTTGCTATTAAAGCCATGGTTCGTCCAATCATTCTCTTCAGAAAGAGTTATCTGAGGGTATTGAGATCTTTTCCTCTTCCTTTTCACTCTCCTATGCTCCCTCCTTTTTGAACACATCCTTTCTTCCTACTCCTCTCTCCCCCCTCACTTTTTTCTTTACACACATGTTGTGGCATCTTGGAGGTCTACCTAACCTTTTATTAGAGGACAAAGATAACTGGGTAGGAAATGATGCAAAGTAGAAGGATTATCAACTCATGTTAGGAGAAAATTTGCTATCCCTCCTCCCATCCTCACTGTGTATTTTGAGGGAAATGTTGTTTTTCGATGTGTAGTGCATTTTTCATATTTTCCAAATTGGTTAAATAGCAATAGCACTTAGATTTCTATAACACTCCACAGTGCTTTACAGCCCTCTCTAAGTGGTTTACAGAGTCTGCCTATTGTCCCCAACAATCTGGGTCCTCATTTGACCGACCTTGGAAGGATAGAAGGCTGAGTCAACCTTGAGACTGATGAGATTTGAACTGCCAAATTGCAGGCAGCCAGCAGTCAGCAGAAGTAGCCTGCAGTACTGCACTCTAACCACTATGCCACAGTGGCTAAATAGAAAGAATGTTGCCAATTTTGGTTATTATAGACAAGGCAAAGTCTTGGGCTAGCAAAATAGGGGGCCCACCTGCAGCTCTAGTCTTCATGTTGAATGCAGCGACCAGAATTAGAGTTTGTTTCTTCTCCTGGAAGAAAGGATTTGAGTCAAAGTATCAGATCCTGAAAAAAGTGAAGAATTAAATGTAATGTCTCCCAATGTGGACACCCTCATGATTTCTTCAAAGCAGCATTACCTCTTACATAGTAAGATTCCATAAGCAAATCTAGAAACCATATGAAAAATAAAATAAAGATTGAGCACCTGATTAAGAACACCAAAAGGTGAATATGTTTTTGTTGTTGACAAAGCCATAAATGTCTTAGAGAGGTTGCGGGTAAATTGAAGGAAGACGTCTGTGCCAAGTTATTATACATTGATGTTATTTCTTTGGTTTGGTTTGCACATATAATTCCCTTTGGTCCTAGTGCTTTCATGGTTCATTTACTCACACTCTGAAGGCTTCATCTTGGAACAGAAATGATAAATAATCAGCAATGAGCACACAGAGTCAAGTAAATTTGTAACTTGAGTAGATTTATGACAAAAGGTTCTTAATTTTATCCTTTGAATCCTCCATTTACCTCTTCCTTGAGTCACCAGTTTTCTTCTTAAACATGTTTTTGTAATAACCTTTCAGGAAGTAAATAGGTGGTCACTTTGCTGTCTGCCAAGCATTTTTAAAGTGTCAAGTCATTGTTTGCTCATTTCCTTAAGATGTTGTGGCACTTGCTTGTGGGCATTTTCTTATGACTTTTCCCCCCCTCTCTCTGATCTTTTTTATCTGTGAGCTGCCATGTGGATCAGTTTTTGATAGAAAAACTAAAAGTGTTTAAGCAATTTTAGATTAAATAAATTGAATTTATTTATTAAACAGAGAGGCATCAGCTTTCATTGAAATCTAGTGTCACTGAAGGTTTTCTCTATCTTTCATGTGCCCTAAAGCATTCTAATGATTTTACTAAACTTCTATTTACAGACATGTATAAAAGGCCTACGGCAACTGGTGAAACAAAAACCTATGAAAATTATTCATAGAAGGCCAAGGACAGAAAAAGAAGCAATTTGGGTTTACTATTAGTCTGAAGTCCCATTAATTATTTTTGGTTTCTTCAGAAACAGATAAAGGGCAATAGTTTAATGGTAGAACACACAGCATCACTAATAATAAGAAAATCAAATCCTGCAAAGTAATTATTTTTATATGTAGGAAGGAAAGGCTTCTGAAATTCTTTTTAAAGTAATTCACCCTCTCTCAAAGTTCATTTTTACTCCATGAAAGAGAGGTCAGTCAAGGACTGGGATTTTGATTTCCTGAATGGTAATAAAAAATAACAGTATTGATTATCCCTAAGCTTTCCACACTTGTCATTGCACATGTAAATGGCTGCTACGAACTGTGATGTCTCTGTGATATATCTCTTTCAGCTTCCTGGAATTAAATGTTTAAAATAGCTTTTTCGAGAATCAATACCCTTATGTAAGAAGAGATGGTTGTACAAAATTATTTAATGGCTATCATAAACGAACAGGAAAAAGTTCTCCTTTTCTCACTGAACAAGACTATGGCCAAAGCTGTCCATGCAATGTAATGATCTGCCTCAGGCAGCATCTCAACGAGACAACAGCAAATAAAGCTAAGTATTGGTGTCTATATAGAATAAAAAGAGTTTTTGAAGAGAAAACTCTAGTAGGTTGGGCACCTGATCATTTTCATTCAATTTCACTTCTCTTTGCCATGAAATGATATAAAATCTAGAACAATATGTATTGGCTTTCAACTAAATTTCCAGTTGTATGTCAGCCCTCGTGCTGACATTCATGGGATAGCTGTCAGCAGCTTTTCCATGGCACCGCTACCTCTCAAACTCAGTGAGGGCTTCCATGCCATCATTGCTGCCACTGCCAATGGTGTACCCACCCAGCCGCCATCAATGCCACACTTGCTCGGCTATGCTTACACGCCACCAATGCCACTAATGCCTCTGGGGGCAACTGCCGAAGCCCCTCTCCCCTCTCTGATGTCGGCGGAGCCAATAGCTGCATGCAGCTCTACATGGCTTCCTTCACAACTCTGCAGACGCGTCTCCTGGACAACAGCTGCACTTCAGAAGCCTACTCTGAAGTAACACTTCTACTTGGTGCAACTGCCTACTCTGAAGTAACTCTTCTGCTTGGGTGCAGCTGATACAGGTGGAGGCACTGAGTGGGGGTGTGGCTGAGGGTGGTTGAGGGTTATGGGGATTGGTGTTGGTGGTTAGGGGTGTCATCTGGGTGGATTTGTGGGTGGAACTGGGCAGGGTAATCACACACACACACAACCACACACACACACACTTTGTTGAACTGACTTGGATTTGCTTACCTTTGTATCATAGTCATTTAGTGCTGGTTATCATGCAATTTCTTAGATAGAGCTATAGTTCTTCACCAAACAAATTGACTCTCTGTTTATTTTCATTTTCATTTTCATTTTATACAATCACTATATACTGTGCATAAAAAAAAAAAAAGGAAGAAAAAAAACCCAACATAACACTTCATTCCCCTACACCCTCTCTTCTCCCCCTCCAACTTTCCTTTCACCCCTCCAGCATTCCCCTCTTCTACTTCCCTACCCCCTCAGACGTCTCCCCCTCCCTCCATTTCACCCTCCTTACATTCCCTCTCACTCCCTCTTTACTTCTCCCTTCTCTTTCCCTCTTCTCCTCACTTTGGTGTATCCATACAATTCAATTTGTTTTTACAATAAAAGTAGAAAAGAAAAAAAGAAAAAAAAAAAAGAAAAACGAGCCACAGTACACAAGTGAATTCTTATTTTTCTAAGGATTGAAACTGTAATTCCACCCCCCCCCCTCCCCCTATATATCCTCCCTACCCAAGCCCCTTAATTAATTCTATAATTCCCCCTTTCTTCTCCCAACCCTTACGGCTTCGCAGTCCCATACCCGGCATAATTCTTTAACAAGCATTTGAGTATAATAAGGCCAGCTAACTTTAAATTAAAAAAATAAGATAAAAGTAAAGCCAAAAAGAAAAGGAAAAATAGTAGAAAATAAGAAATAAACAAAAAAAAAACACCCACACTCACACACAAAAAGAAAGAAACAAAAAGGGTCAATAAACCCACTACGTTAACACAGCTTCCCATTATCTGTAAATCTTAAACAATGTGACTCATTCCAAATTTCGATTATTTTGCTACTTGCAGGGTTTCAAACTGTATTAGAGCCAGGTAAGTTGATCAATTAGAATTCCCCAACTAAAAGTCTCCTTGCTTTGTCTATCTATTCAGACCTTTAATTTATCTCTTTTTTATCCAAATATCCAAACCTTTCTATAACACCATTAAACTCAAATACTTCTTTCATTTTCATTTCCAACACCTCCCTTTCTATCCTTACCCACCTCCACATGTAAATTTTTTACCTTCCACCCTGCCTTTATCCATATCCACATATATATTTTATCCACATTCATTGCTCCTCCCATGTTTACTCCACTTTCCTGAAGATTCTCCGACCAATCTTTCTTAACCTTATATTGATATAGCAACTCAACAAACATCAGCTTGCGTTCTAGCCCATGTAATCTAATTAAACTTTCGCTGCCCTTCCCTCTCCCACGCACCTCCCAACTCCGTTCGTCCCAAACCGCAACTCAAAAAGATCACAATTTTCCGCTCTCCTCGCCTAAGAAAATAGTTCATGCACAATTTGAGTTAGAGTTCAGACAAACTTGCTGTACAATATGTGTCCACAATCAGCAACGCTTCTTTCAGTCTCCATGTCTCATCATCGATATGCCACTTTTCCATTTTATCCAGACGGAAATCATAAAACTTTACAACATCGCTTAGTCTTTATTCTTAGTCTTCTGCCCTTCCGGAAGAGAAAAACAACACCCTCCGCCTTGTAGCCACGTGTCTCGCTGTTTGTCTTCTCCTTCTCCCTTGGTCTCTCCCCAGGAATCCGGATGAATCAGGAAGTCCCGCCTTCAGGGTCTTCGTAGTAAATTTCGGGGCTCACAAACGGAGTTAATGCGGTGTTTTTGGTTGCCAAATGTAACTGTAATACCAGCTGTGGACTTCCCATTTGTATGAAATCTGAGAGTTTCTGAGTTCTTCGGTTAAGAAAGCGTACTGTCTTCTTGTTCTTAATATTTGAAATGGTATCTCTTTAAAAACAATCAAGTCTTCCCCATCAATTCTCAACCTCTTTCCGTAGAGCCTCTGTATTATCTCATTTCTAGATTCCCTTGGTGTAAAGTATATTATTATGTCCCTCGAGCAGCTGTCTCTGTTTTGCTACCCAGGAATTCTGGCGGTAAATTCTTTGAATCTGCCAATCAAAGTTAAGTCCCGGACTTCCCACCAAGCGACTGAAAGCCTCAAAGAATTCTGTTTTTCAATTCTCCTGTTGGTTTTCACGCAGTCCTCTAACTCGTATCGCAAAGCAGTTCTTGTTATAATTATCATGACAAGTTCTTTTTGGGCAGATTCAATTTCCTGTTCTAACGTTTGAATTTTTGATATCAGATTAAGGTTAGTTTCTTTCAAAAGTTCCAATTTGTCCTCTGTTTCAGCAATATAATTCTGTCATGACTGTCATTACACCGATCATATCCTGCTTTGCCTGAGCATTTTAGCATCAAATTGTCACATAAATCCGATATCAGTTGATTAATCTCCTGTCTGAAATCATTAAGCGTTTTGAGAAGGAATTCTTGTGTTAGCAAATCTCCCGTGGGAGGGTGTTAGGAGACAAGGGTAGCGCCTTCATAGCAGTTTGTGGAGATATGTTATTAAGGAAGCGCTTCTGTTTAGATTTGGGAGCCATTCCAGAATAAAAATAAAAGACAAGCAATCAGCGAGCCAAAAATCAAAGTCTGTGCTTCCCCTCAGTTAATCTTTTAGCAATTAGTACGGAGAAGCCTTCAGGAGGGTAGGGTCAACTAGCTCCGTCAGATCAAACACAAAAGCTACGAGATCGCCATCTTGTGACGCAGCTAAAAAAGAAAGGGAGCCTTTTGCGAAATTGAAGCTGGTATTTTAAATAGTAATAGAAGAAATTCCTCGGAATGGTCCCCGCCCGGATTGGCTTTTAAATAGCTTAGCTTTGTCCTGGGGGGGAGGCAATCTGCCTAGGCTGCAAAAAAGGCAGCGCGGAAAACTGGCCGGAGTAAAGGCTCAGCTAATGTTGAATCTCTTCTCCATTCACAGCAAAAAAAAAGCTATGAATTACAAAGAGGATCCTAACGACTGACCTCCTCCCTGCCCCTTTCTGCCAGAAAGGGGAGATACTATAGATCTTATAAGATATACGAACCAGAGTCCTGGCAGGAGCTTTTTTTGGCTCCCGACGGCGGCAGCTCCTCCCCTCGAAGCCGACTCTCTGTTATTTTCAACGTGAATGCCAGAACATGACATTGTAATTCAGGGAGTGAAGAATGGGAAGGATCCCTTCACTTACTGAAGTTCTGCCACTGTGTTTTGGAAGAAAAATATCCATCAGGTAGAATACGGCATCTTATCCAGCATTGCAATACTCCATTCCTTCTGTATTTCCAATGTGCAATCAGGTAAGGATGCAAACAATACCTGATCATATGCTACTGCAGTAATATATGTAGGGTCAGTCCTCCTGTGATGGGAAAATTAGGTTTTTTCCTTTTCAAGAAGAAATTTCATGGGCTTTCGAAAAAACATTTTCAAGAAATTGTGTTTGAACTACTAGACAGTGGTGGTTATGCAGTATAAAAATAGGTATGGTAGAGATGGAGCTGAGGGAGTGGGGAGCTGAGAAGAATGGAAAGAATTATCTGGACATTGAATAATCCAGTTCAGTTCAGCTCTTACTGATTTCAAACATTATCAGTATTAAATTCCTTTCATCACCTTTGAAGCTGTGTTTATGAATTAACACAAAGTCCTCATTAAATTCTTAGAAGAAAGACAAGGAGATAGCTCACAACCATTTCCAGGCTAACTTCTAATTTTGTGCCTTTTCACTTTAAATACTTTAATAGTAGCTACAACTCTTTGAAAAATCAGGTACTGCCATCCATGTGACAGCAGAACTTGAAATGTCCAGCAAGGAACGATTAGACAGTTCATGATGTATCATTTACCAGACAATGGAATACAGCAACCAAAACAGCCATATTTTTTTCGATGCAATTTCCCTGCAAAGCATGTTATGTCATAATATTGTCCACTCCCATTTGCTATTCCTGTGACACCTAAAATGCTTTAAAATAACTAGGGTGGGGGGGGGAGGATTAATAGAAGGGATGATATAATTATACAAGGCCACTTTTGGAAAATCTTACTGGATTTGGCAACAGTGTAAATCTTGGAGTTGTGCAGCCTCAAGTCAGATTCAATCTGCAAATCGAAACTCAACTGATGAGTTAACTTCCAAATGCAAATTCCAGGTTTCTTGACAGTTCTAATATCAGCAAGAATCAGGTAGATTCATGCTCCAAACTAAGCAGCTCTCTGTGTGATGGCAGAATGGGAATGTGTCAATTTTTATTATATTGATCATGTCTTAAATGACTGGATAAATTGAGAATTTTACATTAAGCTTCTGACTTCATTATAGTTTTGTTGATGGCTCAGCAAATGTCTTGGAAGACGAATATACACACTGGTCAGAGAGTAAAAATCAACTAAAACAATTACAGGATGGAATATTAGACACCTCTATTGATGTTTTAGAAGGAAAATGCTATTCTGTCAAAAAGACATGGCAAATTATTTGGCCTAGCCACCAGTTTTTTACAAGGAAAATAGATTTGTAGAAAGCTGCAACTAAGAATTTGTTTCAAATGAAACACCAAAAATCACAGGGGGGGGGGGGGGAGTAACATTTGAAAACTTTGCATCCACACCTTTGTGGAAATTATATTTTAGATCAATTATTAGGATAAATCATGAAAATATTTCAAAGTACCAAGAATAAAATGGATACTACAGGGGAATTGGTTTCATTCACAGAATATTAATAACAAATGATTTAATGGCAATATTGTGGGGATGAGTAACATATTTTTACTTTAAATTTTGTAAAAAAAATGTTGTCAGTCTCACTGTATTATTGGACTGAGGCCCTTTCCAAATAACATTAGTTTTAAAATAAAATCAGAATCTATTAATATATGGAATATTGATAACTCCAAGAATTTTGACTTTTTTCCCAAGGGTTTAGACAAATGTTAGTGAGAATAATTATTTGGGCCAATCACTATGTTTCTCAGTCCAATCCACCTTACTGGATTGTTCTTCTGAGGTAAATATGAGAAACAAGGAATATTACATATGTTTGTCACCTTGAGTTATTCATAAAAATACCTGTTTAGTATGTATGTATGTATGTATGTATGTATGTATGTATGTATGCATGCATGCATGCATGCATGTATCTTCTGCATTGCACAATTTTATCACATTCATCCAGTTTTACCCTGATTTCATTTTACTAGCTACCTCTTGTGGAAGGTCAGAAAAATGTTGGAAATAATAATCCCTAACATTTTTCCTTCAATATTACCCATCCTGGCTTGGGTTGATGAATTTGTAGTTGGGCAGCATCTGAAGAGATGTAGATTTCCCAACTCTAAATTAGATAATGGAAACCAGTTGTAACGATTGGTGGTAGCTATGAATCTGTTTGTGTAACATCCAGTTTAGCCTTGATTATTTTAGCACAAGGGTACATGGATTTTTAACTGAATTGCCAATATTGTTCAGCTGTTCATTAAATGTTTGCTGTGATTATTAATTAGCTTGTTAATTGGGGGGAATGGGCACACTTTTGTACCCGCAGGCAGTGCTTTTTCCAATTAAAAATAAGCATTTAATCTCTCTACCACTAGTTTATGAGGCAGTTTATTGTTAAAATGCAAGTGGTGCCAAGATGATAGAATTACAACATTCGCTGGAAGGCCAAAAGCTAGCCTGAAGCAATCCTTTGGACTTGCTTTTTTACTAGACAAAGTCATTTCCCACAAAATGACCTAGAGTACCAAATGTGCCCAAATGCATCTGAACTCTCCTTCAACAGTGCTTCAAGCCCCTAAATAGATACACTTCCAGCATCAAATGGAAAGGCTTCATTAGGCAGCTTTGCTTTACTAGCCGCATGATTGACAGCCTCTGAAGCTCCACAAAGCTTTATTGCTTGCAGTTCTTGAAGATGGGGAGGAGGGGCTGGGAACCCCAAAGCAACTGTTAAAAAGGAAAGAAAAACCCTGCCAGATTTAGCACACTGAAATAAAACTCCGAACAGACAGAAAAATGGAGGATTCCACCCCTCCCTTCCATGACAGCAGATATTGTGTGGGAAAATAATCTGCTTAACTCAATGTGGAATTAAGGAGTTTCTGTTTATTCTGTGATAGTCAGCACATCTTTGAAAACTGTGCCTCTGAGAAGAGTAATGAAGGAGAGCAGATTTTCCCAGCAGGAACAGAAGGAGGAATGAGAAATTGGTTCCTATTTTGAAGGAAACTATTTAAATGGGTTTGCTTGTTGTATCTTAGTATTCAGCAGCTTTGATGTGGGTGATTTATAGGGTTGCCCAATCCTATTTTACAGTATTTGCTTTCTTGCACCCACATCCAGAAGAGAAGCAAAAGAATAAGCTCAAATATGGGATAATTAAGGACACGTTTTCTAGGACATTATGTTTCTCCAGAGTTTTTTTCATCCTCTTTTAGGCGCTCCTTCCTTCCAATGAAGATGTAAGCTGTGTTGGTTTTTTCTTTTGCACTTCACTGGACCATGAAGGCAACAGGCAGACTTATCAGACTTCCTTGAGTCATCCTATAGCAGGAAGGCAATGATAAAAACAGTTTGGCTGAAAAGTTAATCTGTGGCTTAAAGCCAGGGTAAACGACTTCTGTGGGAGCCCAAAGAAGACTTGCTACTAGCCACTTATCATTCATCCAATTATGCCTACAACAGATCTTTTATAGTTAAATAAAGTTGTGACGTTTTAGCCAAGAAGGCTTTACTGTTTTATTTTTAGCTTGTGAAAGTGCAGTGTGATCTACAGTGACAGAAAACAAGATGATTACACCCACACATGTGTGTGTGTGTGTGTGTGTGTGTTCCAGCATAACTCTGGAATGCCTTGAGCAATTTCAACCAAACTTGGTACACAGATGACTTACCATCTGGAAACAAATACTTGGGGGGGGGGTAAGGCTCCCCTAACACCCCTCGGTGTGTGTGTTCTGTTAAAAGCCTGTTATGCATTAAAACAGATTCTACCGTATTGCCTTAAAATGGCTTCTACTGTACAACGCTGTGGAGTTGTCATGTAACAGCTTCACAGTACTCCACAAGGGGGCTCCCTCTGGTAAGCGGGAAAATCAAACATTAGAAATTGTGGCGACGTTTACCCCTATTTTCTACTTGTATTTTTTACATGCTTTCGAACTTCTAGGTTGGCAGAAGCTGGGACAAGTAACAATTCACCCCATTATGCGGCACTAGGGATTTGAACCGCCGAACTGCCAAACTTTCTGATTGACAAGCTCAGTGTCTTAGCCACCTGACCAACCGCATCCCTTCCCCTTGTTATGCATCTTTTTTCTTTAATAAAATTGTATTTTCTTTTTTTTAATTTTAAACCAAAACAATAGAAATCCATCTATGGTCATTCTGTTCTCTGTTTAGGTAAGAAAATATCTCGGAGGGGAGGAGAATGCAATGAGACATGGTTTCTAGTATATACTAATAGGCAGAAGATCCAGTTTGGCTCAAGGCTAATCTGCCTTGGGTATGAAATCATCTGGATGACCTTGGACTAGTCACTCACTCTCAGCCCTAGGAAGAAGCAAGCCAAGACAAACCACTTCTGAAAATTACCAAGAAAACTGCAGAACATAGTCAAGGCAGACACCAGCAATCAAGAATGACTGATACCTCCCCCATCTAATGCAAAAACAAAAATCACAACAATTCACCCTAACAGGCATAGATTGAGCATTAAGATATAAATAAGGATATTATGCTATGTAGACCATGCTAATAATATTTCTATCCTACTAAGATAGGATCCTAGTTGCCATATTTTTCAGGGGATAAGCCGCAACGGAGTATAAGACGCACAAGATTTTGAAGAGGCAAATTAAAAAAAAAGTTTTTCACTCTGCAGACCTCCCAAAAACGGCCCATTTTTCACGAAAATGGCCCCATTTTTTTCAAAAAGTGGGCTTGAATAGCTTTTAGGAGGCTTGTAGAGAGTTTCTGGGGGTGCGGGTGTGGTAAAATTGAGCAAAATATGCCCGTTTTTCACTCATTTCTGCCCTCCCCAGCCCTCAGGAGCACTCTGAAAGCCTCCTAAAGGGCTATGCATGGCCATTTTGGTGATGGGGCGGGGTTTCAGGAGGCAAACAAATGCTGTATTCAGTGTATAAGATGCACCCAGATTTTCAGCCTCTTTTTTGTGGAAAAAAGATGTGTCTTATAATCCAAAAAGTACAGTATATAGATGAAAGGGAATTTTGTACTTACCAATGCTTTCCATGACATTTTTAGAAAGAGGATGTTTGAAGTTTAAAGAACTTTATAAAAATTCTGTGCACCATTTTAGTAGCAGAAGAGTTTTCCAGGTAAACTCAATTTTATAAGTCAAGCAGCAATAAATATTTTTTAAAAAATACTAATCTTGGTTACTCATCAAAGCATACAAATTAAAATAATTAGGAGACTATATGGATTTAGAACATTTGAATTATATTTCCTGACAGAGAATATATTAACCAAAAAACAACAGCAGCAGCAACAAAATACAATCAGAATTCCTGGCAGTTAATGAATTGCAGTGTGTGGGACCAAGAAAAACCCATTATGGTAATCACAGAACAAATTGATAAACAAAATAATTTACAGAATTTACACTTTGTTAGATGATCCCTTCTTCACCAGGATAATAATACTGGAGACTTATTCAGAAGGTATAAGTTTTGAGTGCTATAAAACATATGCCTTTTAAGAAAATTTATTATTTTTGATCTGAAGTCTGGGTTTCACTTGGCATGAGGCTGTAAAATGTTTAGACCTTGCTTGGTTTGGGATATGGAGAGATTTTCTCATATGACATAAAAACTACTAATTGTTATTCTGATTGATGATTCTGTTTGCCTTTTCTATTCACGGAATATTGCTTTGATGTTAATGATGATTTTAAAGTGCTAAAACCAAGTTCCAATGTATTATTAATCTAATGTTACTTAAAAAAAACTTTTATTAAATTGTATGCACCTTGCATTTGTTTCCTTGGCTCTTTCCAGAAAGAGCTCTCAGCTCTTTCCAGAGCCGAGGTGGTGCAGTGGTTAAATGCAGCACTGCAGGCTACTTCAGCTGACTGCAGTTCAGCAGTTCGGCTGTTCAAATCTCACCGGCTCAGGGTTGACTCAGCCTTCCATCCTTCCGAGGTAGGTAAAATGAGGACCTGGATTGTTGGGGGCAATATGCTGACTCTGTAAACTGCTTAGAGAGGGCTGAAAGCCCTATGAAGCGGTATATAAGTCTAACTGCTCTTGCTATTGCTATTATTATTTTTTCTTGTTCCTTTCTTCTTTCTCCCTCCCTCTCTCTCTCTCCTTGGTCAAATAAGTTTCAGAAAACAAAACAAAATAGGAAAGAAAGACCTCTCTGGTAAAACAATGCAATCTTACATGTGTATAATTCCTTGATTTTAATGGGACTTTCTGTAGATCAGTTGCAAGGACTAAAACAATGGACATCTCCCCCCCTCCCCAATGCTATACCATTTCACACATGAAGTGATTTCAGAACTGCAGTAGATTCTTTTTCACTTGTCACAGTATTACCACGACTGGTACATTAGTCTTATCATCTTATTCCCATGATGGCAAACCTATGGAACATGTGCCAGAGGTGGCATGCAGAGACCCCTCTGTGGGCAGATGTGGTGTTGCCAGCTGCTCTTCAGGTTTCCGGTGTGTGCATGCATGCTAACCAGCTGATTTTTGCATGTGCTGGAGCCCCGGAGCCCTGGAAATCCGAACACCAGCTGGCCAGTGCACATGAGTGTGCTGGCCCCTGGCCTCCAGGTTTCCAATGCTCTGGCACATGCAGCTGGCTGGCAGTCATGCACACTGTGGAAACTGAAGACCAACTGGAAGAC